>NW_028227260.1:144817755-145230255 GCF_978045245.1 Mus caroli | reverse complement strand
AATATGAAGCACTCAGTGTGAATTCTTAGTTATAGGTTTTCATTATGATGCATCCTTGTTTGTTTGTTTTTTTAACAGTGTGTTTAGCATAGAAATCAGGTTGGGGGGAATTGAAGGAAGCAATGAAGAGGAGAAATAACAAGTTGCCAGCAATGTCAAGAGGCCTTGAGTGATGTGGTACTGTGAAATCATTTCTCACTGTAATTAGGATTGGGAAGAAAATGGAAAGAAAAAGAAAAAAAAAAGACAAGGTGGGCACCAAACAACATCCCTACCAGCAACGTCCTGAAGATGCCCCCTTTAAAGCCACGAGAAAAATCTATCTACTAATCAAGCATCATGGCTAGTACAGGAGCTTTGATTTCCTATTTATAGGCAATAAATCAATATAAAGGCAATGGATTCTGCAGCTCAAAAGATGTTGAACCTCAAGGGATAAGGGCATTCAGACAAGATCAGACACACTGCATATGGTATGGCTTTGGCTGGGGGGAGGGGGAGGGGGAGGGGGAGGGGAGCAGTATTCAAATACAGGAAAGTGAGAAGAGGCAAAGTGGGGGTAATATTAGGAATCTGAGAGAGAGGATGTCTACTCATAAAAGCAAATTTATCAATTTGCAAAATAATACGTATTTTTAAAATTTTTGAAAAATTTGGTAAAAGTAAATGATAGAATTTTCAAGCTTCTCTGAAGTGTTTATTCAAAGCAGAATTTCAGCCCAAACTATAGCACCTAAAAGGACAGTCTTTCCAAAACCTGAAGGGAAGAAGGCTTAGGGTGCATCAGAAGAACCCGAAGGGATACTCTGCCTTATACAGTAATGGTGGTCACATGATGTCAGGTACCTGGCAAACTATGACCCCAAATGTGTATGACACCAAGTAGTGCAAAATTAATGCCGGTAAATAACAGCGTGCTGATGCTCCTTCATTTGTAGTAACACATGTACCATTCGTATTCAAAAAATTACTTATTCTATGTATGTGAGTACACTGTAGCTCTCTTCAGACACACTAGAAGAGGGCATCAGATCCCATTACAGATGGTTGTGAGCCACCATATGGGTGCTGGGAATTGAACTCAGAACCTCTGGAAGAGCAGACAGTGCTCTTAACCTCTGAGCCATCTCTCCAAGCCCCTGTACCATCCTTTTAATGCTTGAACCACTCTAATGCTAGACGTTGATAGGTGGATAGCAGGGGAAGAGCATATATAGGAACTCTCAGTTTGTACTGTTTTTCCTATCATCTGAAAATGTCTGCGACTGGAGATATTGCTCAGCTGATAAGAGCACTTCAGCTCCATAAATGCATGTGACACCCATGTGCACACAGATACTCGTAAATAAAAATAAATCTTCAAAAACTGCTCAAAAATAAAATCTACTTACTTAAAAACAAACCCCATTTCTGTCTAGATTAATAGTGCTAAAACTGAAATAAACACATTTTCTATGGTCTTCTAGGAGCTCTTTCTCCTGTTGCTGGTCCAAAAAGTGTGCACATTTAAGTCTTCAGTGAATATTGACAATTGACCTCCAGGAAGATTTTTTATTTGTACACTCACTAATGGTTCAAATTGCAATTTCTTCACACATTTGGCCATAGTACTTGGCTTTTCTGATGCTATTTTGGGAGGATGCTATTTTGAGAGCACACTTGGAAAGAATTTCAGAAATATATAATGAGTTTTGCTTCCTTTAAGTTATAACAATAATAGTGGGTGGGAAAGCCATTTGTTTATTTTATTCACCCAATAGTTTAGGCACTGCAGATAGCAACAATGAGCAGGTGACTGTGGATTAGAAGCTAGCAGTCCCATCATTAAGGGTTATAAATTCAGTGAGGTGTGATGTCACTACAACCCTGCAATCTTAGCATATGGACGATAGAGGGAGGAACTTCATGAATTTAAGGATAGACTGAGCTACATGGTGAGTCTCTGGTCAACTTGAGTAGCTAAATAGTGAGGCTCTGTCTCAAAACCACATAAAGTGTAAACAAACCCAAATCACTCCAAACAAAACAAGCAAACCACCACAACAAAAGATTCTAAATACCTGTATAATCATGACTTCAGAAGAAACCAGTACTGCATGGGAGAAAGGGTAACAGTTGTTTATGGTGCCTCACCCAAATCTGCTCACTCTCACCACTTCAGACTAATCTTGGCCTCCAAGGCTTAGTTTACCATTCATGACCCAGCCAGAAGTACAAATAAATTCATGCTTTCCTGGCAATATGGCTTAGCCAATGAATGACAGTATTCCATAGTGTACTTTAGCTCTCTCGTCCCTTTTAAGAAACAGTTCTGAGGGGTGCGTGTGAGTGCCTTGTGGCCCTACCAGGTTCCTTAGTGGAACCGAATTCCAATTGCTCATGGTGAAATCAGATGGTTTGGTTGTGCCTTTCTTCTTTTCTGCCTCATGTCTCCACTCTATTGCTGAGTGTGTTTCGTTTACCTTCCAAATAAACTATTTGGCCTTTTGCCCTTGCTTGAGGGCCTGCTTCTGAAGGAGGCCAAATCTAAAACTTAAGGTACATTTGGTTGTTGAGACAGGATCTCATTATATAACTCAGGCTGGTCTCGAACTTGAGACCTTGAGTTTGCTGGGATAACAGATATGCAAGACCATGCCCCATTAATGTAACCTGTACTCAGGTGCTTCTCTGGTGAATTGCCACATAAATAAGCCTTGCTCCTATGTTTCTTGCCCAGTCTTGGAAAATTACAATCCATGAATGATAGTGAACTGCTATGATTTTTTTTCCCAATATATCTCTGAAATTCAGAGATTCCTAATAAGCAGTGGAGTCTTAGCTTTAAATGATGAAAGGAAACTTGGCAAACAGTCACAATGATATTTATCCTCTCACAGCTTAAAAGGAATCTTCCCCCGAAGTGTAAAGGTTATTGTTCTCATTTGAATGCTGTGCTTTCTCCCTTTTCCATCTGAGGTGTGACAGATACATGTGCCCTTTGTTCTCTGGGACTTTTAATATGCAATAATTATCACACACAGAGTCCAGATCTATATCTTTATAACCCTCTCTCCTCTCACCCGATTTCTGTGTTTAAATAACCCAAACGGTCTCTTTTCTTTTGTGTTATTCCACTGGAGGAATGTGAGTACAAATATTTAGGCTTCATTGGATTCTCTAAACTTAAATCCATCTAACGATGAAACTGTAAAGATTTCTTTGTCCCCAGTGGATTGATTAAGCATGGAATTCCATAAAGCAACCAGAATCCTGTGAACTGTGAGGCAACAATATATTGAGTTAATTTGTTTCGACAAAACTTGGTAGGTTCCATTATATGTAATGACGGTCAGATCTAGTGCAGTGACACTTTTTACAGCAAAATGACTTCCTTTGAATGCCAGCATGCAAGCAGATATTTTTTCAGATTTATTTTTCATAACTTATATAATAAGTGGTAGTCATTTTCATCCTTTATTCCCCTCTCTCATCCACATGCCTCTCCAACTGGAACCTTTCTCAACCAGTCCCCCTCCTAATTTCACATCTTCTTTTTGTGTGTGGCCCATTGAGTTTAAGCAGAGTTTTTTTTTTTTTTTGCCAGAGAATGGGTGGAAGATGATTTATTTGAGCAAGACCAGCTCATCAGTGGTTACACCACTGAGGAAAATGACCTCCCCCAACAATTGTTAACTTTTGAAAGCCTCTCAGGGGCTTCTTTCTCCCAGGCATGATGAAATGTTGGTAGGACCTAATGTGCATATCACCACAGTTACAGTGAATTTGTGAATGCAACTGTTATCTACTGTCTAGATGACATCTTTTGCTGTACACTCCCCATCCTCTGTTTCTTACATTGCTCTGTGATGTTCCCTGAACCATGAAAGGGGTTATATACCTATTTCAGACAGAGCTAAGCACTGTACCTCATTTATTCTTGGCACTTAGGCAAGTTATGGGTTTCTGCATTATCTGCCGCTGGCCTGCTGCAGTGAGAAGTATGCTCTGATGAAAGCTGAGCACATCCCTTATCTGTGGGTATAAACACAGGCCTTTAGAAAGACAATCTGACAACTTGACTATTTATCAAAGCAATAGCAGTAGGCCCGTGATCTCCCCAGTCAGTCTTTCGACTGCTTTACCATCTTATTTACTTAATGTATACCCTCCGCATCATATTAATGTATACCCTCTGCAGGTTTGGAGGCAGAGTGAGAATGTGTGTGTGTGTGTGTGTGTGTGTAGTATGTAGTGTGTAGGGTGTGGTGAGTGTGGTATGGTGTATGTGTGTGTGGTATGGGGTGTGTGTGTGTGTGTGTGTGCGCGCGCACACATTTAAAAAGAATGGATTAGTTAGAAATTGTGTGGCTGAAACATATATTCAATTTCAGAAGCAAAGAGACCTAAACCACTCTTAGCCTCATGCTATACTCACAGGGGAGGATTTTATTTGCAAAGGAAAATAAATGTAAAAATGGAGAGCTCTGGCAGCGGTAGGTAGGGGAGATTCTGGAGGGAGGTGCTTAGAGCGTCTAATAAATAAGGTTTTAATAAATAAGGTCTAAAGCTACTCATGCTCCACACAAGTCTGGTATGTGGTTTGTTCTGGTGCAAAGTAGAAGGTCATAGTTGTGGGGGGACAGCACAGGCAGAACAGAAGGAGTCATTTTGCATGCTAGACACTCTCGAGCTATAGTTAAATCTCCTGCTTGCTTGGCTGTAAAAGGAAGCAGGAATGCCTTCAAGGATAGAGCAAACAGGCTGATGAGAAAACAGCTTATCTGACCTTCTGGGCCTGCTCCTCTTTTTTTTTTTTTTTTTTTCTCTCTCTCCAGCTTACAGTTTCTTTCCTGTCTGTCCCTCCCCCTGTAGCATTTAACACCACTAGGCTGCCTCCGAGGAGAAAGGGATCAAAGCCGCTGTGATCTGCAGGAGCTTCCGTGTGTAAATCCTGCAAGCCTTTCATGCAGATGCTGTCTGGGAACCTAGTCTTTGAAAACCTTTTTGCTGAAGGTTTGAGGATAAACTTGGTTTTCTTAGTGTTAGACAGCTCACGTGGGCCATGGTGACTGATACCGAGATTCATTCTGTACCATGCTCTCTTAACTTGGTGATAGTCTCCACCTTCAATGCAGCCTCCAAAATGTGGTTGTTTACAGAAAAATAGGATGGTAATTTACTATGTTCTAGCTAAAAGTATAAAGATGTATACTCTGTAGAAAATAATAAACTAAATCTACATACTTGGTATGAATCAAAGCTGTAACTTCTTTTAGTCCATTTAGGATACCCCTGATCCCATATGACTTCTTATATGATTCTACCATTACTTAAATTCTAAATGTTTTGTTCTTACCTTTTTTAGTGACTTCTAAGTGCCTTTATTTTTTTCTTTGCTACTACATTTTGTTACTTTATAGGCAGTGATGAAAATTAAAAGTATTAATTAATTAATCAATTTTGTATGTGTATGTACTTGCCTGTGTTTGTGTGTGTGTGTGTGTGTGTGTGTGTGTGTGTAGGTTAGAGGAAAACTTGCAGAAGTCAGCTCTGTCTTTTCACCATGTGAGTTCCAGGCATCAGGCTTGGTGGTAAGTGAGCAACCTCATTGGCCCTGTGACTTTAATGTTGGTTTCATGAGGTTCTCAAACAAGAACCTCAGAAATAAGTCTGTGTCCCTTGCCAAATAAACAGATTTTGTTTTTGTTTACAAATATTTTCCCTGTTTCTTCTGAGCTTCTTTTTTCTATCCCTTGTGTTCTTTTGTCCTGCAAGTCTCTCACACATATATTTCATATTCACGATTCCAAAATCAAATAGAGTTGGGAGGGGGATATGCTGGAGGGGTGAGGGTCTGAGAGGATTTGAATGGGGGAGTGCTGGCATACAGGATGAAATATAAATACACATATGACATTCTTTAACAATATATAGTAAATAGATTCTATTTTTAAAAGTCAAATAGATACACATGTGAAAATTTCCTAATTAATTCCAACTCTCATTTACTCAGTTCCCTGCCTGAAATGGGTATGATGCCAGTATGTGAGCTTGTGTGTGAGTGTAAGTGTGTGTGTGTGTGTGTGTGGGGGGTAATGGGAGGAGAGAACATTTGTATGTATGTATGCATATATATGCATATGTATATATATATGCAAAGATACTTTATGAGCATACACATTATAGGCACACAAATAGATACACATGTGAAAATTTCCTAATTAATTCCAACTCTCATTTACTCAGTTCCCTGCCTGAAATGGGTATGATGCCAGTATGTGAGCTTGTGTGTGAGTGTAAGTGTGTGTGTGTGTGTGTGGGGGGGGTAATGGGAGGAGAGAACATTTGTATGTATGTATGCATATATATGCATATGTATATATATATGCAAAGATACTTTATGAGCATACACATTATAGGCACACATATATAGAGTGTACATTTTCCTTTACCCATAGAAGTGGTAATGTGTTATGAATACTGCTCTGTAATTTTATTTTTCCCACTTAGAAATATGAAATAATCGCATTTTAATGCATAAAGAATCTCCTTATTCTTTTTAATGGATTTATAGTATTCCATGGCATGTATATGTCATGGTTTATTTAATTATCTCTTTATTAATAGAAAATTAAAATATCTCCATTGTTTTCTATTACACACAGTGCTAAAAAGCATAGCTATGTACTTAATTTTTTCTTGAGAAAATATGTCTCTAGAATACATTTATAGAAGTAAATGACAGGCCAAAAGTAACACTCCTAATATGCTTTGTAATTTTGATAGATGTGGATCAACTGTCCTCTACAGAGTTATTCCCTTTGAGTACTGTCTGTGGATCTGAATCTCACTTGTATATTTTTCTGCTTCTTACTCATCTGCCAGTCATTCTTAGATTAGTGACTCTTTATTCTCAGCACCATATAAAATAACTGGTTATTATTTCAAATAGTGATACCTATTTAGTTATTTATGTTTGTGATTTTGGGGATCATTTAAACCTAGGACTATCTGTATGCCAGGCAAATATACAACCAAGCTACAGCTTCAACCTATATTCTTTTCTTATCCTTCCCCTCCTTTCCTTTCCTTCCCTTCCCTTCCCTTCCCTTCCCTTCCCTTCCCTTCCCTTCCCTTCCCTTCCCTTCCCTTCCCTTCCATGCCTTCTCTCTCTCTCCCTCCCTCTCCCTCCCTCCCCCTCCCCCTCCCCTCCCCTCCCCCTCCCCTCCCCCTCCCCTCCCCCTCCCCTCCCCCTCCCCCTCCCCCTCCCCCTCCCCCTCCCCCTCCCCCTCCCCCTCCCCCTCCCCCTCCCCCTCCCCCTCCCCCTCCCTCTCCCTCTCCCTCTCCCTCTCCCTCTCCCTCTCCCTCTCCCTCTCCCTCTCCCTCTCCCTCTCCCTCTCCTCCCTTCCCTTCCCTTCCCTTCCCTTCCCTTCCCTTCCCTTCCTTCCTTCCTTCCTTATGATAGGGTCTCACTCATTGTGTATCCTGACTGACCTAGAATTTACTGTGTAGACCAGACTTCCTTTGAATTCACCCAGATCACCTGTTTCTGCTTCCTAAGTGCTGGGATCAAAGGTGGCCACCACACCTGGTGACAGGAGCTTTACAAATTGTTTTTGAGATAGTGTGTTGCTGAGAAACTCCAGCAGGTCTTGAACTGAATAATAATTTCTTTTAAGGAAATTGGAATGAAAAGGACTTGGGTGTGACTCTTGGCTCTATCTTTCCATCCCTGTGTCATTGAGCAAAGTGCTTTTCTCCTTTGAGATTACTTATCATCTGAGAACCTGGATATCTCTCTATCAAACACTTCATAAAAATTAAGAGACTCTGCCTAAGCCTACCTGATAATGTCTTGACACAGAGTAAGAATCCTATAACTGTTGTTTCTTCCCTTCTTTGTCCTATTATTTTGTCTCATTTTTAAAAACAGGCACAAGATTTCTAAGAATGTGAAATGTTGAGTTATTTAGAATTGTTTTGTAAACTATACATAGTAGGCAGAACTGTGAGATGATGCCCCATGGCTCATATTTCTACATTATTTTCTCTAAAGAACATGAAAGGGCTGTAAATACACCTCAATAACCTTTCACTATTATTTTATGTTAAATGGCATTGTTAACTTTAAGGGGTGATTAGCCTTAGTCTTAGTGAGTTGACCTAATCCAGTGAGATCATTAGAAGGCCAAAGTGTTTGTTCCCTGGCTGGTCGCAGGAAAGGAAGGTTTGGTTCAGGAGAAAGCAAACAGCTATGGGAATTGCCTATGGAAAATTTCAAAAAACTGACACATAGTCACTAGTCATCAATTAAGGGGAGAATGGTGATCTACATCTTTCAACTACACGGAAACAATCAGCCTAAATGAGAGAATCCTAGCTCTAGCCAATCAGCGTGGTGATGCCAGTTTGATGAGATGCTGGGAAGAAAAATCTAAGCACATACTGCTAATTTTCTAATGTACAAAACTTTGAAATAATATGTGCATAAGCCAGTAGGTTTGTGGTAACTTGTGGTACATCATTAGAAAACCAGTATGAATCCCATGTTTCTGAGATAAACAAGTATTGAGGTTGTATAGAGGCCAAAGAACACAAAAAGTAGTATTTGCATACATTTTTCTTTATAAACATGTTTTTTTTTAAATTAGGAATTACTACTTGTACATAATAGTGGATTTTGTTATGGCACTTTCATACAGGTACAATGTAGTATTTTGGTCATGTTCACTCCCTGTTACCCTGTGTAGTCTCTCTCTGTCTCCATCAATCTTCTTCCTCTTACTTACCTACTAGTCTCCTTCCTTCCTTTTCTCCTCCCTTCTCTCCTTCCTTCCTAACCTACCTCTCTCCCTCCCTCCCTTCCTCCCTCCCTCCCTCCCTTCCTCCCTCCCTCCCCTTCTCCCTCTCTCTTTCTTTCTGGAAGAATTTGTTTTGTGCTTAGTTGTAGAGGTATGAATCCATAACCATGACCATGACTATCACCATTTCCATCATGATGGGAAAGCATGACAGCAGGCAGGCAGGGAAACTGGAGCAGCAGCTGAGAGCACATGTCTTGAACCACATACAAGAAGCAGAGAGAACAAACTTTTAATGGCATAAGCTTTCTTGGAATCACAAAGCTCATCCCTAGTGACATATTTCCCACATCAAGGTCATCTTCTCTAAGCCTTCCCATATAGTTATCAATTGGGGAACAAGTATTAAACTTTTCAGACCGTGGGAGACATCTCATTAAAATCACTACAGGATAAGTGTAAATTTGATTTATATTTGACTGTTGTGCTGGTTTAAATGAGAAATGTCCCACATAGGGCATTGTATACTTTGGTCCCCAGTTGGTGTTATTTGGGTAGATTTGGAGGTTTATTCCTGCTGGAGGAGGTATGTGACTTTAAGAATATATATATATATATATATATATATATATATATATATATATATCCCTAACCCTTACCCCCACTTCCAGTTCATTCTCTGTGATTTGTGTTTGTGATTTAAGATGTAGTCTCTCAGCAGCCTGTTCTTCCCTGCTACTCACTGACTCTTAGGTTTCTGAAATCACAAGCCAAAATAAACTCCTATTCCACTAGTTGCTTTTGTTATGATCCTTTTAAATAATAAAATAAAATATAATAAGATAAAAGTAAAACTAATACATTGGAATTGGGCAGTCTATTTTGTCAGATATTAATATGGCTACAGCAACTTGCTTCTGAGGTCCATTTGCTTGGAATATCTTTTTTCATCCTTTTACCTCTGAGGTAATGTCTATCCTTGATGTTGGGGTGTGTTTTGTAGGTGCAGCAGAGGGATGGATTTTGTTTTTGCATCCATTATGTCTGTGTCTTTTTATGGGTATTGAATTGAATCCAATTGATCCATCCCTTGATTGATTCAGATTCTACTTTCAGGTCTTCAACTGTTTTCTTCATTTCCTTCCACTGTCTGTTTGTGTTTTAACTGATTTCTTTAGGGGATGTATTTGTTTCCCCTTTAAGGACCTCTATCATATTCATATAGACTATTTACAGTTCTTTTTCTTGTGATTTAGCTATGTTGCAATACTCAGGACCTGTTGTGGTAGGGTTGCTGAGCTGTAGTGGAGACATATTGTCCTGGCTGTTATTGATTGTGTTTTTATATTGGTATCTAGGCATCTGGGTTTGGAAAAATTGTAATTCTAGGCACTGATTTTTTGTTTTTGTTTACTGGGTGTTTTGTTCTTTGGTTTCTGTTTCCTTCTCTGGTTCTTAGGAGAGTGTGGTGGCTGTGTGTTTCCTGGTAGGAAATTCTTCTGGGATCCTGCTAGTTGTGGCCACTGGAGGTTCCAGGTAAAATGTGTTTCTGAGTATTGGAAGCTGATGCTTAGGAAGGGGGATGGGCTAGGATGGGGGCTGAGAAGTTCCTCAGGAAGGGGAAAGCACAATGATGTACCAGGATCTGCGTAAACCCTGGGAATGGGGATAAGACAGTGAGGAGAGGCTATAGCAGGTGTTCTGCTACAGAGCTGAGGCTGAGATTGTAGGATTGGACTTGGAGGGACAGGGTAGAGATGAAGATATGCAGGGTAGAGATGGAGATATGCAGGGTAGAGATGAAGATATGCAGGGTAGAGATGAAGATATGCAGGGTAGAGATGGAGATATGCAGGGTAGAGATGAAGATATGCAGGGTAGAGATGAAGATATGCAGGGTAGAGATGAAGATATGCAGGGTAGAGATGAAGATATGCAGGTATCCTGGCAGGACTGTCCAGCCTCATTTTTCTTTTACTTCTTTTTTTCCCAATGAGTTTCATTATATTTGCTTATAAGAGACTGGGTGAGAAATTTTTTACAGGGCCATGTGAACCTTACTAGTGGGTAGATTATTGAAGAGAATGTCTCTCATACCCATCAACCTAGGAATAAATCCTCAGGGAGGAGAGGGAGCACCTCATGAGAATGTTCCAATTTTGTGACAGGCCCAGTCTTGTGAAGATCTCATGCAGGTAGCCACAGTTGCTGTGAGTTCAGGCGTGAAATAACCATGTCACACCTGAAAAATCAATGGCCTGCAAAGGTCCCTACCACCTTTCTATGGCTCTTACTTTTTTTCTGCCTGCTTTTTCATGATATTTCCTGAGGCTCAGAAGGGGAGAAATAGATGTCCCATTTATGGCTATACATTCAATTGTCATTTATTCTGTATACTTTGACCTGTTGTGAGTGCTTGCAGTCATGGCTGACCTCCAGAACAAGAAGTTTTTCTGATCAAAGTTGATGGCAGCACTAGACTATGACATAAACAGTTATTTGAAAGGTAATTTGTTAAGTACATCATGTACACTTAGCACCCCCCCCCAAAAAAAAAACAAAAAACAAAAACAACCAAATAAAACCATACCAACCAACCAAACAGCCAACCAAACAGCCAACCAAACAAAACAACAACTTCCCAACTACCACTTCCCAGCTTACAACTTCACCAGCCATGGGCTTCTCACTGGTTTACAGTATCAAATATGAATGCCATCTTGTGGAGCAGGCCTCACATCTAGCCGGATAGCAGTTTGTTATCCCCATAACAGGCTTGGCACTATTGCATACATGGGCTCATCTTGCCTGGTGAGCTGGTGTTATGACACACAAGGTCCACCGCTGAGTAAGATTGTTGAAGAAAATTCTCCTATGGGTATTTCCCATCTTTTAACACAGCACTAGCATCACTTCATTAAATTATGAATTAATCTATTCAATGCTTATTTTCTCTCTCACACCCAATATTCTCGAGCACATGGCACCTTAATGAATAGTCCTTCATTTTTACGGTCTTACATTCATTACATATCTATCTTATTGTTGTTTTGAAATGGGAGCTTGCTATATAGCTTAGTCTGGCTTTGGCCTTTACAAAAAAATCTATGTCTCCAGCTGTTCTAGGACTCAAACTGTTCACCAGTATTCCTGGCCCCTTGAACTGCTTCTAAGTGCTTTCCCCCTGTTTCTTAAGAAATTTTTGATTAATTGAGTAATTAACTAAACTATGTTTTTAACAACAAAATCTAGCCTTAAAAGCACTGATAAGATTTTTGGTGATTAGAATGATTTCCTTCTATTATTATGAAATGGTAAAACTAGCTCTCAAATGAGTAGACTGGAAATTCCATGCTCTGATATGGTTCTTTACTGTCCACTCACATTGCAAGTGTTTAGTGTATTCTTAATCTCCTATAAAGATAATTGTTCATCTTAAATAAGATGAACAGCTAGTCAGGATTTTTCTAAAGAGAAAGCCATTAAGTAACTTGACTTTAACTGATACCAGTAATGCCCATAAGAACAAAATTATGAATCAGGAGAGCGTGCAGAAGCTTAATTTGAAAGTTTATGAAGGGTATAAGATGAGCTATTATATAGTAACAATTATCTGAGAGATAAAACTGATAGATCCTATAAATGCTTCAAGTGTGCTGGCTAAGACTTCATAACTTTCTGAATTACCATCTTAGTCCTTTTCTTTAAACCTCAAAAATTAAAACAATTATTATTTGTTAAAATACATTTAATGAGAACAATATAATAAGCAGACATTCTTGTATGGTTATTAAAAATCAAGTTCATTTTTAGGGTACAATATTTGTTTGAAATTTAAAATTATGATTTCGCATTCTGACTCTTCAGTGGAACATGGGGTCTTCTACATCGAGCTACATATATGAGCTATGAAAAGATGTAGTTTGCATGTGTCCTTGGGTAACATTTTTATTTTTAAATAAAAAAGATTGTTGGGGGAGTAAATTTTTAGATGGTGTTTTTATTTAAGGTTGTTAATTCATTAACTGATTAGGAGCTTTTAATATGCACCTGCTATATCTGGCCCTTATTTTTTATTCTAAAGCTATTGATTGTTTAAAAATTAGTGTGTACTTTGTGGGGGAAGCATAATATTTAAGAGTCTCACTATGTGTAGCTCAGGCTGGCATGAAACTTGCAATCTCCCTGCTTTAGTCTCCTCTGTGCTAGGATTATGGGTGTGTGCCACCATGCCTGGACAAAAATGAGCTTCTGATGGTTTATATTTACTAAATAAGGGAATAAAAGCATCAAAGCACCAGCAATCTGTTCCTGATAGTGGCCAATTTACATCCAGTTCATAGACTTCTATACCTCACTTTGGAGGTCAACGGATTGTACAATTAATTCTCCTAGCATCCATTTATACTTGATTAAGAACAGGTGGTAGTGTCTTCATTTCACAAATAAGACACATACACAGAAAGAGGTTAAATGATTTGCCGATGAGCAAGCAACCAAACTGGCCTGGCAACTCTTATGACTGCTCTCCCAGCCCAGTATTTCCTGCTCTGAACCAACATGTTTCTGCCCTTACAGCCATGCTTTCAGCAAAGCTGGTTCTCATTATAAATCCCATGCTTGCCTTGATGAGGAAAATGGAAAGCTAGACAAGCAGGTCCTTCATCATCCTGTTTTCATCGGATTGCTTAAATAGTCACAGGCCAGAGTATTCACAAATGTATTTCTGTTTAGTTCTTTGTTCCTGCCTGTTGGCTCTCTATGTGAAGATGCTAGAAATAAATGGTATGTACTATCATATTTGTATTTTTTACAAATATCTCTGGAATGCTGTTATAATAACAAAATATAATTTTACAGGGAAGGGCTACCATGAGAGATTATTGACCCAATAGCATTGACCTAGCTAAGTGCCAAAGAAAAGATCTTTTATTCCATAAGTATTTCATGAAGTATGCTTCCTTTGTAACTACGTAAGGCTGCAAAGACACGGAGAACTTTTATGCAGTCATGATTATAAAATAAGTCTTTGCTGTAGAAACATCAAAACATCTCAGGATGGCATCCTGAAATCTGAGTAGCCCCACTGTGTTGTAAAATTGCAAATTGAGAGAAATAATTGCAAGCCTCACTTTAAAGACATCAAACACAAGAAGTTCATGCAAGCTGCCTCCCCCTTCTCCAGCTGGCAGCATCACCACCAGAATCACAAACAACAGCAGGTAACTTTAGCAGAATATGTCACATCCAAAAGGAAAAAAAATGCAGTTGTACCAACAGAGAAGCAAAATTCAACAATTAAGCAACAATTAACAAATAAAGTGATATTGATTCTATAAAGAATACTTGAAAAACTGTAACTGAACTTGGAAAGGTGCACATTATCTTTGCTGGAAAAGAAAATGATTCAAAGACAGAAAACTCAGTGTTATCTAATGTGGTTAGGAAATGAAATGTTCCTATAAATCCAAATCTTTATCAACAGAAGCAAATACAACATTAATGAATCCCAACCCACAAATCCATGAGTTCAAGAAACCAGATTCACATTACTTTTTCTAAAATAACACTTCAGTCATTTGTGGCTTTCTCTTCCTTAAAACACTATTCTCCACACTATGTTCTTTCTTACCCATGGCCATGGTACTGTATGGGGTTAAGTGTTCATCTGATCCTCTATGATAGCTCCATGCTGGGCATATTCTGACTTTGATGGTGTGACATCCATTCCTGTTGAATGTGTTGCTTCCTCTCCAAGGTCACTGTTAGGGAGCAGGCTGCAGATCTCCTTGCTGTAGGGATCATCAACACTTAGCTCTGCCAGTCTGAGGGAATCTCTTTCTGGTTGGAGGGAAATGTTTCTTCATAAAATTCTAAGCTTATAGACTTACAAATCTCTTTTGGGATTGAAAAAAGGTAGGAAAATTTGGAGTCCTTTCTAACTTACTGCACTGCAAAATAAATATCTCCCTTGAGGCAACAGAATTGCCTAGCTAGTGGAAGGTACATATGGAAAAACAAAAATTTTCCAGGTTAGTATTGCAAAATTTTAATAGACATTTATTCATTGAACACGGGATTTCTGAATACCTATTGTATACTGGGCAATGCAGGGTGGCCTTGGGCTGTAACAGTGAACAAGATAAGGGGCATCATACCCAGGAGCTTATATTCCATAGGAGACACACATTAAAGAGTGGTTTAGGTCTGTGCCGGGAGCTGACCCTGTTCCACAGCTCTCCATACCCATGTCCCACCAGGAGAGAGCTGGTTTCCCAGGAGTGTCAACATGCCTGTGAGCACAGGTGAGACCACCACTTCTGCTCAAATTCCTGGCTGAAGAGGAACCAGCCCAGAGCCATCAGGACACGGGGAACCAAGGAACAGCCAGGGACAGGATCCTTCTGGTTTCTGTCTGCACTTCAGAGCTGACCCTGTATCACAGCTTTCCATACCCAAATTCCTCCTGGAGATAACTGGTCTCCCAGGAGTTCTAACACACAGTCTTGCAGGAGGGACAAGCCACAGTCAAAGACAGCAAGACCAGCTAACACAAGAGATAACCAGATGGCGAGAGTCAAGGATAAGAACATAAGCAACAGAAATCAAGGCTACTTGGCATTATCAGAACCCAGTTCTCCCACCACAGTGAGCCCTGAATAATCCAACACATCTGAAAAGCAAGATACTAATTTAAAATCACATCTCACCAGGCAGTGGTGGCACATGCCATTAATCCCAGCACTTGGGAGGCAGAGGAGGGTGGATTTCTGAGTTCAAGGCCAGCCTGGTCTAGAGAGTGAATCCCAGGACAGCAGGGCTACACAGAAAAATTCTGTCTCAAAAACATAAAATGAAATGAAATAAAATAAAATCACATTTCATGTTGATGATAGAGAACTTTAAGGACATAAATAACTCCCTTAAAGAAATACAGGAGATAGTCCATCCTTTTGTTTTAGCTCCAAACTTTGTCACTGTAACTCCTTTCATGGGTATTTTGTTCCCTATTCTAAGGAGGAATGAAGTATCCACCCATTGGTCTTCCTTCTTCTTGATTTTCTTGTGTTTTGCAAATTGTATCTTGGGTGTTCTAAGTTTCTGGGCTAATATCCACTTATCAGTGAGTGCATATGTAATGACTTCTTTTGTGATTGGGTTACCTCACTAAGGATGATATTCTCCAGATACATCCATTTGTCCAGGAATTTCATAAATCCATTGTTTGTAATAGCTGAGTAGTACTCCATTGTGTAAATGTACCATAATTTCTGTATCCATTCCTCTGTTGAGGGGCATCTGGGTTCTTTCCAGCTTCTGGCTATTATAAATAAGGCTGCTATGAACATAGTGGAGCATGTGTCTTTATTACCAGTTGGAACTATTTCTGGGTATATGCCCAGGAGAGGTATTGCTGCGTCTTCCGGTAGTATTATGTCCAATTTTCTGAGGAACTCCAGACTGACTTCCAGAGTGGTTGTACAAATTTGCAATCCCACCAGCAGTGGAGGAGTGTCCCTTTTTTCTCCACATCCTTACCAGAATCTGCTGTCACCTGAATTTTTGATCTTAGCCATTCTGACTGGTGTGAGGTGGAATCTCAAGGTTGTTTTGATTTGCATTTCCCTGATGATTAAGGATATTGAACATCCTTTTAGGGGAATGCCAGGGTAGGAAGGCATGAGTGGGTGGGTAGGTGGGGGAGCACTCTCATAGAGGCGTGGGAGGGGGCATGGGATAGGGAGTTTCTGAAGAGGAGACAAGGAAAGGGGAAAACATTTGAAATGTAAATAAAGAAAATATCCAATAAAAAAGATTGGCTTAAATGATTGATTATAGAATTCCAATTGCAATAAGTGCTGTAAAAACCAAATAGTTTAATATAAGTAGAGCCCATTGAATTTGGGGTTGAGAGGTTTTTATTTCATTCTGAAAGGACGAACAAATCAAGCTAGTTAGGGTAGGAATTGAGGATTTGGGCAGAGAAGAGAGTGCCTGAAACATTGAATTGTAATGAATGGCCTCTTGACCTAGGTTGACATCACATATCATGCTATAGGTGTGCAAAGGAATATTACATTTTCTCTATTTTTTCAGTTTATTTATTCAGTTTATTTCTATTTAGTCAGATTTTGCTCTAGACTAAGGTTGCTATCTAGTTGAAGCAGACAATTCATTTTATCCCTCTACACTATGTCTGACCCAATTTACTAAATGTACCCTAATTTGATGACTATTATTTGAATTACCACCGAATTCAGGAATGTGTCAGTTATTATTTGCCACTATCTCATGGCTCATACTTGGACTGCCACACAACTATTTACAAGTTTATAATCCCTTTCCGCTGCTCAAGCTTTTGTGTTCCTGGAGGGTAGGATCTGGAGTGCTTCTGTGAAAAAACACGTGTGTTAACTTTTCTTCTCTCTGCACCATTGAGAGTAGAGGAAAAGAAGGACAGAGAACACAGGAGCCCTGATATGAGCCTGAGCCAGTAGTTCAGGTGCATAAGAAATATAAGCGATGATGTAACAAGTAGATGAAATCAAGGCATACAGAGGAGAGATAACAGGTATGATTTAGTAGTTGCTTAGATTTATGTGAAGGGCCATAAATGGAGAGGATAACAACGTTTGGCTTTTAGAATAGATGTTGCTACTTCCTGAAATATGGAACATTGGAGGAGGTCCAGGTTTGGAGAAAGAAACCTAGAGAGGAATTTTTTTTAAAAAATTTATTTCATTTTTAATTCATTTGTTTTTACTCTCCATATTCCATTCCCCTCCCCCCATTCACCCTCCAACTGCTCCACATCTCACACCTCCTCCCCACCCCACCTCATCTCCATGTGGATGCCCCCACCCTTCACCCCACCTGACCTCTAAACTTCCTGGGGCCTCCAGTCTCTTGAGTGTTAGGTGCACGATCCCTGAATAAACACAGACCCAGAAGTCCTCTACTGTATGTGTGTTGGGGGCCTCATATCAGTTGGTGTATGCTGTTTGGTGGTCCAGTGTTTGAAAGATCTCAGGGGTCCAGATTAGTTGAGATTGCTGGTCCTCCTACAGAATCACCCTTCTCCTCAGTTTCTTTCAGCCTTCTCTAATTCAACAAGAGGAGTCAGCTGCTTCTGTCCATTGGTTGGGTGCAAATCTCTGCATCTGACTCTTTCAGCTACTTGTTGGGTCTTCCAGAGGGCAGTTATGCTAGGTCCCTTTTTGTGAGCACTCCATAGCCTCAGTAATAGTGTCAGGCCTTGGGACCTCCCCTTGAGCTGGATCTCACTTTGGGCCTGTCACTGGACCTTCTTTTCCCCAGACTCCTCTCCATTTCCATCCCTGTAATTCTTTCAGACAGGAACAATTATGGGTCAGAGATGTGACTGGGATGTCAATCCCATCCCTCACTTGATGTCCTGTCTTCCTGCTGGAGGCAGGCTCTATAAGTTCTCTTTCCTTACTGTTCGGCCTTTCATCTAAGGTTCCTCCCTTTGAGTCCTGGGAATCTCTCACCTCCCATGTCTCTGGTGCATTCTGAGGGCCCCCCCCCCAACCTCCTATTTCCTGAGGTTGCCTGATTCCATTCTTTCTGCTGGCCCTCAGGGCTTCAGTCCTTTTCTCTCACCCAATACCAGATAAGGTTACCCTCTCCCCACCACTCCCCCCCACCCGCCCCTGTCCACTTTCCCTCCCAGTTTCCTCCCTCCCTCCCCATTTGTGATTGCTTTCTTCTCTATCCCAAGTAGGACTGAGGTGTCCTCACTTGGGCACTTGACCTTTTTGAGCTTTTTGAGTTCTGTGGACTGTATCTTGGGTATTCTGCATGTTTTTGTTGTTGTTGTTTGTTTTTGTTTTTGTTTTTAGGCTAATATCCATTTATTAGTGAGTACATACCATGCCTGTTTTGGGGGGTCTGAGTTACCTCACTCAGGATGATATTTTCTACTTTGTTCCATTTGCCTGCAAAACTCAGGATGTCCTGGTTCTTAATAACTGAGAGTATTCCATTATGTAAATGAACCACATTTTTTTTGTATACATTCCTCTGTTGAGGGACATCTAGGTTGTTTCCACCTTCTGGCTATCACAAATAAGGCTGCTATGAACATAGTGGAATATGTGCCCCTGTGGCATGGTGGGACATCTTTTGGGTATATTCCTAAGAGTGGTATATCTGGGTCTCCAGGTAAATCTATTTCCAATTTTCTGAGGAACCTCCAGATTGATTTTATAAAACACCATCTTTCTGGCAGAGGTTGGCATCTTTTAAATTGGTACCTCAGTCACCCTGGAGCACTCTATGTAGTCCAGGCTGGTGTTGAACTTTCTTTTCTTTTTATTAGTTTGTGTGTGTGTGTGTGTGTGTGTGTGTGTGTGTGTGTGTGTGTGTGTGTGCGTGCGCGCAGAGATGTGTACGTATGTGTTGGTGTCTGGACAGGCCAAAGGAGGATGTCAGATATTCTGGAGCTGGACCTAAGAGGTGACTATGAGATTTCTTAAGAGCATGGGTACTGGGACCCAAACTCTAGTCCTCTGTAAGAGCAGCAAGTGCTGTTAGCTCTTAAGCCTCCTCTCTCCAGATCCTGAGAATGTTATGTTACACTGCCTCCTCAGTCTTGCTTCTTTTTTTATTAGATATTTTCTTCATCTACATTTCAAATGCTATCCCGAATGTCCCCTATACCCTCCCCCCGCCCTGCTCCCCAACCCACCCACTCCCACTTCCTGGCCCTGGCATTCCCCTGTATTGGGGCATATAAAGTTTGCAAGACCAAGGGGCCTCTCTTCCCAATGATGGCCGGCTAGGCCATCCTCTGCTACATATGCAACTAGAGACACAGCTCTGGGGGTACTGGTTAGTTCATATTGCTGTTCTTCCTATAGGATTGCAGACCCCTTTAGCTCTTTGGGTACTTTCTCTAGCTCCTTCATTAGTGCCCTGTGTTCCATCCAATAGATGACTGTGAGCATCCACTTCTGTATTTGCCAGGCACTGGCATAGCCTCATAAGAGAGAGCCATATCAGGGTCCTGTCAGCAAAAACTTTCTGGCATATACAATAGTGTCTGGGTTTGGTGGTTGTATATGGGATGGATCCCCAGGTGGGGCAATCTCTGGATGGTCCATCCTTTCGTCTCAGCTCAAAACTTAGTCTCTGTAACTCCTTCCATGGGTATTTTGTTCCCCGTTCTAAGAAGGAACGAAGTATCCACACTTTGGTCTTTCTTCTTGAGTTTCATGTGTTTTGCAAATTGTATCTTGGGTATTCTAAGTTTCTAGGCTAATATCCACTTATCAGTGAGTGTGTATCATGTGTGTTCTTTTGGGACTGGGTTACCTCACTCAGGATGATATCCTCCAGATGCATCCATTTGCCTAAGAATTTTATGAATTCATTGTTTTTAATAGCTGAGTAGTACTCCATTGTGTAAATGTACCACATTTTCTGTATCTATTCCTCTGTTGGGGGACATCTGGGTTCTTTCCAGCTTCTGGCTATTATCAATAAGGTGTCTATGAACATAGTGGAGCGTTGCAACATCTGGGTATATGCCTAGGAGATGTATTGTTGAATCTTTTTTTTTCTTTTTTTTTTAAATTTTTAATATTTTTTATTACATATTTTCCTCAATTACATTTCCAATGCTATCCCAAAAGTCCCCCATAGTGCCCCTCACTTCCCTACACACCCATTCCCATTCTTTTGGCCCTGGCATTCCCCTATATTGGGGCATATAAAGTTTGCAAGTCCAATGGGCCTCTCTTTCCAGTGATGGCCGACTAGGCCATCTTTCGATACATATGCAGCTAGAGACAAGAGCTCCGGGGTACTGGTTAGTTCATCATGTTGTTCCAACTATAGGGTTGCAGATCCCTTTAGCTCCTTGGGTACTTTCTCTAGCTTCTCCATTGGGAGCCCTGTGATACATCCAATAGCTGACTGTGAGCATCCACTCCTGTGTTTGCTAGGCCCCTGCATAGTCTCACAAGAGAGAGCTATATTTGGGTCCTTTCAGCAAAATCTTGCTAGTGTATGCAATGGTGTCCACGTTTAGAAGCGGATTATGGGATGGATCCCTGGATACGGCAGTCTCTAGATGGTCCATCCTTTCATCACAGCTCCAAACTTTGTCTCTGTAACTCCTTCCATGGGTGTTTTGTTCCCAATTCTAACAAGGGGCACAGTGTCCACATTTTGGTCTTCATTCTTCTTGAGTTTCATGCGTTTAGCAAATTGTATCTTATATCTTGGGTATCCTAAGTTTTGGGCTAATATCCACTTATCAGTGAATACATATTGTGTGAGTTCCTTTGTGATTGTGTTACCTCACTCAAGATGATGCCCTCCAGGTCCATCCATTTGGCTAGGAATTTCATAAATTCATTCTTTTTAATAGCTGAGTAGTACTCCATTGTGTAAATGTACCATAATTTCTGTATCCATTCCTCTGTTGAGGGGCATCTGGGTTCTTTCCAGCTTCTGGCTATTATAAATAGGGCTGCTATGAACATAGTGGAGCATGTGTCCTTCTTACCGGTTGGGACATCTTCTGGATATATGCCCAGGAGAGGTATTGCTGGATCCTCCGGTAGTACTATGTCCAATTTTCTGAGGAACCGCCAGACTGATTTCCAGAGTGGTTGTACAAGCTTGCAATCCCACCAACAATGGAGGAGTGTTCCTCTTTCTCCACATCCTCGCCAGCATCTGCTGTCACCTGAATTGTTGATCTTAGCCATTCTGACTGGTGTGAGGTGGAATCTCAGGGTTGTTTTGATTTGCATTTCCCTGATGATTAAGGATGTTGAACATTTTTTCAGGTGCTTCTCTGCCATTCGGTATTCCTCAGGTGAGAATTCTTTGTTCAGTTCTGAGCCCCATTTTTTAATGGGGTTATTTGACTTTCTGGAGTCCACATTCTTGAGTTCTTTATATATATTGGATATTAGTCCCTTATCTGATTTAGGATAGGTGAAGATCCTTTCCCAATCTGTTGGTGGTTTTTTTGTCTTATTGATGGTGTCTTTGGCCTTGCAGAAGCTTTGCAGTTTCATGAGGTCCCACTTGTCAATTCTCGATCTTACAGCACAAGCCATTGCTGTTCTATTCAAGAATTTTTCCCCTGTGCCCATATCATCAAGGCTTTTCCCCACTTTCTCCTCTATAAGTTTCAGTGTCTCTGGTTTTATGTGAAGTTCCTTGATCCACTTAGACTTGACCTTAGTACAAGAAGATAGGAATGGATCGATTTGCATTCTTCTACATGTTAACAACCAGTTGTGCCAGCACCATTTGTTGAAAATGCTGTCTTTCTTCCACTGGATGTTTTTAGCTCCCTTGTCGAAGATCAAGTGACCGTAGGTGTGTGGGTTCATTTCTGGGTCTTCAATTCTATTCCATTGGTCTATTTGTCTGTCACTATACCAGTACCAGGCAGTTTTTATCACAATTGCTCTGTAGTAAAGCTTTAGGTCCGGCATGGTGATTCCACCAGAGGTTCTTTTATCCTTGAGAAGAGTTTTTGCTATCCTGGGTTTTTTGTTATTCCAGATGAATTTGCAGGTTGCACTTTCTAATTCGTTGAAGAATTGAGTTGGAATTTTGATGGGGATTGCATTGAATCTGTAGATTGCTTTTGGCAAGATAGCCATTTTTACAATGTTGATCCTGCCAATCCATGAGCATGGGAGATCTTTCTACCTTCTGAGATCTTCTATAATTTCTTTCTTCAGAGACTTGAAGTTTTTATTATACAGATCTTTCACTTCCTTAGTTAGAGTCACGCCAAGATATTTTATATTATTTGTGACTATTGAGAAGGGTGTTGTTTCCCTAATTTCTTTCTCAGCCTGTTTATTCTTTGTGTAGAGAAAGGCCATTGATTTGTTTGAGTTAATTTTATATCCAGCTACTTCACCGAAGCTGTTTATCAGGCTTAGGAGTTCTCTGGTGGAATTTTTAGGGTCACTTATATATACTATCATATCATCTGCAAAGAGTGATATTTTGACTTCATCTTTTCCAATTTGTATCCCTTTGATCTCCTTTTGTTGTCGAATTGCTCTGGCTAGGACTTCAAGTACAATGTTGAATAGGTATGGAGAAAGTGGACAGCCTTGTCTAGTCCCTGATTTTAGAGGGATTGCTTCAAGCTTCTCACCATTTACTTTGATGTTGGCTACTGGTTTGCTGTAGATTGCTTTTATCATGTTTAGGTATGGGCCTTGAATTCCTGATCTTTCCAAGACTGTTATCATGAATGGGTGTTGGATCTTGTCAAATGCTTTTTCCGCATCTAACGAGATGACCATGTGGTTTTTGTCTTTGAGTTTGTTTATATACTGGATTACGTTGATGGATTTCCGTATATTGAACCATCCCTGCATCCCTGGGATGAAACCTACTTGGTCAGGATGGATGATTGTTTTGATGTGTTCTTGGATTCGGTTAGCAAGAACTTTATTGAGGATTTTTGCATCAATATTCATAAGGGATATTGGTCTGAAGTTTTCTATCTTTGTTGGGTCTTTTTGTGGTTTAGGTATCAGAGTAATTGTGGCTTCATAGAATGAGTTGGGTAGAGTACCTTCTGTTTCTATTTTGTGGAATAGTTTGTGAAGAACTGGGATTAGATCTTCCTTGAAGGTCTGATAGAACTCTGCACTAAACCCATCTGGTCCTGGGCTTTTTTTGGTTGGGAGACTATTAATGACTGCTTCTATTTCTTTGGGGGATATAGGGCTGTTTAGATCATTAACCTGATCTTGATTCAACTTTGGTACCTGGTATCTGTCTAGGAACTTCTCCATTTCATCCAGGTTCTCCAGTTTTGTTGTGTATAGCCTTTGGTAGAAGGATTGGATGGTGATTTGGATGTCTTCAGGATCTGTTGTTATGTCTCCTTTTTCATTTCTGATTTTGTTAAGTAGGATGCTTTCCCTGTGCCCTCTAGTGAGTCTGGCTAAGGGTTTATCTATCTTGTTGATTTTCTCAAAGAACCAGCTCCTTGATTGGTTGATTCTTTGAATAGTTTTTCTTGTTTCCACTTGGTTGATTTCGCCGCTGAGTTTGATTATTTCCTGCCATCTACTCCTCTTGGGTGAGTTTGCTTCCTTTTGTTCTAGTGATTTTAGGTGTGTTGTCAAGTTGCTAATGTGTGCTCTCTCTAGTTTCTTTTTGGAGGCATTCAGAGCTATGAGTTTTCCTCTTAGAAATGCTTTCATTGCATCCCATAAGTTTGGGTATGTTGTGGCTTCATTTTCATTGAACTCTAAAAAGTCCTTAATTTCTTTCTTTATTCCTTCCTTGACCAAGGTATCATTGAGAAGAGTGTTGTTCAGTTTCCACGTGAAGGTTGGCTTTCTATTATTTATTTTGTTATTGAAGATCAGCCTTACTCCATGGTGATCTGATAGGATGCATGGGACAATTTCAATATTATTGTATCTGTTGAGGCCTGTTTTGTTACCAATTATGTGGTCAATTTTGGAGAAGGTACCATGAGGTGCTGAGAAGAAGGTATATCCTTTTGTTTTAGGATAGAATGTTCTGTAGATATCTGCCAGATCCATTTGATTCATAACTTCTGTTAGTTTCACTGTGTCCCTGTTTAGTTTCTGTTTCCATGATCTGTCCATTGGTGAAAGTGGTGTGTTGAAGTCTTCCACTATTATTGTATGAGGTGCAATGTGTGCTTTGAGATTTACTAAGGTTTCTTTAATGAATGTGGCTGCCTTTGTATTTGGAGCGTAGATATTCAGGATTGATAGTTCCTCTTGGAGGATTTTACCTTTGATGAGTATGAAGTGTCCCTCCCTGTCTTTTTTGATGACTTTGGGTTGGAACTCAATCTTATCAGATATTAGAATGGCTACTCCAGCTTGTTTCTTCATACCATTTGCTTGGAAAATTGTTTTCCAGCCTTTCATTCTGAGGTAGTGTCTATCTTTTTCTCTGAGATGAGTTTCCTGTAACAGCAAAATGTTGGGTCTTGTTTGTGTAGCCAGTTTGTTAGTCTATGTCTTTTTATCGGGGAGTTGAGTCCATTGATATTAAGAGATATTAAGGAAAAGTAATTGTTGTTTCCTGTTATTTTTGTTGTTAAAGTTGGCATTTTGTTCTTGTGGCTGTCTTCTTTTAGGTTTGTTGAGGGATTACCTTCTTGTTGTTTCTAGGGCGTGGTTCCTGTCCTTGTATTGGTTTTTTTCCTGTTATTATCCTTTGAAGGGCTGGATTCGTGGAGAGATAATGTGTGAATTTGTTTTTGTCGTGGAATACTTTGGTTTCTCCATCTATGTTAATTGAGAGTTTGGCTGGGTATAGTAGCCTGGGCTGGAATTTGTGTTCTTTTAGTGTCTGTATAACATCTGTTCAGGATCTTCTGGCTTTCATAGTCTCTGGTGAAAAATCTGGTGTAATTCTGATAGGCTTGCCTTTATATGGTACTTGGCCATTTTCTCTTGCTGCTTTTAGTATTCTATCTTTACTTAGAGCATTTGTTGTTCTGATTATTATGTGTCGGGAGGTATTTCTTTTCTGGTCCAGTCTATTTGGAGTTCTGTAGGCTTCTTGTATGTTCATGGGCATCTCTTTCTTTAGGTTTGGGAAGTTTTCTTCTATAATTTTGTTGAAGATGTTTGCTGGTCCTTTGAGTTGAAAATCTTCATTCTCATCCACTCCTATTATCCGTAGGTTTGGTCTTCTCATTGTGTCCTGTATTTCTTGGATGTTTTGAGTTAGGATCTTTTTGCGTTTTACATTTTCCTTGATTGTTGTGCTGATGTTCTCTATGGTATCTTCTGCACCTGAGATTCTCTCTTCCATCTCTTGTATTCTGTTGCTGATGCTCGTATCTATGGTTCCAGATTTCTTTCCTAGGGTTTCTATCTCCAGTGTTGCCTCATTTTGGATTTTCTTTATTGTGTCTACTTCCCTTTTTAGGTCTAGTATGGTTTGTTCATTTCCATCATCTGTTTGGATGTGTTTTCCTGTTTTTCTTTAAGGACTTTAACCTGTTTGATTGTGTTATCCTGTTTTTCTTTAAGGACTTCTACCTGTTTGATTGTGTTATCCTGTTTTTCTTTAAGGACTTGTAACTCTTTAGCCATGTTCTCCTGTAATTCTTTAAGTGAGTTATTAAAGTCCTTCTTGATGTCCTCTACCATCACCATGAGATATGCTTTTAGATCGGTGTCTAGCTTTTCCGGTGTGTTGGGGTGCCCTGGACTGGGCGAAGTGGGAGTGCTGGGTTCTGATGATGGTGAGTGGTCTTGGTTTCTGTTAGTAAGATTATTACGTTTACCTTTCGCCATCTGATAATCTCTGGGGTTAGTTGTTATCGTTGTCACTGTTTAAAGATTGGAGCAGACTCTGTGTTCCACTCACCCGAAGTCTCCAAATCCTGTGGCGGGTGTCGTGGGTAGCTGGCAGGTGTCAGCTGACCCTGCGCTCTAGCTACCCCGGTGCTGGTCCGGCTGGAAGAGGCCTGTGGCCCTACTCAGGCTGGTTTTCTGCTTCCCTAACTAATGCAGTCTCAGGTCCCGCGCGCAATTGGATTGGAGCAGAAGCTGTGTTCCACTCACCAGAAGTCTTAAGATCCTGTGGCGGGTGTTGTGGGTAGCTGGCGAGTGTCAGCCGACCCTGCGCCCTAGCTACCCCGGTGCTGTTCTGACCAGAAGAAATTGTTGAATCTTTTGTTAGTACTATGTCCAATTTTCTGAGGAACCACCAGCCAGTATCACTTCTTAATTGTGAAATTGATATATTATACTTAATGTGTCCTGAATGAAGTTTCTAATCTTTAGGAAAAACAACAGTAAGAACAACAACAACAACAATAACAAAACACCATGATCCTTCTGCAGTGTTTATTGTTTCTTTCCAGTTTTTCTGGATGAATTTATGAAATGATCTTTAGTTTCCCTCTTCTATACTACACATATGCAAACAACCATTATCAAATCCTATTTTTCTTGCCTTCAAATTACATTCAGAATTCAATCATGTCTCACCTCCAGTGCCATCCAAACTAGGATTGCTCATTTCCTTTCTCTTGAACTATTGTTCTAGCAGCCTCTTCCATCAAGTTGCTCAAATATGTCAGAGTGATTTAATAAATAAGCTCTACCATACCACTGCTTTGATCAAACCCCTCTATGACTACTCACTTTTGTTGTTACAAAAGTTAAAAGTTTTGTAGCAGACCCCAAGACCCTTCACTCTCTGCTTCAACACACCTCCCTGACCTTGTGCGGTACAGTTACTCTACTGTTTGCTTCTTTCCAGCCATTCTGCATCTCTCTGTGTAGTTTTACAGTAATACCTCAAAGAAATTCTAAGCATACTATCCTTATCTCAGGCTCTTTGCAGTATTATTTATTGTGCCTGCAGTGCTTTTCTCCTGTGTAGATTAGTGCTTCACTTTCTTACTTTCTATTGTAATATGTCAGGCAGTTTCTGACACCCTGCTTTAAATTGTAGCCCTGCTCCCCCAGTCATCTCTGTTCCCTTTATGTGCTCAATTTGTTTTCTCATTCACAATCATTTAACATGTACTGTTACTTGACCATTTTATTATTCGACTCCTCCCTCCCCAATCCTGCTAGAATGCATGTGCTTAGAAGGCAGCATTTGCCATTTTCTTCCTGGCTCTAATGTCTTCATGGCATTTGACCAGACAGGCACTTCAGTGGCTCTTCTTTGTAACTAACCCTGCTGCATCTCAAGTTTGGCCTTATATTTGAAGTAATCATCACATTTATCCAGCTGGGACAACTTAGGCTTGGAGAAGTCCCAAGGTTTAGAGATTTTTCAATGCTTTTGGCTTTGGCAGTGACACTACCATTCCAATTACTAAGATATGAGTCTTTTTCAATTGGGTCATTAGTTTTAACCCAGAGAACCCAGCATGACACAGAAACCAGATAGTGCTATTTGGCCAGGCTGAAGCCTGCATCCAGCACAGCTCACAACTGTCTTCTCATGGAGGTCCCAGTAAAGTTAAACTTCCAACATACTGGGTCAGTCGTGACTTAAAATCAGTAGTGGCAGAGGCTACTAGACTCCTTCTTTGAATTGTTTAACCTACCTAGGAAATCTTTATGAAAAGTGGTGGTCCAGGTTCAGGCAGGGCAGCAGGCCCAAAGAGAAAACGTACTTAGTTGATTGGGTCCTTTGCAGTCAACATGGATATGAAGTAAGAACTTCAATTGGTTTCTTGGGAATAAAACTTGCAAAAGGTAAATAGGAGCTGAAAAATGATTAAGCAGAGACAACTCATAGATTGTGATACTCATGTAAGAAATGACCAACTCAAGCATAAATTCTGGAGTAAAGAGGGATTATCATTTGAACAAAATGTATAAATCTCTGATGATTTTGCCCAACTGAGTGATCAGGTTGGGCTGCCTGAGGAGAGCTTGACCTCAACTCCAAATCTGTGCTGGACATTGAAAGGATTATACCCAGTGGAGATCCTTGCAGCTGACTTGCAAGTTCTATAACAACCATGTATGCTCACTGAGATGTGCTGACTAGTCCTGGATCTTCAAGTTGACCTTCAGTGAGTTAGGGAGGTAGGAACAAGGCAAGCCTGTAGCCTCATGTTTATGGCATTTGAGGGATGTAGGTCTGATTTCCATTGCCAGAGGTGGAAATATTTTATTTTCTTTCTCTTTGGCCGATGGAGACAAAAACCAATAAAATTGTTTTTTATGAATTTGTTAATCAAACTCTTCTTACCTTTTCAATGACAGATAGGGCAATCCAGAATTACAGGAGAGCATTAGTTTTGTTTCTGTTTTAAAAACATCTCTCACAACAAAGGCAAATCAAGTGCCTTAAACTTTTGAATCATTCCCACCAGTGTACACTTCAAACAACAAAGTAACATTGGCAATTGGCAATTATTACATCATCTTTAAAAGGCTACTCTCTTGTAATCAATTAAGCTCATTGTATCTCAGTAATCACTACCAATGATACTTAATTTAGATATTTTCTGCAAGATGATTTCTTTACAGCTGTCAGGCTGGAGAGATGGCTCAGCAGTTAAGAGCATGTTCTACTCTCACAGAGGACCTGGTTTTGTTTCCCAGCACACATATGGCAGCACATTCTCCTGTAACTCCAGTTCCAGGAGATCTGATGATTTTTCTGGTCTCTGTGGGTGGGAGACCATGCACTATTATCATAGTGATTAAGAACATGAACTTATAACCTACTTGGCCTTAAACATGTTCTTTAAGCTTTCTGCTCATAGGTCTATGGTGAAAAAGGCAAAGGACACTGTCAATAGGACAACACGCAACCAACAGATTGGGAAAAGATCTTTACCAATGCTATATTCAATAGAGGGCTAATTTCCAATATGAACAAAGAACTCAAGTAGGTAGACTCTAGAGAACCAAATAACCCTATTTAAAAAATGGGAAACAGAGCAAAACAGTGAATTGTCAACTGAGGAAATTCGAAAGGCTCAGAAACACCTAAAGAAATGTTCAACATCCTTTGTCATCAGGGAAATGCAAATCAAAACAACCCTGAGATTCCACCTCACACCAGTCAGAATGGCTAAGATGAAAAACTCAGGTGACAGCAGATGCTGGCAAGGATGTGGAGAAAGAGGAACACTCCTCCATTGTTGGTGGGATTGCAAGCTGGTACAACCATCCTGGAAATAAGTCTGGTGGTTCATCAGAAAACTGGGCATAGTTCTACCTGAGGACCCAGCTATACCACTCCTGGGCATATACCCAGAAGATGTTCCAACATGTAATAAGGACACATGCTCCACTATTTTCATAGCAGTCATATTGATAATAGCCAGAAGCTGGAAGCAATCTAGATTTCCCTCAACAGAGGAATGGATACAGGAAATGTTTTACATTTACATAATGAAGCACTACTCAGCCATTAAAAAGTGACTTCATGAAATTCACAGGCAAGTGGATGGAACTTGAAAATATCATGCTGAGTGAGGTGACTCAGTCACAAAGGAGCAAAAGTTTGGAATACCCAAGATTCAATTCACAGACCAGATGAAGCTCAAGAAGAATGAAGACCAAAATGTGGATAATTTAGTGCTTTTTAGAAAGGTGAACAAAATACTCACAGGAGGAAATAGGGAGACAACATGTGGAGCAGAGGCTGAAGAAAAGGCCATCCAGAGACTGCCCCATACTGTATTGGGGATCCATCCCATATACAGCCACCAAACCCAGACATTATTGTGGATGCGGGGAAGTGCTTGCTGATGGAAGCCTGATATGGCTGTCTCCTGAGAGGCTCTGCCAGAGCCTGACAAATACAGAGGAGGAAGCTAGCAGTCAAGCATTGGACTGAGCTTGGGGGTCCTCGATGGAGGAGATGGAGATGGGACTGAAAGAGCTAAGGGGATTTTCAACCCCATGGAGGGAGTAACAGTGTCAACAGGCCAGACCCCCCAGAGCTCCTGGGGACTGGACCACCAACCAAAGAATACACATGGAGCAACCCATGGCATTGGCCACATAGGTGGCAGAAAATGGCCTTCTTGGACATCAGTAGGAGGAAAGGCCCTTGGGCCTGAGGGTATTTGATGCCCCAGTATAGGGGAATGACAAGGTGGGAGGACGGGAATGGGTGGGTTGGGCAGCATCCTCATCAAGGCAGGGGAGGGGGATGGAATAGGGGGTTTTGGAAGGGGAGACCTAGAAAGAGGAAACATGTGAAATGTAAATAAAGAAATTATTCAAGGAAAAAAAGGAAAAATGTAGAGTGACATCTGACACATGTTAAGTGACAAATAAGCACATTATTGTGACCTTTCAAAAAAGAATTATAATAACTTGATTTTATTATTTTATTTTTAATCACATTTTGTGTGTATGTGTGTGTGTGCCCAAGTGCATGTGTATGGGTAGTATGTGTGTGGACAATTTGCAGGAGTTGGTTGTCTCCTTCCTCTATGTGTGTCTTGGGAATTGAACTCAGGCTGTTAGACTTGGTGGTAGGTGCCTTTACTGGCTGTGCCATCTTGTGCCAGCCAAGTTTTTATGGTAGTAACTATATAGTAGGTTTCTTTACTGACTACTAGTAGAACTGCTCTTTTTTATGTATAAATTCTATTTATATCGAAATAATATTTGTCATGTTATTGGCATAAAGTGACAAAACTGATAAAACAGATAAGTTCAGATATGTGACTTGGACCCTGTTTGCTTTATTATTTATCCACACTTATTTGTATAAATACTGACTTTTATTATATCTGTGTACTACTTGATCAAGTCTTTCTTTAAATTAACACTTAAAGGGAGAAAAAAACTCTTAACTGCATTACTTTAATAGAAGGAACACTTTATCATGACAATAAATGAAGGTTTTGTGTCATTCGCCTTAAACAGGAGATTAGTAGTCCCATAAATACAATGTAAACAGTACAGTGTTTCTGAATGCTAAAGACACATTTGCTAGCTTAAAGCCTGGATTTGCCTTTTTGTAGATAGAAAAAAAGGAGAGAAATAAATGAAAAGAAAATAGAAAAAGAGATCAGCAAGTGTTAGAGAGTATTAAAGACTAACACTGAGTTGAAACTTTGGTGGTGATGTAATCAGAGGATTAAAGAGAATTGAACATTGAAAAGGGCGTAATGCTCTCACTAGGTGACTTACTGTTATTTAATAGTAGGTGTGAGGACTGCCCAGAGGTACAAGCGCCACACAACAGGAAAATACTGTTTGGACTAACAACTCATTAGCAGGGAGGAGGATAGAAATGGTGCTTTCTTCTTCTTTTATTTTTTTATATCATTTTCTCCATAGGATAATTATACCTCAAGGAAAATTGAGGGGGTCTGGAGGCCAAATACTTTCCCCAACACTTCCCTAGCCTTGAAAGTGGCTTATTTCTGGGTCCTTGCTTGCAATGTTGAGAGAAATAATAATGCCTAACATGCAGAATTACTGTGGATATTAAATACAATATATGAAGAGGGCTTAGCACCAGACCTGACTGAAATAGATCTCAATAAGCTATGTTTATTGTAAATGGGATCGTACATATACTGACTTGCTTTTTACTCTCAGTAATAACTTAACGATTACATTTCCCTGCGGGTTATATAATTCTACCTCACTTTAAAAATAGCTGCACAAAATCTCAAAGTATGTGTCATTAATACATTTGCTTTTTTAAAAATAAACTACTTGTTTAGAGCCATTCAGGCTGGCTTTTGTGTATTCCTGTGTGTCCACATAGTTATTTTATAAGTATAGAGACCAGGTATAAGAAGCTAAGGAAGGCTGGATAACTCTAAGAAAGGTAACATCATGTTCTGTCAAACAGTGTCAACAACTTTATCTCCACTAATAGTGGCACCTTATTAATACATGCCAGGAAGATCAGCATGTGTTAATACTCAGTGTCTACTGAGATTTGATTGACATGCAAAAGGGCACATAATACTGCTTAAGGAGCATGGAAAAGACATGCCTGTAAAAAGGCTTCATTGTAGGAGTGGAAGGCAAAGGGACAGGTGGAGGTCTGATAGGGCGGGGGGGAAAACTAGAAAGATCCCTGGGGTGGGGGTGGGAGGTTGAAACACAAACCAAGACTCACAGGGAAGAGAAGTGAACATTTTTTTTTCTGATATAGGGTTTCAATATGTAGCCCTAGCTGATCTCAAATTCACATACATTCTTTTGCCTCAGCCTCCAGGACACTGGGATTAAGATGTGCACCACCATGCCCAACAGGGTTCTCTTTTGTCTGTTTCTGGTGTAGAAAAAACAACAAATGGCATTTCATGCCCTGTCTAATGCAGTGCTTCATTCTGCAGATGCTCAATAAATATTTCCTAAGTGAATGGATAGATTGCACTACAGATTGGTTAAGACTTAGCAAATCTTGAGCAAGGCCTCCAGGTGTGACAGGTATGCCATGACAGCATCATCCCATGTGGCCCACAATGACAAGCCAAGTCTGAGACATATTCTCAATGAGATGTTTACTACAGAAAGTTAGACAATTACTAGAATTGTTTCCAGTGCTGCGGGGAGGGGGAGAATCTTGAAAGGAGCATACTAAGACTTCCCATATCCTTTGTGCAAAACCAGTAAAAACATCTAACTCAAGTTTCTGATTCTATGTTAAAGAAAAATATGAAGCCATTAGTAAATTCAAGAAAAGATATTAATTACACATGATTTGGCCAAGTAAGTTTATAGAATTCATTGAACTAGGCTATTTGGCCCTTAAGAGTATAATTCATGAGTTATTTCTGGTGACATTAGTGTATGTTTCTGTTTCTGTTTTAGGCTTTCTGCTTTGGGCTTCTCTTTTTGGGTAGGCAAATCATCCCTTTTAGATAGCAGACATGATTTCAAGGTATAATATACTTGTGGCCCAGGCAGCTTGTTTTCTAGTTCAAATGGCTCTGTACTGAGTACTTTCAGAGCAGTGGAGCAAATTGATTTGAAACAGTTCAAATCAAATATGGGCTATGGTGACTGCGTTCTGGTTGTAACTGTCTCAGCTTTGTATCAGTTGTGACTTTCTAAAATGATGCTTTATAACACTTACCAAACTTCCTTTATTTTCTTACTCAAAAGCCATTGTGTTGACTGTGGTTTTATTGGTTGAACTGGATTGCCTGGGCTTACCTCCAGGATTCAGTTTGGTCTTGGGTCTGTTCTACAATGTCTCCTCACTTTTGTTTTTGTTTGGTTTACAAACATGGTCATTCTGTAGCCCATGCTGGCCATAAATTCATGGTCTTCCTGACTCAGCTCCTTAGTGTTAGGATTATAGGCATGTACTACCACATCTGGCTTTATGTCCTCATTCTTGAGAAAATACGTAGGGTATATTCCCTGACCAAGCCCGCTCAGTCAGTCAACAGGTTCTCCAGTGCAGTAGTGAGGATTAAAAGGAAAAAAGACAGTTAGACAACATTGTAGTGTGACCCCAGTCAATTCTGAGACTGAAGGCAAATTTTTATTTTCCAACCCACTTTTTTATACCATATTAATTACATGCAAATATTTTGGGCAAGCAGTACAATAAGGAACAAAGCAGCAGTACGATAAGGAACTACTCAAAGCAGCAAGGGAAGTCCTGAGATTATTCCTGATAGTTGTTACAAAGGGCTTATCATAATGACCAAAATACTTAAGCCCACTTTCTCGTCCAAGCCCCAAAATCTTGTCTGAGGCCTGGCTCCACCCTAAGACTAAAATTCCTGCCTTATCCTACTTTCCTATCACAGTCTTGTCCTAATGTCAGATTCCTGCCCGAGCTTACTTCCTTGTCTTAGGCCAATGTCAGATTCCTGTCTGAAGCCCACTTCTTTGTCCTTAGCCAATGTCAGACTCCTGCCAAGCGGTACCCCAAAAGGCTTTCCACAATTCCTTCATAGGGAGTTGTGAAAGTTTCAGAACAAAATCCAAACCACACAGACATACTTAAAATGGTTGTTTGTGTTAACCTAATGAACATTCTGTTGTCTAAAGCCTGTGTGTTAGTAGAGAAGGGAAATTTCCTTCATTTGCTGAGAGAGGACATGGCTAGAAGTACAAAAGTAGAAGCACATAATGTAATCTAACATACTATGTGACCATGGTTAAGATGACAAACTTCTTTGAGCCTCAGCTTTCATCATAATGCTAGGCATGGATATATCAAAGAACTTGGGAAGCTAAAGACTTGGCAAGATCCAATCTAGCCTTGGCTTCACAGTATGTGTTACAATACAAAACAAAATGTTATCATAATGTTCTCTCTTTTCAGAAGATATTTATTAATTAAGACATATGAGTTAATGCATAAAGTACTTGGGAAAGGGTCTTGGTTAGAATAAACACTGAAGGTCAATAAACATCAACTTTTCATACTTAAGCTATTTTTAAACAAGAAAACCCAGTTTGTTTCTACCAACTTAAATATAAACAAGCTTAACATAATATGCTATTAATATTGATGAATGTATTAGCATGTACTCAGAAAGATGATAAAACATAAGCAAAACAAGTAAAGCTTTGATTAAATAGACCTCAGTTCATTTGGTTCTAAGAATTTTGAGTGGTATGTATGTGTGGGTGCATGTATGAGAGTACTTGTGCATACATGTATGCATATATGTGATGTATGAAGTTTAGGAGAAATTTAAATGGTCTCGAATTTGGCAATGACTTCTTAAATATGACACCTAAAAACACATGCCTAAATAGAAAAATAGATACATCAGACTTCTTTTTTAAAAGCCACAGGCTGAGAGAAGAGGCAGGAGGGAGATATGGGTTGGGGAAGGGGACAGCAGGAGGACAAGATGTAGTTACAAGTGGCTCCCAGTTTAGATGGCGAATCCACCAGGATTCGCCACCAGAGGATTTGTATTTAATATGGTTTACAAGATTAGGATTCTAGTTGTGCACCGCAATTGAGTTACCTGTTGATTCTGAACTGTTTTTGTGGTGTTTTCCTTCACTGGGTTCCAGAAAGAAAGGTACAAAGGCAAAAACGTGGGTTTGCAAGAAGTGCACCTCAAAGGCCATGGGAATTTGAAAGAATGGGGTTAACATGGTAGTGACCCGCCAGTGGGAACTTAGCGAGCCGGGTGGAGAGATTTTGGAGCTGAAGTCAGAAAGTTTCCATGAGGTGAAAACAGGCCAGCCATGCCCCCAGTGCCTGGCCTCCAGCCTGCTGCATTTTAAAATATTTCATACTACAGATGACGTCCAACATGTCAGGCAAGAATTCACTACAAATTTAAGATTCTTAGCCTATGAGTTAGAAATTTAGTTAGAAATTTAGTTAGAAATTTGGAGGTTTTGTGAGCAGAACTTAGTCAAGTCATATGACTCTAACAGGAAACCTTAAAACAAAGAAAGAGGGCTCTGAGTTCCCCTGCTGTGAAAAGAGATGAGATGGCTGCTCTGAGTCAGAGAGCCAGAGAATAGAAGCTGCCTACTTCTTGGGTCAGATATAGATTGAACTGTGAATTTATAAAATTTGGATTATTTGCTTTTAGGATAGATTTATATACAGATATTATCCAAATCACATGGGGAATTTCGCCCACAGTTTGGAACTAGAATAGGAAAAATTTACTGACTCCTAAGAAGAGAGCTATAATAATTGCCTGCTATGAATGGGTGTTAAATAATAAATATCTGCAGCTCCAGGTAGAGAGCATAACAGATAGATGGTATAACAGATATTAATAAATAGAAGTCTGTGTCTCCAAGTAGAGAGCATAGCATATAGATGGTGTATTAAAGTCTACAGGAAACTTGTTCTTTCTTTGTGGGCTCCGTGGGAATTTTGGGTTAAAATCCTGGTTTGACTCGCTGCTTGCTTCTTATTAACAGGTATTAACAAAAATGTGATTAAATTGTTTTCATAGTTAGAAGGAGAGAATACAAATTTTCAAAATGAATAGGTTTTTTGGTTGTTTTCTTATTCCTCTGAAAGAGAGGGCAGGATACAAGCTTTCCTGGTTGCCAACTGAAGGGGATGCTATTTTGGGAGAAAGGTTTTGTCTTTGCGTTTTTTAGAAAAGGTGATTAGTGTCTCTCCACCTTCCAGAGTTAAATGGATCACATATGTCGAAGGGAGACCCCCCCCAGGGGGTGGGGACTAGATTCCAGAGAATCAAACAAAAAAGTTATCTTGAGGATACTAAAATTTTGTTTTGAGATTTGTATATTACAGACTATATAGCCTTGGTAAGTCTCATCTCATCATCAGACATGCTGAACTGACCTGCTTTGAACTCCTGATCTTTTGGACTTTCAGTTGGATTCAGTCAGGACATAGACATCAGAGCCTAAAACAATCGTTGTTGTGGCCTTCTTTTTTTTTTTTTTTAAATCATTTATTATATGTAAGTACACTGCAGCTGTCTTCAGACATCCCAGAAGAGGGCATCAGATCTCATTACAGATGGTTGTGAACCACCATGTGGTTGCTGGGATTTGAATTCAGGACCTTTGGAAGAGCATTCAGTGCTCTTAACCACTGAGCCATCTCTTCAGCCCCTAGTGTGGCCTTCTTAAGGCCAACCAACTCCTGCATTTTCCCTATCCTTCCCCTACTCTTCAAAGATATTTCAACGCCCACATTCAGCTTGAAGAAGTTGTGAAGAGTCATCGCCCCAGTTCCCTGGACTTATGGGTATAGAGGTAGTTACTACAGTTGTCTTTCTGGGGAATTTTGAAATGGTCATAATTGTAACAGGGAGGAAATATCTAGAATTGATTGTGTAGCCATAATCTCATTTGGTAGAAATCTTTACAATAGTTACTAAGTTGAAGTCATTATTTCTTATTTTTGTGCAGAATCAAGGTTTTCATTGGTATAAATTTCTTCTATTGATACAAAAAATTTAAAAGTACAAGGCTTACACCCAGTCCTTCTATAACTGCCATTACAAACTGATCTGAGATGTTTGAGCCTGTGAGTTAAGGACCAGATAGCAAATTCATGGCTCTGAGTTTATTATAGGGTGTTTTCAGATCATTTAATTAGAAATAGTTGAGAGTAGTTAACAGTCCAGATTATTTTACATAGATAGTTGCTTTTCAAAACATCAGAAATCCACAGAATGTGACGTTTAATGATATTTATTCTTTCATTGTTGAGACATAGCTGCTCCTAACAGTTCCTCTTTTGTGGATTCAACGAAGAAATTGAGTGTCTCTACCTCCAGGTGAGGTAGTACAGTGTGGGTAGGTAGCCACTGAGCAGAAATTGCCTATTCATCTATGCACAAAATACTGTCCAGAAAAAGGAAACACTATGTGGAATAGTAGACTGATAATCTCTCCCAAGTCAGAGTAATCAGTCCTTCAAAATTCTGTGTTACATAGGTCTGTCAAATGATTCTGGTCCAGAAGGCTGAAGACTATGCTCCAACTTCCTGACATACTGGGCTGTATAGGTAGGCAACTGTCTCTACAGTTTATCTCAGTTCTTGAAGCTGTGTTAGGCTTCTTATATTTTCAGAAAATATTGGTTAGTCTCAGGTTTCTGACAGGGTTGAATGACTACTTATAGTCTCATACCCAACTCAGGCTATTTAGCATTGAGAGAACATTTGATAAGATAGTTTTCAGACACTATACAAGCTAAACCAAGTCATAACATATGGATTTATAAGTCCTTTAAGTTAGGATAGATGACAGAGTGTTCTATTTAATTGACAAAAATGATGGACTGGGTGTGTCCATCATTTAATTGGACAGAAAGGGGGAAGTGCTATGGATAGCCCTGGTGTTGTTTATATTTTGATGCTAATTCAGCTTCCCCAAGAGGGAACATGGGATAAGATGTGAATCACAAACTCAGGATTTCATGTGACTCTTCTAAGGGAAAAAAAGAAACCAATCACTGGGGAAAAAAAGCCACAGGCCATGTGTGGTACTACATTCCTTAAATCCTCTAGCACTTGGGCGGCAGAGGCAGTCAGATCTTAGTGAGTTCCAGATAAGCCAGGGATACATCGTAGTCCAATCTCAAAAAGACACACATACACAAAAACAAAACAAGCACCCCCACAAGATAAAACAAACAAATAAAAACAAACCTTTGGTCATCAAAATAATGCAAAGCAAAGTGGCATATACATATAATGCCAGTACTTTGGAGACAGAATCAGCAGAATCATAAATTCATGGTTCTCCTATGCTGCAAAACAATCAGATGGTGTGTGTGTGTGTGTGTGTGTGTGTGTGTTGGCCCATGGGATTACAGGGATGAAACATTACACTCTCTGCAAGCTGGGGATTAAGGAAAATCAGTGGTGTAGTTCAAAGGCTTAAAAGTTGAAAGGCTAATATCCACTTATCAGTGAGTACATATTGTGTGAGTTCCTTTGTGATTGGGTTACCTCACTCAGGATGATGCCCTCCAGGTCCATCCATTTGCCTAGAAATTTCATAAATTCATTCTTTTTAATAGCTGAGTAGTACTCCATTGTGTAAATGTACCACATTTTTTTGTATCCATTCCTCTGTTGAGGGGCATCTGGGTTCTTTCCAGCTTCTGGCTATTATAAATAAGGCTGCTATGAACATAGTGGAGCATGTGTCCTTCTTACCGGTTGGGACATCTTCTGGATATATGCCCAGGAGAGGTATTGCTGGATCCTCCAGTAGTACTATGTCCAATTTTCTAAGGAACCGCCAGACTGATTTCCAGAATGGTTGTACAAGCTTGCAATCCCACCAACAATGGAGGAGTGTTCCTCTTTCTCCACATCCTCGCCAGCATCTGTTAGCCCAAAACTTAGGATACCCAAGATATAAGATACAATTTGCTAAACACATGAAACTCAAGAAGAATGAAGACCAAAGTGTGGACACTGTGCCCCTTCTTAGAATTGGGAACAAAACACCCATGGAAGGAGTTACAGAGACAAAGTTTGGAGCTGTGACGAAAGGATGGACCATCTAGAGACTGCCATATTCAGGGATCCATCCCATAATCAGCTTCCAAACGCTGACACCATTGCATACACTAGCAAGATTTTGCTGAAAGGACCCAAATATAGCTGTCTCTTGTGAGACTATGCCGGGGCCTAACAAACACAGAACTGGATGCTCACAGTCAGCTATTGGATGGATCACAGGGCCCCCAATGGAGGAGCTAGAGAAAGTACCCAAGGAGCTAAAGGGATCTGCAACCCTATAGGTGGAACAACATTATGAACTAACCAGTGCCCTGGAGCTCTTGTCTCTAGCTGCATATGTATCAAAAGATGGCCTAGTCGGCCATCACTGGAAAGAGAGGCCCATTGGACATGCAAACTTTATATGCCCCAGCACAGGGGAACGCCAGGGCCAAAAAAATGGGAATGGGTGGGTAGGGAAGTGGGGGGGAGGGTATGGGGGACTTTTGTGATAGCATTGGAAATGTAATTGAGGAAAATACGTAATAAAAAAATTTAAAAAACAGTTGAAAGGCAGACAGTGTAGACTATAGCATGGGTATGGGTGACCAAGGACCAGCACTGCTGAAGGCAGGGGAACATGGTAGCCCAGCTCAGAAGTCAGGCACAGGGAGTGAAAATTCACTCTTTTTATGCAGTTTTTGTTCATCAAGTCTGCAGTGGATGGAATGATGTGCATTCACTTTAGGGAGTGGTCCTCTCAACCCATTAATCCCTTCTCTCACAGCAACATAGTCATTGACATGCCCAGAAATCATTATTGTCAGCTCTCTGGTCAGCCTATAGTCTAGTCAAGTAGACATATAAAAAGAAAACATCACAGGACATTTTGTTCTGTATTAGATATCAGCGTGCTACTTTGGGTTGCTCTTTCTTCTACCCTTCTTCACACTTTTTCTTTCACCCTTTCAAGACCCTAACATTAGATAGGAGAGAACAAAGGATAGAGGGAGAAAGGAAAGAGATCCCTGAATAAAATCAGTGGTCAGAAAGGCAGTGGATGAATTAGGGGCATTGAGTTCCTTGGGGGAAAGTTTGATCTTTTCAGTAAGGATATTTAATTTCCTCCTCCTCCTCCTCCTCCTCCTCCTCCTCCTCCTCCTCCTCTTCTTCTTCTTCTTCTTCTTCTTCTTCTTCTTCTTCTTCTTCTTCTTCTTCTTCTTCTTCTTCTTCTTCTTCTTCTTCTTCGAGACTAACAGCAACCAACCAACAAACAGCTAGTAACCAATAACCCCCAACAACCTACCACCAAGAGCAAGTCTTTTTAGTCCCTAGCTAGCATTTATACACCCTCTGAAAATTTCTCAGAATTCCAAACATCACACAATCATAGAACCTAGCAGCAGCTGGCAAAAACCTTCCCCTGTTAGAGCTGTGGACAATCTGGAGTAGCCCCATATCCCACATCTGTGATTAAAATGAAAACATATTCTTATAATATTTCTGTATTTTTAAAAAGAAACTAAAAGTCTCACTATAAAAGTAGAAGAAACAGAATTTAATAACATCCTCAGGGAAGCAAGGAGATGAAGAAGCAAAGATCATTTGTTGAATATTCTCTTGAATAGTCTCTTGCTTGAGGACTAAGGGAATGATGTTCTTCATTACTCATTGTATCCAGGTTGTGAGGGATGGAGGAGAATCAGGGAGGGAGGGAAACATGATCATTCCTCCATGGAGCAGCATCAAAATTGTGGAGTCCTTTTGTTTTGATGAAAGTCTTGTAATTGGGCTCTCTATAGTCCCCCTTCATACTATAAGGAAAACTACTATAGCTCTCAAAAGAATTAAAGGTTCAATCTACTGCAGCTCGATGACCCAGAGAAAGTATTTCTCAGGAATTATTTTCAGTTGGCTAAAGGAGAGTATAGTCTTGCATATTGAAGTAGCAATGAGGAATGTGTTCCAACATAGCGAATTGTTATGAGAAAATTGTTAAATAATGAAAACTACCACTAATACTTGTGGCTGGCTTTTTCAAACCACCTAAATTATGACTGTTTAATAAATAAAAAAACTAACAAAATGATGAATTGAAGAATTATGTCTAGATTCCAGCTACCCTCAGAGGAGCCAACAAAAATGTTCTCACAGAGAACAGTCTTAGCCTTTTACAAACAGCTGGTGTTAAGAAAACAAGCTTCAGTAGATTAAAATGGATGCTTGCTGAACCAAAAGACTCATCACAGTAGGTACATGCAACCTAAGGAAAGTTGGGAAAGAGCAGACTGCAGATGACTGTTGCTTTTTACAGAGGACTCATTGGAAAGAACTTTATGAATAACACAGTTTCTTCCCCTTTTTTTGAATTAGTAAAGAGCCCAACTGTTGGCCACACCTATGCTTTTTAGAAGTTAGAACTGTTTCACTTAAGAGAACTATTAAGTCCATTTGTCTCAAACCAGTCCCACAAATCAACTTTAATTCTTAGTGACTCAGCTATACTACACTAAATAATTTGGTCTCTTTAAATCTCACTCCTCCTTCACATTCTGCTGCTCCATGTTAATTTGTGGTCTTCCTCTTTTTTTTTTTTTTTTTTTTTTTTTTTTTTTTTTTTTACTCTCCTGTGTCTTGATGAATTTTATCCCTTGTTGACTGTAGTTTGCTTTTCACTTTGGGCTTCCTGCTGTTTCAAGAGCCTCTTAAAGATTCTGTGTTTTCCAGTTCTTTCTCCTGGGCCACTCTGAAGTTCTGTCCTCCACATGGTTCCTTTCCCCAGTTTTAAAGAAGAGGAACCTATTATTTAAGTGGTTGAAAAGAGTTGTTTTATGTGGAACTGTGGTCAAATCTAAAGCAGAATGCCTCTTAGGCAAGCACACTGAGCTGTAGTCCCAGCAAGAACGAGTTTTTGTGGGGAGGGTCATAATACCTTTTAATTTTAACCTAATAAACTTGCCTTGTGAATCCTATTTTCAGTAATAGCACCATAATAAAAGCTCAGTTAGCCATCCTAGAGTATTCTGATCTAAATCATGAGAATTAAAAAAAAAAAAAGAAAGCAAAAGCCAGTATTAGATAGCATGTGTATTATGTTGCAGACCTTGAGTGAGAATAGACATTTTCTCCCCATTAGCATGTGAAGGCTGAAGTAAATCACTGCTTGTCCAATTGTATGAGCGCTGGGGTTCCATGGCCTTTCTTTAGGAGTTTCAGGATGAGGGAGGGAGCATCCAACAAAGAAATCTCCCCTGACTGTTGAGTCTCATAAATGTCAAATAGAGGGACTCAACTGTCAGCTTTTTTGTTTTTATTTTTGGTGTTTGTTTTGTGTGTGTGTGTGTGTGTGTGTGTGTGTGTGTGTGTGAAAGAGAGAGGGGGATGGAGAGAGAGAAGGGGAGAGAGAGAGAGAGAGAGAGAGAGAGAGAGAGAGAGAGAGAGAGAGAGAGAGGAGTGAGAGAGGAGGAGAGAGACTCATGTAATCCAAGTTCTTGTCAATCAAGCAATATAGCTGAGGTTGGCCTTGAACTTCTGCTCCTCTTAACTCCACCTCCCAAGGGCTGTGATTACAGACATGTACCATTGAGTCATGGAGGGCAAGAGTTGGTGGATATATACTTCACCTGTATCCCCTGCTTGAGTTGGATAGCTTTGAGGAACATTTAATAGTAACTGAAAGGTTTCCAGTATGTCCACAGGTCATCAACCCAATCCCTATCACTCTCCTACCCCACCCCTGCTTTTTCGACTGATTTTTCCTTACTGTTACCTCCAAGACAAACTATTCCAAACAAGTTATTTGACAAGCACACTGCCTGGTTTTCTCCCAGTGGATATTTTTGGAGGGCACAGAAATATAACTAGGTAATTTAGAGAAAGTTTCATAATTTTTTGCGGGACCAGTGACGTGGTTCAGTTGATAAAAAGCATACCATGAAGGACTGAAAACCTGAATTTGATTCCTGGAACCCATGGTGGAAGGAGAGAATGGACTCCTTCAAGTTGTTCTTTGAACTTTCATAGGTACCCTGTGTGCTCCACCAGCATACATGTATATATGTATATGTATGTATATACATTATAACAACAAGCAAAAAAATGACAAGGTACAACATTGTTAACTTGGCATTTGTATTTTGTTTTTGGGGCAGCCACAACCAAATAATATAAACTGCTTTCAATAAGAGAAACATACTATGCTATAGCTCTGGATGCCATCCCCCGACCCCCATCCAAAAGGTATCAGCAACATTGATTCCTTCTGAGAACTGTGCAAGGTAATCTTTCTCCTCTTAGCTTTCCTTGACTTGTAGATGATGTTTTTCCACATGTCCTCACATTGTATACCCACTGTATAGATCCATGCTCATATCCCAACTTCTTCTTTTTACAAAGACATTAGTCAAATATAATTAAGATGTTTTTATATGAGCTAATCTTAATCCCAGTGACTTAATTTTGATCATCTGCAGAGACCCTCTTCAAATAAGGCTACATTCACTGGTCCTGAACATGGTGTGCTGGCACTTGCTTGTAATCCACTCAGAAAACAGGCAGGGATCAGCTTGGGCTACATAAAGAGTTCCAGGCAAGCCTGGGATATGAATTTCTATCTTGACATCAACCAAGCAACAGATCAACACTGCAAATACCACTAATAGCAAACAGGCAAGCATGAAAACAAATCAACCAGCCAACCAGCCAACCAACCAACCAACCAACCAACCAACCAACCAACCAACCAACAAGTCATTGTTACTTGGGCTGGGATTTCATTATTCTTTTGGGAAGAGGGTACAATTAAATCTACAGCTATACTCCAGAAAAAAAAATATATTTTAAATAAACACTAATGTACAGCACAGATGGTAACGTTTACCAACCTTAGGGCCCAGATTGCTGAAACAATTTGGAGGACTGGAGGAAGAACCGCATGAGGTTGAAGTACAAATAACAGAGGGAGAGATACCACGTGCTAGTGTCTCTATGCTAAGAAGAGTTCTCACGGGTCTGGCCTTAGACCTCTGGGGAAAGGGTGCTGCATAATGCACCCCTTGGGGGATGTATAATGAAACTGCTTTTATAAATTCTGGAAAAACTGAAAACTGTATCGCACAGCTCCTCTAGAGAGGGAGTATGACTGTTGGGAATAAGAGCAATGAGGAAGTTACTAGGAAGAAGCCTTTTCTTCCTGCAACCTAGCATCCCTCTCCAGGGCCCTGCATTGGCAAGAGGATAACAGAGAGCTGCTGAATAGCAGAAAAATGTGCTTTGTAGAATCCCAATCCCATCATAAAGCTGGGTTTGGAGTTGAGAAAGAGAGCAGTTTAATTATTGGCGTACCAAACTCAATTAGACAACTCAGAAAAGTAAGATTTCTTGGAAAGAAATGGAAAATAATAGAAAGGGAAGGAAAGGAGGAAAGAAAAGTTTAGGCCCAAGAATAGCAGTACAAGTGCTTGATTAATGACAGTCAGTGAGGCAGTATCTGACTCAGAAAGAAACACCTGCAGAGGTATGGCTATAAAGCAATGTGATTGACTTTTAACAACATATTCGAATGTTAGCATACAAATGAGAGCAGTGCCTTTCACAGTACTTCATGGGATTTTACATTTCCTACTGAGTCTTTTTTTCTTCTTCTCTCTTTTTTTTTCTTCTTTTTCTGAGACAGGGTTTCTCTGTGTAGCCCTGGCTGTCCTGGAACTCACTTTATAGACCATGCTGGCCTCAAACTAAGAGATTTGCCTGTCTCTGCCTCCCAAGTGCTGGAATTAAAGGTGAGCACCACTACTTGCTGGGTTCCTGTTAAGTCTTTAAACTGGTCATGGATCAATATTGGGAGTTTCTTTGTGGATATGCACAGCTTGCACTTTTGACTTCACCAAGGGTGTTATTCATTTGTCTTCTGAGAGTGAATTAACTTTGGGGGATAAATTTTGTCATCTCAAGTTACACATGGTGAATGAGAGCTACATGGCCAGGTTTTGAGGGGGGTGGCATGTCAAAATTAAGGTTCAATATTTTTCTAAAGATAGTGTCTAGCTATAATTCTCAATTTGTCAATAAAAACATCCATGAACACAGGAAAAGCAAAGACTTGCAATATAAGGAAAATCAAGTCTAACATTTTGTTATTTTACGATTTCTTATAATTGTATTCAATTATAAGTGTACTTTTTATTCTTTGAAAATATCATGTGTATATATACACTGTATCTTGATCATATTCATCCCATTCCTTTCCTTCAATTCCCCTTAACCCCTTGACACATATCCTATCCAAATTAATATTCTTTTATAAATAAATTTAATTAAAATGCAATTGTAATATTTCTCCCCTTCTTCCCCTCTATTCCTCTTATGCTCCCTGCATTATCCCTCCCAAATTTGTGGCCTCTTTTTCTTTATTATTGTTACACATATATAGACAAATATATATCTAAATACAATGTGCTGCTAATGTCCTTTAAAAAAACATGATCTGTTGAATCATGTTGTCCAAATACACATGGGAATTGGATCATCAACTGCAGCCTAGAGAACTCATCAATGGCTACCCACTCAGGAAAAAGTGACTTGCCTTCCCTCAGCAGTCCTCAACTACCAATAGGTACTAAGCTAGGAGTGGGGCATTGGGAGCCCTCCTCCTACATGCTATTGCTTTTAGATTTTAAAAACTATTCTCTCCCCCTCCTTTCTCTCTCTCTGTGTGTGTGTGTGTGTGTGTGTGTGTGTGTGTGTGTGTTTGTGTGTGTTGCCCATAGAGGCCAGAAGAAGGTGTTGGAAGAACAGTAACATAACAGCCCCATGAGAGTGTTGGGAGTGCTGGGATGCTGGGAACCATACTTAGGTCCTCTGGAAAAGCAGCAAGTACTGTTAACTTCTGAGTTGTCTTTCCAGCTTCCCTTTGATTTATATTTTTAATATTATTTGCATGTGTGTGTGTGTTTTGTGGGGATGTATGTCATGTAGTGTGGGTACTCATGGAAGCTAGAGAGGTCATGAGATCAAATCGAGCTAGAGGTACAGGAGGTGGTAGTAACCTACCTGATCTAAGCACAAAGAATTCAACTTGGGAGAGGAGAAGTGAACCATCCTACTACTTCCTGCTAGCATTTTTGGTGGGATTGATCTTTGGCAGGCCTCGTGTAGATAACCACAGCTGCTTGAGTGCATGCGTGCAACAGTCAGGCCACATCCCAAGGAAAGCATTGCACAGTAATCCATCCTTTTCAGAGAACTATAATGTTTTCTTTGTTGACAATTAAAAAAAAAATCTACTAATGTGATAAAGGCAACCATTTCAAGTCTTTTTCCCTTTTGGTTCTGTGGCTCATAATCATCAGATCTGGACTATCAGCAAGCATAGCAGCCAACTCCTTATCAGTGGGAAGACTTTGTGAGAGTTCTAGAGTGTCTGTCCCCACTTACTTCCTTTTCTATTAGTATAATTATTCATAAATTTAATAAGGAAAAATGATGGTATGTTAATCCTGAGCCACAAAACAATAAAGGAGATATAAAATAATTTCCTTCATCACAATTGCAGGACGTGTTTTTTCCTCTGTAATTGACAACAGAATACCAGCAGATCATAAATTGAATTAAAAATCATTTACAACCACCACTACCACCACCACCACTACAACAACAAACTGCTGGCAAGTTAATAGTAGCAGGATAAATGGTACGTCATTGTAGTTAAAGAGACCAGAAGAATCATTATCACAGGTGTATGCTTACAGTACAGTTTTCCATGTTTTTTTTGTTATTGACTGAGATTTTCAGAAAACCAGGCTCAAATAAGTTCCTACATTAGAGCGTCAGAACTTCTGAAAATGATTATTTTTCTGGGAACTGAAAATTGGAATGAGAGCAATATACATTAACACAATTGAATTCTCTGAAGATGGATTGAATAATACCCAGAGGAAAATTAGATTGACTAATGTTTGTTGATGTTGTTGCTTTTTAATAAAACTATCAAGCTAGATCCATTTTCAGTTTGGGGATGAGAAAGTAGAAAAAAAATTGTGTATGTGACTATGACAAACAAGCACACAAGCAAGCAAGCAAGCAAGCAAGCAAGCAAGCAAGCAAGCAAGCAAGCAAGCAAGCAAGGAGCAGCATAGGAGTACAATCCAGAAGACCCAAAGAAGAATGTAGCTGGGAAAAGGTTCTTCTTCAAAGCTATAAGCTGTAACTTTTGCGAAAGATCCATAGAAGTCTTAGAGTCTTTTATAGTAGAAATTAAGACATCTATTAGAGAATAACAAGAAAATGATTGATTTAAACAAAACATTAAAAAATGAATTCATAGAGCAGTAAGACTGTAGCAGTAGACTAAACAGTCCTTTCTAGAAATAAAAAAACAGAATTTTTGTTGAATTAGCAGTGCAGAAACAAATATAATTTTCTCCTGAATGTGGATGGAAAGTGTAAAGATGCTCAACACTCTAGAGGCAGTGGGACTTGGGAGAGTGGAACCTAAAAATGAGGTGGGCTAATACCTCATGCAATGGCCAACTTTATTTAGAGCATCAGACAATCTCTGAGGGATAACAAGCAAAGACACCAGGTAAAATAATGAATTGTTGACAGTGCCTGGTAAGGGGCTGAAGACATAGCTCAGGACTTAAAGAACACTTGCTGGTCCTGAGTTTCGTTCCCAGCACTTATGGAAGGTAGCTCACAACCATTCAAGGGATCTGGTACCTTCTTTTGGCTGCCAGAGGCATCTGCACTTATGTGCACATATCCTTCTACCATACACATAAAAACACTACTTATTAAAATAAAAATGTTGAGAAGCCAGGTGGTGGTGGCACATGATTTTAATCCCAGCCTTTGGGAAACAGAGGGAGGCAAATCTCTGAATTTGAAGCTTGGACTGCAGACTGAGTTCCAGGACAGCCAGGGCTGTATAGAGAAACCCTGTCTCAAAAAAAAAACAGTTAAGGTTAAGATTAAGTTAACAGTTAAGATTAACAGTTAAGATTAAGTACTGACTATATTTATTATTTATTAAAACAAATGTTGAATTTTAATTTGAGATAGGGTCTCACTTTGTAGTTGGCTTGGAACCTGCTATGTAGACCAGGCTGCCCTATAACTTACAGAGATCCACCTGTCTCTGATTACCGAGTATCTATGTATTACAAGGCCTTGCTCCAAATTCTGAATCTTAAAATGAAAAGATAGCTCAAAAGTGTTTTCTTTGTTTGCAAGCATAAACAAAAGGGAGGCAGAAATAGCAGTGCTAATTTCAGACAAAGCAGAATTCAAGGCAAAAAGTATTGTGAAGGGCAAAGGCATAACACTAAATTGCTTAGTATTGACATTATAAAGTAGAAAATGTAAGAAACTTATTGACAAATTCACACAAATCTGATGACTTTGCGAGCCTTTTGGTAAAAACTCTGTCAGACAAAACACATGAAAACAAAAGACTATATAGAATATGAATAACATAGCTAAGAAAGTTAATTTAATAAAATATATTGAATTTTGCTTCTTATAGAGAATGTCTTCCTTCCCATTAGTCACATCACTGTTACAAAGTTGATTTTATTAACACTCAAAGAGCACTTCGATATACTTATAAGACGTAGAAATCATGCATGTCATGGACTTGAGCACAAAGCAAGCAAGCCAGATAATAATGACAATAATGTAAGCAATCACCCAAGCATTTAGAATTTAAAGCTACAACTTTTTATTTTGAGGCAGGGTCTCGTTATGTAGTCCTGTGACTTGCTGTGTAGTCCAGGTTGGCCTTGAACTCAAAGATCTCTCTCTCTGTCTCTCTCTGTCTCTCTCTGTCTCTCTCTCTGTGTCTCTCTGTGTCTCTCTCTCTGTGTCTGTCTCTCTCTCTCTCTGTCTCTCTTTCCCTCCCTCTCTTTCCTCCTTGTGCTGGCAACAAATATGTGCATCACCATGCCCAGCCAATTTAAAAGCTTTTAATTACATGTATTTATTTATGGTGTGGTGTACACGTGCTATGGTGCTGTGGACATCAGAGGACAACTAATGGGAGTTGATTCTCCTTCCAGCATTTCAGTCCCAGGGATCACATTCAGGTCTCCAGGATTGGTGGCAAGCACCTTTACCTACTGATTCATCTCATGAGCTTCGAAAGATAAAATCTTATGGATGAATAATATGCATTATAAATGTAGCCATAGTTCTAGTCAAAGGCAATTTAATAGTTTTAACTGTTGTTTATTATTAATAAGAATAAATGAAAGTAAATTAATTCAGCTCAAGAATTTAGAAATTTCCAGCAGAGTCTCTCTACCTTTCATCTGAGGCCTTTCAGAGCACAGTAATTTAATTGTCCTACTTAGGTAGGTCTTAATATGCACTCCCTTGTTGAAATGCATAACCATAGAGTGCATGTAATTTCTTCCCATCTGTGATAGAGACCTCTGTTGTCCATTGAGGGCTTAAATCTGTCTCATTTGTTCTATTTGGCTGCACTTCTGAATGTATTTTCTTAAGTTAGCTTCATCAATAATGAAACTATCATATTCATTTCTACCTATTTCCTATGCTTTACTGCCCAGTTAGGCAGTCTTGGGAAAGAAAGAGCAAAAGCATTGGGACCCTGGACAGTTTCTTTGGAAGAATGAATAAATAGTGAAATATACTCAAACCTGTTGAAAAGGAAACAACATTTGCTGAGTACCTACTGTGTACCAGGTATTGTGCTATGAACTGAAGGCAGGCACAGTTAGTATGCTTGCTGTCTGGTGAAGAAACACACTTGAGCAAACAGTTAGCACATAACAGTAGAGCACAGAATAACTCATGCAATGTGAACAATTCATTTTTCGGGGAATTGGAAAAGTCACTTTAGTATTCCAAGAGAGCAGGTGTGAAGGGGCTGACTGGTGAGAGATAAATTGGGAAAAAGCAGGAATCCAATCACATAAGACCTTTTAAGCCAAGGGATACCACATTCATCCTAAAGGCAATGGGGAACCATTAAAAGGTTTCAAGCTGGACAAGCTTAGAATTAGATTTTCATTTTGTGAAAATCACTCTGTTCATAATACAGAGAATGACTTGATGAGAGCAGAATTTACACTATTGCAGCAGTGTATTTGGGAATCCGTGTCTCCAGTCTAACCATCCCTTTATAACCCCACTGTCAATGATCTAGAACACCTAGGTCGTTGATAGTGGAACTGTGAAAGGGTGTGTGTAGATGAGGGAAATCTCTCTGAGGTAGATTGATCTGATAGGACCTCATCACTGATTGCATGTGAGGAGTGAGGGAAAGGGAAGAGTCCCACATGTCAAGGAAAGGGGAAGCAAGAATGAAATTGTCAAGTGGGATTAGTATGCTTCCTGCTTTCTTGATTTCTTCCCGTCAGCCTTGTGCTTACTTGGTATCTGCTGGAATAATTTACTTGGAAGGAATAGATTAAGTGCAACTGGGGATAGAAGGCTTGTTATTTAATATTTGATATGCCAAGTTTGCAGATACTGCCTTCTAATTCCTTCAAGATGTTTCTGGAAAAAGAAACTGCTGAGTCACACTGCAGGTGACCCAGGCTCTATTCTTTTGTGTGTGTGTATGTATGTGTGTGTGTGTGTGTGTTTTGGAAAAAATACAGTAGTAGGTGGAAGCTTAATTAGTGTACACTATGTAGGAATGAGTCACAGTCAGTTAAAAAATCTTGGGCCACACCCATCTATTACTCAGATTGATGTAGTCATGATGAGCCTTTGTTCAGCAGTGCATCATCACTACCAGGAAAGTTGTGATATTACTAAAAGGCAGGTGGTGGAAACAATTTATGTTGTTTTTCAGGAAATACTGAAGAAGGTCAAGGATTTTTCAGATTAATGTTCTCTGTAGAAGTTTATTTCAAAACTAAACTAGGTAAAGATTTGGTTTGAAGAGGTATTTACTAAAAGGGTAAGCTTTAATCACATAGGGTGGCTGTGAAATGGGTCAAGCTAAAAAAGCTATCTTAGCATGAATGTATCTAATTTTCTACTCTTCAGGCACGGCTTCCTTCAAATAAAGATAGTGATCTAGTCAGTGAAATAACTGATTTAGAGAAAAATTATAATTGGAATAAACAGTTTCCTGCAGTTGGGGTACATTGTATATATGATAGGCAAGGATGCAGAAATGAGTGTAGGCTGTACTACTTATGGCCTTAACTGCCATGCTAAAGGGGCTGAAATTTTATTCTACAGACAATTCAGTAGGCAAGAAAGTTTGCTATACAAGCAAGAAGAGTGTTTACATCCTCAGAACTCATGTAAATATGCTGTGCATGGCTGTCCATGCCTATAGTCTCAGCATAGGTGTGCAGTGTGGTGGAGCAGAGACAACAGGCAGATTCAGGGAGCTTGTTGGCCAGTCACTGTAAGCCTAAATGGTGGTCTTGAGGTTTACTAAGTGATTCTGTCCCAAGGAAATAAGAAAGAGAGAAATAGAAAAAGATAATCAATGTCCTCCTTTTGCTTTCACATGTAAATGTGTGGGTACACATACTTGCAAACACATGGGCACGTACAACACATTCCCCTGCCCCCCCCCCACCGAAACAAAACCAAATATCAAAGTTCTAAAAATGTACAGACCTGGACTTTACACTTAGTACAGTGCTGAAATTCTGATTTTAAGGACTAAGTCTTGTGACTAAATATCTAGCTAAATAAAGAGCACCACGACTAGATTTGTAAGGGTCTAGTGATCTAGTGGGACAGAGAAAGAGAACTCAGAGTCTGATTCCAGCTACACTGATCAAATATGTATGACTGGACGTCTGCACTTTCTGGTTGAAGATGTCCAATGCAAGAAGGAACATGGAAGTAAAGAGAAGGGAGGAATGGACACACAACCATCAAGTTACTCTTTCATTTAATAGTTATTGAGTCCCTGTTGGGAGTCAGACATTGCGTTAGTCTGTGGAGATAGATTAAAACCCCTGAGGGCTTTTCTGTCTAGCCAGGAAGAGATATGTAATCAGATACAACACCTGTGACACAGGCTGGGCCAGTGCTTCTGAAATGTTCAGGTGTCTTAAGAAATAACTGAAAAGACTAATTAATATACATGCTCATATAGAGGCACATACAGGGTGTGGTAGGTATGAAGAGGGAGTCATCTGTTTTACCTGAAGGAATTCTGGAGCTGAGTTAAAAGTTAACCAAGTTAGTAAATATTCACTCAGATATTAGGGAAAATGAATAGAATCCAGAAACAGTTTCCTGCAGTTGGGGCACATTGTATGATAGGCAAGGATGCAGAAATGAGTGTAGGCTGTACTACTAATTGCCTTAACTACCATGCTAAGGGACTGAATTTTTTTTTCTACAGGAAATGGACAGCTATTTAGAGTTTTGTTCAAGGGAATAAACTATAAAGGTATTTTGTAAAGAACATCCTGGCGCTAGACAACAAGAGTAAAGTCCTTGTTGCTGAAGTGCCCTTGGCCTGCATATGGAAACATTATGTTATGCAGCTGCAATTCCGAATGACTGTTTGGTGATGAGGTCAGAGAGGTGCTGGGAGCCAGGGCAAGTAGGGACTCAGGGGCTATGGTCAAAACAGTGGCTATTAATCTTCATTTTGTAAGGTATGGGTACGATATAGCCAGAGTGGAGGCAAGAGAGCAGTTAGAAGATCATTGTAGGAATCAAGGGCAATGCCAGTATGGCTTGGACTAGTTGTATTAATCAAGTTCCATCTTCAAGTCTCTCCTCCTCCTTCCCGCCGCCAGCACCACCAGCACCAGCACCACCACTACTATTGCAGTGATGATATAATATAGTTCAACTACTATAAAAAATGCCTCCTATTGCCTTCTCGTGGTCATATCATTCCCCCATCCCTTCATTCTAACCAATGGCAATAACTGACTAATTTTCTGTCCCTATAGGTTCATCTTTTTCAGAAGTTCACATAGATGGGATGGGGCAGTGTGTAACCTTCTGTGTTTTACTTCTTCTACTAAGCAAAATCCATTTGATATTATTCATAATGTGGAAAAAATGGCTAACTCCTTGTTATGGCTGATTTAAGCTTCCATTTTACGGAAATACCAGACTTTATTTTTTCTTTTGTCAACTTAAAGACATTGGGGTTGTTTCTATATTTTATGATTATGGATAGACATTTGCAGGTTTTTGTAGAAATATGAGTTTTCATTTCTGGATAAATAGATTGGAATAGAATATAGAGAGTAAAATATGCACTTATTATAGATAATATTTCTATATGTATATACATATCTTGCAATTTAACTTTATAAGAAACTGCAAACTGCTTTCCATAGCAACTCCTATCATTTTGCAATTTGCGAATACTGCAAGGGCTCCAGTTGCTCTGCAGCTTTATCAGCTTTTTGTATGGGCAATAGATTTATTTTAGCAATTCTAGAGGATGGATAAGAGCATCTCACTGTGGCTTTAATTTAGAATTTGCTAACAACTAACACTACTGAGAAAAGTAGAACCAGATTTACTGGTGCAGCGGATGTGGGCTGTGACATAAAATAAGGAGTCAAAGACAATTACAGGATTTGATACCTAACCAAGATAATAATGAAAAAATGGGCAGGATTTCAAAACACAGTTAATCTGACATGATTTCAGTGGCCCAGAAAAAGCTAGGAAGTAGCCATTAGGAAAGAGAGAGTGAGCATTGTTATTGGGGCCTAGGGAGAGCAACTCCTATCCCATATGCTCATGAGGAATCACAAATGAGATTTATTCAAAGCAAATAGAGCTGAAGATGATTAAAGGACTTTTATGGATGGTGTGTAGGTGGAAAATGAAAGGTGCCACCCTCAAGGAAAGCCATATTTGTCTGGGAAAAGCAGGCTCTTGTTAACATCTCAAGGATGTGATTCACTGTGGAAATCTGAAACCTGTTTTATAGCCTGGGTGGGTGCTGGCTGGTGCAGGGTTGTTTTTACTGACACATAGCTGGGAGCAGTTGCCCGACTGGATAGTGGAATCTGGTACCTGGGAATAATGAGCCATGATGTCACTTAGAATAATAAGCAAATCTAAGAAAACAATTATCCTGTCCAGAGCAGACAGAATCACAAGAAAGCTGGGAAATTAAAGGTCTCTACCAGGAGTACTCTTCCCTGGGTCCATCACCTGACTTCTCAGAAAAGCTCATGCTAAGTACACATGGATAAGTAGTCAGTTATCTATGGCTCATATATTGGTTATGGTCACTTAAACAGTAAAAGCAGGGCTGTAGAGTTTTCTCAGTGGTTAATAGCACTTTCCACTCTTCCAGAGAAGCTAAGACCCATTCTCAGTACCCACTTCAACAGGTGGCACACCACAGACTGAAACTCCAGATTCAGAGGATCTAAACTCTTCTGGTCTCCTCAGACACATTCCTATGTACATGCTCTCCCTCTCCCTCAACCTTTTCCTCCCCCTCTCCCTCCCCCTCCCCCCTCTCTCACACACACACAAACACACACACTCACAAATAAATAATAAAAGTAAGTTTTCATTGTTGTTATATATGTGAGTTTGAATGTCCATAAAAACATAAATACAAACTTCTTAGTCTATATAATGTATGTCACTTGTGTGCAAATGTTTCCTGGATGGACCATTTGGTATAGGATAACCAACTGGTGATCCCAGGGGAACACTGCATCGCCCACTCTCAACATTCCTTAGTTGCTGGTAGTTTTTTATCTAGGGTTGAGGCCTCTCATGTTTCACACTCCAAGTTAGTATGTCTGTTGAATAATCTCAAAGAACGAAAAACCCAGAAAATTAAAAGCATTACAAAACATAAATGAAAATATAAAAAAATTCTTTAAAAGAGAAAATGGTTAAAAAAGATGAAGCGGATGTGGGAGCTCCTGACAGTGGTGTGGTACTGACAGGCTCCCACAAAAGAAGATCCAAAAGCACGTTTCCCTATGTTCCTGGGCATTTCAATGCCTGCTTTCTACTTCTGCTTTGGCTTCTTCATCCGTTTCCTGTCTCTAACTTTCTACTGTTATTTTCATTTATTGTCACCAATAATGAAACACCTTTAATTTTTTTCTTTAGGAAATTCAAACAATATAACAAAATATTTGGAAGAAAATAAACCTTTTCTGAAATTCCAGTCATAGGCTCCTCATCACTGATTTTTTGGAAGGTCATATTTTCATTCATAAGCGGCCTTCTATGTAAATTATTCCACACACATTTTTTTAAATAGTGGAAAAAGTTTTGAAAAAGTCAAGTTTTCTTTCCTATTTATATTGACACTCAAACCTCCCTTTGATGCTCTTAAGAGTCAATATAAATGATTTGTTTACTCTTCTAGCTCCATGATCATGCAATTTGTTATATACAAACACACACATATTATTTTAAAAAATCAGACTCTAGGAACAGAGACAGTACATTTCAATATAAAAAGGCCATATCTCAGAAGTCCATAGATAATAAATATCACTCTGGTAAAAATTAAAAGCTTTTTGTCTAACATGAAGAATAAAACAGGAATAATTAGCCTGACCACTACTCCATATACTACTAGAATTCTTAACTAGAAAAATTAAGATGGAAAACAACACAAAATCAAACAAACAAAACCCCATGAAGGCATCAAAACAAAGAAATCTTCCCTGACTGATAAGTATTTATTTATAAAAGTTTGCATGTAGTAATCCCTGAAGACAATACAAAAAACCTATTAGAACTAATTGAATGAATTTAGGAAAGGCAAAGCATGCAAAAATAAATATACAAAATTAGTAACATTTCCATATCCTAGCAAATAGAACATGCTAAAACCCATTGAATTGTGCATTTCAGATGTATGCATTGTATGGAATATGAACTATATCACAGTGAAATTTTATCTTAATTTCCATCTTACAGATTATAACATATGTGACTTATTATCTTTTACCATAAATAAATGTCTTCATCATTTTTCAAACATTGTAACAACTTTATATCTCCTTAACTCCATTTATTCTCCACATTGATATGTTACTAATTTCAGTGTTGGATTCTTTAAATATTTTTACTCTTACAATGAAATTGAAAATACTAAGGATAAGCCTCAGAGGAGAAATCTACTATTATTCAGTTAAAGGAACACAACAAGAAAACAAGTTCTATAACTCCTACTAATATACTCACCCAGCCCTCATCAGAGAGGCTTCTTCTTGTAATAGATAGGAACTAACACAGAGACCCGCAACTGAAACAAAGCGCAGAGAATGAGAGAATTGGGAGTACTTAGTCCTAAATGGGATGTGTCTATCAAACCATGACCTTCATAACTCAGGGATCTACATGGAAGAAGAGACACAAAGGTTGTAAGAGCCAGAGGTCAAAGGAAATAGTGTCTTCCAGACACAACAAGACTGAAGCACACATGAATTCACAGAGACTATGACAGCATGCACAAGACCTGCACAGGTCCAAGCTTGGCAAAATTCCCCATACTGAGAAGGGGAAGTGGACACAAAGTCCTACTTATAAACAAGCTATTTGCAATTGATACCTACCAGAAAAGCAAAGATCCGTTTCCGCCAATGGAATGTCAGCCACATTGCAGGGCAGGTGCCATGTTTGACCAACACAAAATGAACTCTGTGTTTTTAGTGTGCTTTTACTAAGTCTTTAAGTTTTTTCATTCATTAGTCTGTTCAATCATTCATTCATTTTGAGAGAAAGAGAACATGAAGTCAGGTGGGTAGGGAAGTGGTGAGGGGTGAGGATCTTGGAGAAGGTGGCGAAAGCAAAATAATATGATCAAAATATATTGCATGAAAATTTTTTCTTGTCAATAAATAAAAAACATTTTTTTTCTGAGACAGGGTTTCTCTGTATAGCCCTGGCTGTCCTGGAACTCACTTTGTAGACCAGGCTGGCCTCGAACTCAGAAATCCACTTGCCTCTGCCTCTCGAGTGCTGGGATCAAAGGCGTGTGCCACCACCACTTGGATGTAGATGTGTGTGGCCTCATCTGTGCTCTGTTCTTTGCATTTCTCCACTTCCGTATAAAACACTCCTTTGATCGTTTCTTCTGCTGTTTGATGTTTATTGTAAGAATGTTCACTTTGTTTCCCCTTTTTGAAGTAGTTTCACTGAATTCTATGATGGTAAGCAATTTAAAGATGTCTGCTGCCATCAATGGAGTCTTCTAAAAAGCCAGTTGTTATTGCTACTTTGGTCGTGTTGTTTCTTTTTCCCCTTTGAAAGTTTTTGGTGTTTCCAATAAAGCGTTCATAGGAACTATTTTTTTCCTTTTCCAATTTTTATTAGGTATTTACTTCATTTACATCTCAAATGCTATCCCAAAAGTCCCCTATTACCCGCCCCCCCTCCCCTTACCCACCCACTCTCACTTCTTGGCCCTAGTATTCCCCTGTACTGGGGCATATAAAGTTGGCAAGACCAAGGGGCCTCTCTTCCCAATGATGGCCGACTAGGCCATCTTCTGCTACATATGCAGCTAGAGTCAAGAGCTCTGGGGTACTGATTAGTTCATATTGTTGTTCCACCTATAGGGTTGCAGACCCCTTTAGCTCCTTGGGTACTTTCTCTAGCTCCTCCATTGGGGGCCCTGTGTTCCATCCAATAGCTGACTATGAGCATCACCTGGGGATCCATCCCATAATCAGCCACCAAACGCAGACACTATTGCATATGCCAGCAAGATTTTGCTGAAAGGACCTTCATAGGAACTCTTAAACTGATACTTTGACTATATTGGCCTTCATTTGTTTAATCATTGTTTTGGACTAATTTTTTTTCTTGAAGATTAAACTAATCACATATCTTATATTATTTAATCTTGTTCCATACATTTTTACATCTTTATGTTATTTTCAATTGTGGATATTTCCAGTTTATTAATTCTCTCTGCTGCTATTAAATACATCTACTGAATTCTTAATTTCAGTAAAAGTGCTTTTCAGTTGTAGAACTCCTTTTGAATCTATCTGCCTACTTATGTATTATTGTTTTTTAAAATTTGTTTTAGTGAGGATGTGAGTGAGTGTGTGTGTGTGTGTGTGTGTGTGTGTGTTTTATTTTCAGGCACATGTATGTGGCAATGTGTGCCATCTCCTGGGATCTAGAGATTAAATTCACATCGTAGGGCCTGCATACAAGCACCTCTACCTGATGAGCCATCTTGCCAACCCTTTAGTGCAGTTCTTAAAGCTTTTTCTTTCTTAAATTTATTTTAATGGTTATTTTAAGTTTTCACCTCTGGAATTGTCAGTATTTGTCACTTTTAAATATCTATTTTTATGGTTTGGTCTTCCTTTTGATTTATTATACTTATTTGTTCATATTTCTTGACATGTGAAGAACTTTTTGCTTAGATGCAAGACCTTATATATGAAAAATTGTGGATTTTATACAACACTGGAAGAGCACCTTGATTTAGTTGCTGGTAGATATTATCTTTTGTCATGGATGATCTCTATACAATTTGTTGTCACTAGTAAGGGACATTTTTGTTCCTAGGGATTTTCGACATCTATTGCCCTCATTTGAAGATTTGTATACTGAAAGGGTTAACCCCTTTCTGAGCTTGAATGTCATCCTCTGATTCCCCAGTGCCATTAGACTACTGAAGTATTTTTCTAGCTATTTTTTCTCTTAAATGTTGCTTTCTCTATGAATTTTGGTACTCTCATTTTGAGAATGCATATAACTTAGAAATTGGGGAATATCTCAAAATAAGATTATACTAGAATATTTTTGTTTTTTTATTTTTTTAGATTTATTTATTTATTTTAAGATGGCAGTCAGGTTTCACTTAAAAGCAATCAATTAAAACAGCTGGACCACATAGTTGGTCTCCGATAAAGGGGCTGGAGGTACAACTAAGAGCTTGACTTTAAGTGTCCTGAGTCCATGGACTTGGTGATCTCCCTTCTTTGCATCAGGGCAGGGAAAGTGTATCATGACAAGACCAAGGGGACTCACTATTGCACTCACATCCCTGTACTTTGGGTCAGTGACAGATGCGTCCTCACCATGCCTTGGAAAGTTGACTGCAGAGTCCAAATGAAAGCATCAGAACTGACTAGGGTTCTGATGACTCTACTCCAGAAAGGTGCATGAAGAGGTCTCCTAGCTCCATCACATCCACATCATCAGTGCTGGGAACTTGCCGGGTTTCTTGGTTCTCATTAAAATCCCAAAGCCGCACTGAGTTAAAGAACCTCACAGCACCTTCAGAGCTTAGCTGCTTCTGAGGTTTCTCTGGCTCTGCCAGCTGCCCATCAGGGTAAGCATGGTGGTGGTAAAGGCACTTGTTTCCAAAGGGGCAGGTCTCCTTGCCTTGTTCAAAGTATTTACATGCCTTTCACCTCTATTCCCTGTTTGAATGCTTCAACTAATTCATTCTTTTTATTCTGATCTTCTACCCAGTACACACTTGGAATTACAAACTCTGCTATCACATGGCCCTCTGGACAAGACTTTATGATCGGGTTTTCAAACTGCTTGGCACATCTTCATTGACAGATGCAGGACAGGCAGTAGTGGAGAGAATGCCAAACCTCCTTTCAGAAGCAGATGCTTTCTCCAGGATCACCTCCATACAGATGCTGCACACTGTCCTGGCTCGCCTGGAAGGCTTTTCCATCTCATGTTCAAATGTCGACCTACACATCTTCTCGTGAGCTTTCCTTTGCTCTTGGGTCAAAGGGGTAGAGGATTTGAAGCCTGCAGATCTCATACATATCCCCATGCAGGTAGACACAGGCATCTCCAAACTGGTACTCCCCAGAGGCAGCATAGGAGCACAACTGCTGCTCATTCCTGCAGGAGCTGCTGGCCTCCTGTAGGAGCATCAGGCTAGTCCTGATGGCATCTAGGTAGGAATGGGGCTTCATCTCTGGGCTGGTCTGAGGGCTACTACAGCCACCTGGATTATTCTCTGTGCTCAGAGGAGTCTTGTTTTCAGCCAGACCAGTGAGATTGCTGTCTGTGAGCACCAGCATTGTCTTCTCCCGCTTTCCAGGTTCATTCAAATGTGTCCTCATAACAGATGTGGCAATGTCGGGATAAGGGTGAGGACTATGCAGGCCTGAGGAGGGCGAAGAGTGGGATGCAGGACCCACAGCTCCACCTTCTGCAGCTGGGATTTTGTATGATCATATCGAGGTGGGCAAGGGTCTGTCTCTGTACTCTCATCTAAAAGAGGCTATTGGGGCCATGTATCCTGCTATCTATACCCACACCTGTGTCCCAGTAGGACTGACAGAAACCCATCTACTGCCAAAGAAGGCCCTTGACACTTGTGCTACCAAGACAGGCCCCTTGTTAGGAATCTTCAGGATACACTGATTGGGGTGGGTGGATGGATTGGGAAGGGCAGGTGGCCAACTCAAACAAAACACGAGAACTCTGACAGTGAGGACCAGATGGGCTCTGCTCACCAAAGCATGGAGCATCTCACACTGTTGTCTAGCATGGAGCAACATGGCTCTGTGTGCATGAATATCATAGCATCCACACCAGAAGTCACCTGAGCATGAACCAGAAATGGCTTTCAAACCAATGGCATATCACCTTGTGACACACAAAACCACAGTGAGGATATGGTACGGTAGTAGTGGCAAACTCTAGGGTGTGCTCTACAGGGTTTAAAGTTCAGACAAAATTATTAATATTCTAAATACAGTGTTTAGTTAAAATCTCCCTGGACCAGGGCCTATGCTCAGGCAGGCATATCGTATATACCTGTATTCCCACCACTGGAGATGGAGGCAGGAGACCAGAAGTTTAAAGCTACATAGGAAGTTTGAAGTCAGCCTGGGTGGAATAAAACCTTGTCAACAAAACAAAACACCACTCCACACCAGTAACCACAGCCATGGCAGCCTTGCCTGCAGCGTGCAACCATAGGCGCAGTAGCCCTTCTGGTAGTATTTGCAGATGGTGGATGGCTTGCTGTTCTCCAAGTCATATAAGAACAGGTACTGTGTCTCTAGCTGCATATGTAGCAGAAGATGGCCTAGTCGGCCATCATTGGGAAGAGAGGCCCTTTAAGTCTTGCAAACTTTATATGCCCCAGTACAGGGGAAAGTCAGGGCCAAGAAGTGGGAGTGGGTGGGTAGGGGAGCAGGGTGGGGGGAGGGTATAGGGGACTTTGGGATAGCACTTGAAATGTAAATGAAAAAAATATCTAATAAAACATTGAAAAACAGAAAAAAAAAAAACCAGGAACTGGCTGCCTTCACAACATACACCATGCATAAAATGGCTGCAGTTGACCTGCTTGGTGCTCATGGCAGTGGGGCCAAAGGCTGGAGTAGCACTGAAGTCTCAGAGCCACCAGCACTGTGGCCCAGTTCGACATCACTATTTATTTAATTTTTTACACTCCATATTTTATTCTCCCCCATCCACCCTTTCACTGTTCCACATCCCATACTTCCTCCCCACACCCTGTCTCCAAGTGGATGGCCCTACCTCCCATCACACCTGACCTCTAAACTCCCTCCAGTCTCTTGAGGGTTAGGTGCATGATCTCTGAATGAACACAGACCCAGAAGTCCTCTACTGTATGTGTGTTGGGAGCCTCATATCAGCTGGTGTATGCTGTCTCTTTGGTGGTTCAGTGTTTGAGAGATCTCAGGGGTCCAGATTCATTGAGGCTGCTGGTTCTCTTACAGAATAGCCCTTCTCCTCAGCTTCTTTCAGCCTTCTCTAATTCATCCACAGGGGTCAGCTGCTTCTGTCCATTGGTTGGGTGCAAATATCTGCATCTGACTCTTTCAGCTGCTTGTTGGGTCTTTTGAGGGGGAAGTCATAATAGGTCCCTTTTTGTGAGTGCTCCATAGCCTCATAATAGTGTCAGGCCTTGGGACCTTCCCTTGAGCTGGATCCCACTTTGGGTCTGTCGCTGGACCTTCTTTTCCTCAGGCTCCTCTCCATTTCCATCCCTGTAATTCTTTTAGACAGGAACAATTATGGGTCAGAGTTGTGACTATGGGATGGCAACCCTATCCCTCACTTGACGTCCTATCTGCTGGAGGTGGGCCTTATAAGTTCCCTCTTTCTACTGTTGGGCATTTCATCCCTTTGAGTCCTGAGAATCTCTCACCTCCTAGGTCTCTTGTGCATTCTAGAGGGCCCCCAACCTCCTATCTCCTGAGGTTGTTTGTTCCTCATGAAACTGCAAAGCTTCTGTAAGACAAAGGACATAGTAAGACAAATTGGCAACCTACAGATTGGGAAAAATCTTCACTAACCTCACATCCAATAAAGATTCAATATCCAAAATATATAAAGAACTCAAGAAGTTAATCACCAAAAAAACCCCAAACAACCCAATCAAAAAATAGGGTATAGAACTATACCAAGAATTTGCAACTGAGGAATCTTGAATGGCTGAGAAGCACCTAAAGAAATGTTCAAGTTCCTTAGTGATCAGAGAATGCAAATCAAAATGACCCTGAGATTCCACCTTAGACCAATCAGAATGGCTAAGATCAAAACCTCAGGTGACAACACATGTTGGAGAGGATGTGGAGAAAGATGAACACTCCTCTGTTTCTGGCGGGATTGTTAACTGGTACAACCACTCTGGAAATCAATCTGGAGGTTCCTCAAAAAATTGGAAATAGATTTACCTGAAGACCCAGCTATACCACTCTTGGGGATATACCCAAAAGATGCCCCGTCATGCCACAGGGGTACCTGTTCCACTATGTTCATAGTAGACTTATTTGTGATAGCCAGAAGCTGGATATAACCTAGATGTTCCATGACAGAAGAATGGATACAGAAAATGTGGTTCATTTACACAATGGAATACTGCTCATCTATTAAGAGTGAGGACATCCTGAGTTTTGCAGGCAAATGGATGGAACTAGGAAATATCATCCTGAGTGAGGTAACTCAGACCCAAAAGGATATGGATGGTATGTACTCACTAATGAGTGGCTGTTAGCCAAAAAAAGTACAGAATACCCAAGACAGAGTCCACAGAACTCAAAATTCTCAACAAAGCTAAAGTGCCCAAGTGAGGATGCCTCAGTCCCACTTGGGACAGAGGAGAAAGCACTCACACGTGGGGAGGGAGACCTAGGAGGGAAGGTGGATGTTGTATGGGGGGGATCGTGAGGGGGAAGGGGAACCTGATCTGGTACTGTGTAAGAGTAAAGGACTGAAGCCCTGAGGGCCAGCAGAAAGAACATTTATTTATTTTTATGTGAGCACAGTATCACTCTCTTCAGACACACCAGAAGAGGGCATTGGATCCCATTACAGATGGTTGTGAGCCACCATTCGGCTTCTGAGAATTGAACTCAGGACCCCTGGAAGAACAGTCAGTCAGTGCTCTTAACCACTGAGCCATCTCTCCAGCTCCCTAGAATTTTTAAAATTACCTCTCTCAACCCAGCTGACCTTTGGGCTCTTCTTCTTGGTCGTACCAAGGTAGAATTTTTCTCTCTGAATTCCAGAGAAATTTCCAACAAGCTTCTGACCAATGTTTTCCAGTTGGCCTCTATTTAGTCTCACTGCAATGAAGCAGCAAATGTCCTAAAGGAAAAGTTCCAAGCAACTGTGGCACTCACATCAATTAACTTCCCATCTCTAGAAAGTTTTACTCGTATAATCTTGCTTTTCTTGTTTGTTCCAGTGACTCCAAATACTTCAGCTTTTGAGATGGTTTTTGTCAGGAAGTTATTCTGAGAAAGCTGCTCCTTGTGATTAAACACTGAAGTTCTTTTTACTGTATTTCACAATGTTTTTCACTTTTGATCTTTATATAACCAATATCAATCTCAGAAATAATTTCTTTCTTATTTTATCCACTGATTTTTGAAAAGTAAAAAAATCATGATTTTTGGTCTAAAAGTTATTTGTCTAAATCTCTCTTTCTCTCTCTCTCTCTCTCTCTCTCTCTCTCTCTCTTTCTCTCTCTCTCTCTCTCTCTCTCTCTCTCTCTCTCTCTCTCTCTCTCTCTCTCTCTCTCTCTCTCTCTCTCCATGTGTATTGTGGGGGATGTGAAGGTTCATGGTATCTCTTCACAGCAATAGAATAGTAATTAAGATTGATGGAATATTTATGAGATTTTTATGAGGCAGATATATTTGTAAAAAACTAAAATGCTGTAGTTATGGGTGCTAGAGCTTTTTGCCATAGGAATTTCCCTAACTCTCACTCTGTTTGGACAGAAACAAAATTCTGCAGAAGCTCCTTCTTCAGGACTTCAACGTGTCTGTTCAATCCTCTACAGTCTTTAGCTTGTGCCTACTCACTGAGTCAGGGCTAGTCTTGCACAGAATTTAGAGGCATTTGCACTGATGTGATGAGACATTAGGCAGTGGAGATGCCTGTTTCTGCCAACAGCTAAGAAGAATCTTTTATAACTTTTGGTCCACCTTTGAATCTAGGTGGTGACCACAAAAACATGTCAATGCTTTTGATGAATAGAAAACTGTGTTCTGATTGATGGATAGAATTGAACATTGCATAGGATAAGTCATTCAAAAACCAAGCTGTCATCATTAGAGGACAAGCTAAAATATATGTGGATGGAATGAAATTTTGTATTAAAACAATGACTATTATGACACTGACAACACGGCTTAATATGGCTAATGGATCTCTATGAAAGAAGAATTGATAAAGTATCAATAAAGTTAGAGACATGTCAGTTATAATTTCAGCACTTCCCAAACTATCCTTAACAAGGAAGCCAAATATATTTGTACAACTTTAAAAACAATGTTAACAATGTTAATTAACAATGTTAATCAGCTTTGCAGATGCTGTCTGCAGTACCATTCTTCTTCTAATATATATCATACATTTCCAGAAAGGGGAAAAGCAGTAGTTGCATGTAACTTGCTAAATTGCTGATTGGCATAAATGCTGTTTTACTTCAGTAATCTGTGAAATAACAGATAAAAAATGTCTGTCAAAAATAACATGGCAAGTGGGATCAGCCCTGCTCAGAAAATGGAACAGGTTTTGAAAAGTGAACAAGCTGGGGAATTTATCAATCAACTTCAGTTCTTCTGCATCTGAAATTAGTGTGTGGAGTGAGTTCCAAGGAGAAATGATGACATGCTTACAATGTCTGCTACATATTTTTAAAATACTGCAAAAGATTGTATATTATTGTATATGGTGTATTTCCTCCTCTTTTTCTCTTATACTTCATAGAACTGCTTTTTAGATTAATTTATATGTATGGGTGTTTTGTCTGTATGCATATCTGGACATCTAGTGCCTTATAGGTGAAAGGATAGTGTCAGATCTCCTGAAACTGGGGTTACAGGCAATTGTAAGCTGCTATGTGGTTGGTGGGAATTGAATTCAGGTCGCCTGGAAGAGCAGCCAGTGCTCTTAACCACTGATACGATACATCTTTTTAGTCCAAGCACTGCTATTTGAAATCCTAACCAAGTTCACATTCTACAACAAATACAGCTTCTTCCTGATGTTATTCCTTTATCTTTTGAAAATGACATTACTCATTATCTTTTCCATCATGATATTCATCTTAGAAGTTACTAGAATAATTTTGCTCTTGTGCAACTCTCTAGTATTGCATTATAATTGCTGCTAAGTAAATTCTGTTTCTCTTACTAAGATGTTTTATCCTTGAAGAGATAAACATACCATTCTTAGCATTCTAAACTTGTAGCACAGTTGTTTGACAGGACAAGAACTCAATCAATGTTTGTTGAGTGACTTTAAGTCAAAAGAGACAGTGTAGTGAAGACTGAATTGAAGTAGGAAGAATTTGCTCCTTACTACTAACGTTAAGAGAATGGCTTGAATAATTTATTTTTTGAATAGTTGTTAAGATTTGTGGATGAGATTTTATCTAGACATCCAGATATTTTAATAAATGCTGAGAGGTGCTACAAAATTACATCATTCCATCTGGACTGCAAGACCCATGTATGGGTGGGTCTGATCTGAAGTCATGCTTAGAAAACAGTTAAGTGTGTCCTCAGGCATTTTTTTGACTTTTAAAGACAGATGTTTTCTTTCTTTGTAAAATATATTTCTAATTTTTAGTTGTACAAAATAATGGATTTCATTATGGCACTTTAAAGATACAGATCTTTATACTTTGTAACTAGCCAGTCTCCCATTGCCACCCCTTGTTTATTATTTCCCTTCCAACCCCTCCCCAATAGTTCCCTTCTGTTTTCATCACACAGATGTTTCTCTAAGTACTATTGCCTTTGTTTAGACAAGTGTTAAAGCAGGAGAGTTCTATTTGCTGTTTAAAAACAAAACAGAATAAACTGTTTTCCCATGCATTCATAATGAATGTTTATAGCCATTTTATATATTAAATACTATTCATCAGGAGAAGTAATTTAAGTTAAGGTTTTACTCTAAATAAGTAAAAATGGGAGCCTAATTGAAAATGGTTTTCCCACTCCTATTTTTGTACTGTTCTACTTAATATTTGGCAGATGGAGTATGAATAGAAATGCTTAAGTTGGAATGCTTTATGGGGTTTTAAACTGTTGTTAATTAGTCGTGAAATAATTTTAATTACTTAAAAATTCCATTATGACTGTGTTTCAAATATGTGATTCATATTGGCAAACTACCACAGACCCTCATTTTATAAATCATTTTACTTATACTTAAATTTATGGGAAGGAAAATAAGGTGAATATACTCAATATTCAGAGAGGAAAGATCTGACAGGGCAAAAAGAAACTGCCTCTAATTTGGTCATAAAAATCTTGAAGTCTTTTAGAGTTTTTTTTTTTGTTTTGTTTTTTTTTTTTTTTTTTTTGGTTTTTCGAGACAGGGTTTCTCTGTATAGCCCTGGCTGTCCTGGAACTCACTTTTGTAGACCAGGCTGGCCTCGAACTCAGAAATCTGCCTGCCTTTGCCTCCCGAGTGCTGGGATTAAAGGCGTGCACCACCACACCCTGCTCAGCCTTTTAGATTTTATCAGCAGTTCAAATCAACTTTTAAAAACTTACAGAGAAGTATGACAGAGAGAGGAGGGAGATGAACTGAATGTAAGCATCTTCTACACCATTCTTACTTATTCTAGTCTTCATCTGGCCTCTTTGTATTTTTACTACTAGTGTAGAGAAAAGAGGTGGTAGCCATGGCCATCAAAAGTAGCTTCTCTTAATTTCTCCAGCTTTCATGAGATATAATTTATAAACCAAAATTATATATTCATGGTATGTATTGTTTTGATATAGCTATGCATTGTGAAATCACGATTATTATCAAGTTGAATAACATATCCATCCTCTCATATAGTTACTAAAAAAATCCTGATTGGTGAGAACAGTTAGCAATTTGCAATGTTCTAATACATTACTAACTAAAGTCTCCATCCTGTGCTGATTACAGAATTGACTCACCTCATAGTGAAAGTTTGTTCTCTTAAACATCTTTCTATTTCTCTCACCCCCTAATTCCTGGAAAGAACCATTTGACTCTGTTTATATAGGTTCAACTACTTAAATTTTCACATATAAGGAGAAGCATGCATTTGCTTCTTATATATGCACAAAAACTTTGGATTTTCTGTGCCCTGCTGACTTCACTTATCATAATGTCCTCCAGGTTCATCCATGTTATCCAAATGGCCGGATTTCGTTATTTTTAAAGCCTGATAAAGTAAACTGTTTTTAATAGCTCCAGTAACTATTAATGAGAAGGGGATGATGTTATGTATAAGATATGAAGGAGTAAAAAGATATGCACCCCTTCTGTTTATTAATCATTCAAATATTTGTTTAATGAGGAAACAAAAGATTAAGAAGGCATGTTCTCAACTTTAAGGGATTTATAATCTAGTAAGAGACATGTTGGAAAGTTATCTTGATGCTTAAAGAAACTGTTCTGTGTTGATTTCAAATCTCCTTATAAAATTTAATAGCAAGTGCTCCTTGGTTTTGAAAAAGTTTGCATTTGAAAAACTTTACCAGCAATATTCATTGCTAAACTCATATTATTCTACAGGTAGAGAGGGCTAATTAAATTATTCGTAAGAATGAGCTTTTAGAATAATTCCTCTCTTGTCTCAGGCAACGTGGAATTTTAACTAAGTACCAGATAAATTAGTTCTGCCTCTGTGGCATTTTACATAGCTAATGTTTTACAACTGTTCAAAAACATAATCATTCATTGTAGGACAACAGGTTTTGCAGCTGCATTAACAAAGAGAGCTGCATGGTCTAGATTTGTTTTGTTCAGTAATCTTAATAGTAAACACATACCAATAAAGATTCAATAAAGTCCTTCATTTGACAATTGTACTGTATTGTGAGTGTCTGGCACTGGCAGGGATATAGGAATGTAGGGATGTGGAAGACTCATTCCAACTGTCAGGGAAAGACTTATAGAAGATGCAAAATGCAGAGAGGAAAATAAAAGGAGAAGGAAGGATGCATTATGTGTCTCTAAAGAGACAAAGTTCAGTTATTTCAGTAGAATAATTAAAGAAAAATAAAATCTTGAGTATATGTATGGAGTGCACATGGAGACAGCAGAAAGTAGTATCTAAAGAAGAGAGAATTCCATGAACAAAACCAGTATATATAAGGACTAACCAGTGTAGTAATGAGGGAGTATTTGGGAAAGATTATCCAAGGTTTCTAAAGCATGCCAGTGCATGATGCCATTTTAGCCAATGTTATATTTAAAAAAAACATTGGCACATATTTATTGTGCATAGAGATGGATTTCATAAAGACAATTTCTTTCAAATATGTGCTTTGACCATATCTAGTCCTCAACACCTTCCTCATTTCACATCTCTGTCCCATTGCTAGGTTCCTTCTGTCTCCTAAGCAATCTTGCTTCTATTTTCATATGATTTTATGTATCTGAATAAATCTAGAATCCATAAATAAAAGAAAATATGACATTTGTCTTTCTGATACTGAGTTATTTCATTTACTTCGATGAAGCTGTTTCATCCATTTTTCAGAAAATGACTTAATTTTGTTCTATATAGTTAAATAAAAGTCTGTGGTATCTATATACAATATTCTCTTTATTTACTCATCTATTGATGGGCACCCAGACTTATTCTACAACTTTGCTATTATGAATAGTGAAGCAATATATATGCTTCTATGGGTATTTTTGTAACATGTAATCTTAGAATCCCTTTGGTGTAAATCCAGGAGTGATATAGCTGGATCATGTGGTAGGTCTATTTATAGCATTTTAAGGTGTTTCCATACTCACTTCCATATTGACTGGAGTGGTGGTGTATAGATTTTCCATTTCCTTCTCATTTTCCCCAGCATTTGTTACTAATTTTTCCTTTATGATTATTATTCTGAAGGGTAAATGGAACCTTGATGTTTTAATTTGTGTTTCCCCAATGGCTAAGGATACAGAAATGTGCTTATCAGCCATTTGTACTACATTTTTGTTTGGTTTTGGATTTTTTGTTTGTTTGTTATTTTCAAGACAGGGTTTCTATGTATAGCCCTGGCTGTCCTGGAACTCGCTTTGTAGACCAGGCTGGTCTGGAACTCAGAAATCCGCCTGCCTCTGCCTCTCAAGTGCTGGGATTAAAGGCATGTGCCACCACCGCCCGGCTGTACTACATCTTTTAAGAACTGTCTATTCATTCTGTTAGTCTGTTTATTAATTGGGCTCTGAGCTGAAGTTTGACATCAGTTCTCTTCTATCACTGTCCATCTTATTTTTTCAGGATCTCTCACTGACTCTGGAGATCACTGTTTGGGCCAGCAAGACCCAGGGATCACTCTGTCCATTCTATTGTTAAGACTTTCTACTGAACCTTTTATTAAAATAATTGAGCTTTTCCTTTCCAAAATTTCAGTTGACCTTGTCTACTGAACTCCTCTTTCATATCCCATGTTCCCTTATTTATTTTATTCCGAGGTTTATTTTTATTCTCTTTGAAATCACTCAGGAGTTTATTCATGTCCCCTTTTATTTTCTGAACATTATTATAATTACTCTTTTGAATTATTTGTCTGGGGTTTCATCTAATTCTGTTTCATTGAAATTCAGTCCTGGGGAACTGGTAATTTTTGCAGGTGTCATGTTGCCTTGGTTTGGGGTTTCTTGTGTTTCTGTGTTGGGCCATATGCAGATAAGACTGGGTTGTTAATTGAGTATTTTGAAATCACCTGTATTCTTTCTACTGAAATATTTATGGTGTTTAAGTGGGACTAGACTGTAGTGGGCTGATGTGTCATTCTTTCTCACTGGACTAGGTGGGTGTGTAAATTATTTGCAAACCCTTGACACATATGCTTAAAACTCCACTCTGAGCATCAAGAATAACCACAGATGATGGATATGACAATGTGAAAATACATCAATAGACAATTTCAAACAATCATTCCTTCAAACTTAACAACCTCTGGAGAATAAAGGAGTAAGTATATTACTGTGGGTCTGCATTCCACCTTAACGCTGGGTTGCCAGGACACTGTTCAGGGAGACAAAATGCAGGGGTGGGTATAACAGGGTCACTAAGCTATATTCCTTCCTGGAACCCATCGGGGTGCCCTGATTAGTGGCACTCTAACACTCGCTCAGAGGAGGTGGAACACAGCTTAAGATAAAGGTCCAAGCTTGTGTTTCTCTGGGTGAGAAACAGTGCAGGTTGGGGCGGAGGCTGCGGTTCCCAAACTTCTGGGCACTCAGATACTACTGGGAACTGCAAGGACTTCAGAATGGGGTTGTGGGGGCTCTGATGAGCCCCAGGCAGGAGGAATCCATATTAGCTAGGGGTGAGTCCAAGGAGTGTGGAGAGGCCTTCTGAAGGAGACTTAGGCATGGGAAGGGAAGCTAAACGCTCAGGACCAGGACATATAGATACCTCAGCATGGAGAACTCTGAGCTCTATACTACATGACCAGTTGACATGGTCTTTCTTTTTTATTGGATATTTTCTTTATTTACATTTCAAATGTTATCCTCCTTTCTGTTCCCCGTCCCTGAAACCCCCTATCCCATCTTCCCTCCCCCTGCTTCTATAAGGGTCTTCCCCCTCCCACCCACTCTTGCTTCCCCAACCTGGCATTCCCCTACATTGGGCATCAAGCCTTCACAGGACCAAGGAACTCTCCCACCATTGATGCCTGACAAGGCCATCCTCTGCTACATATTCAACTGGAACCGTGGGTCCCTCCATGTGTACTCCTTGGTTGTTGGTTTAGTCCTGGGGAGCTCTGGGGGGATCTGGTTGGTTAATATTATTGTTCTTTCTATGGAGTTGCAAACCCCTTCATCTCCTTCAGTCCTTTTTTGAATGGATTTCCTCCATTGGGAACCCCACTGGGGACCTTGTACTCAGTCCAGGCTGCAAGCATCTATCTGCATCTGTACTTGTCAGGCTCTGGCAGAGACTCTCAGAGACAGCTATATCAGGCTCCTGTTGGCAAGCATTTCTTGGCGTCCACAATAATGTCTGCATTTGGTGACTGTATATGGAATGGATCCCCAGGTGGGGCAGTCTCTGGGTGGCCTCTCCTTCAGTCTCCTCTGTACATTTTTGTCTCTGTATTTGCTCCCACGAGTATTTTGTTCCCCTTCTAAGGAGGACTGAAATATCTAAACTCTGGCTATTATAAATATGGATGTGATGAACATAGTGGAGAATGTGTCCTTGTTATATGTTGGAGCATCTTTTGGGTATATGCCCAGGAGTGGTATAGCTGGGTCCTGAGGTAATATACTATGTCCAGTTTTCCGAGGAACTGCCAGACTGATTTCCAGAGTGGTTGTACCAGCTTGCAATCCCAGCATCAATGGAGGAGTGTTCCTCTTTCTCCACACCCCCACAAGTATCTGCTGTCACCTGAGTTTTTGATCTTAGCCATTCTGACTGGTGTGAGGTGGAATCTCAGGGTTGTTTCGATTTGTATTTTCTTGATGATTAAGGATGTTGAACATTTCTTTAAGTGCTTCTCAGCAATTTGATATTCCTCAGTTGAGAATTCTTTGTTTAGCTCTTTACCCCGTTTTTAATAGGGTTACTTGGTTTCTGGAGTCTAACTTCTTTAGTTCTTTGTATATATTGGGTATTAGCTCTCTATTGGATGTAGGGTTGGTAAAGATCATTTCCCAATCTGTTTGTTGCCATTTTTTTCTATTGACAGTGTCCTTTGCCTTACAGAAACTTTGCAATTTTATGAGGTCCTATTTGTCTATTTTTGATCTTAGAGTATAAGCCATTGATTGGTGTTCTGTTCAGGAAATCTTCGTCTGTGTCCACATGTTCGAGGCTCTTTCCCACTTTCTCTTCTATTAGTTTCAGTGTATCTAGTGTTATGTGGAGGTCCTTGATCTACATGGACTTGAGCTTTGTACAAGGAAATAAGAATAGATTGTTGTGCATTCTTGTACATGCTGACTGCCAGTTGAACCAGAACCATTTGTTGAAAATGCTGTCTTTTTTCCACTAGATGGTTTTAGCACCTTTGTCAAAGATGAAGTGACTATAGGTGTGTGGGTTCATTTTTGAGTCTTCAGTTCTATTCCATTGATCTATCTGCTTGCCTCTGTACCAATACCATATATATATATATATATATATATATATATATATATATATATATATATATATATGTTTTTTGTTTTTTTTTTTTTAAATCAGTATTGCTCTGTGATACAGCTTGAGGTCAGGCATGGTGATTGCCCCAGAAGTTCTTTTTTGTTGAGAGTAGTTTTTGCTATCCTGGGTTTTTTGTTATTCCAAATGAATTTGCAAATTGCTTTTTCTAGCTCTATGAAGAATTGAGTTGGAATTTTGATGGGGGTTGCATTGAATCTGTAGATTGCTTTTGGCAAGATCTTTTACTATATTAATCCTTCCAATCCATGAGCATGTGAGATCTTTCCATCTTCTGAGATCTTCTTTGCTTTTTTTCTTCAGACACTTGAAGTTCTTGTCCTACAGATCTTTCACTTGCTTAGTTAGAGTCACATCAAGGTATTTTTATGCTGTTTGTGACTGTTGTGAAGGGTGTTGGTTTCCTATTATCTTTCTTAGCCTGTTTATCCTTTGAGTAGAGGAAGGCTACTGATTTGCTTGAGTTAATTTTATATCCAGCCACTTTGTTGAAGTTGTTTATTAGGTTTAGGAGTTCTCTGGTGGATTTTTTTGTTTGTTTGTTTTTCGAGACAGGGTTTCTCTGTATAGCCCTGGCTGTCCTGGAACTCACTCTGTAGACCAGGCTGGCCTTGAACTCAGAAATCCACCTGCCTCTGCCTCCCGAGTGCTGGGATTAAAGGCGTGCGCCACCACGCCCGGCCTCTGGTGGATTTTTTTGGGTCACTTAAGTATACTATCCTATCATCTGCAAATAGTGATATTTTGACTTCTTCATTTACAAATTGTATCCCTTTGACCCCTTTTTGTTGTTTAATTGCTCTGGCTAGGATTTTGAGTAGTATATTGAATAGGTAGGGAGAAAGTGGCAGTCTTGTCTAGTCCCTGAGTTTAGTGGGATTGCTTCAAGTTTCTGTCCATTTATTTTGATGTTGGCTACTGGTTTGATGTATATTGTGTTTACTATGTTTAGGTATGGGCCTTGAATTCCTGATCATTCCAAGACTTTTACCATGATGAGTTGTTGATTTTTTTCAAATGCTTTCTCAGCTTCTAATAAAATGATCATGTGTTTTTTTTTCTTTGAGTTTGTTTATGTAGTGGATTATGTTGATGGATTTCCATATATTGAAACCTCCCTGCATCCCTGAGGTGAAGCCTACTTAATCACTATGGATGATTGTTTTGATGTGTTCTTGGATTCAGTTTGTGAGAATTTTATTGAGCACTTTTGCATGGATATTCATAAGGGAAATTGGTCTGAAATTCTCTTTCTTTGTTGGGTCTTTGTGTGGTTCAGGTATAAGTATAATTGTGGTGTCATAGAACAAATTGGATAGTGTTCTTTCTGTTTCTATTTTGTAGAATAGTTTGAAGAGTATTGGTATTAGGTCTTCTTTGAAGGTCTAATAGAATTTTGCACTAAACTCATCCGGTCTTGGGCTTTTTTGGTTGGGAGATATTTTATGACTGCTTCTATTTCTTTAGGGGAAATGGGACTGTTTAGATCGTTAATCTGATCCTTATTTAACTTTGGTACCTGGGTTCTGTTTAGAAAATTGTTCATTTCATCCAGGTTTTCCAGTTTTGTTGAGTACATGCTTTTGTAGTAGGATCCGATGATTTTTTTTGATTTCCTCAGATTCTGTTGTTATGTCTTCCAGTTCATTTCTGATTTCGTCAATTTGGATATTGTCTCTGTGCCCTTTGGGTAGTCTGGCTAGATTTTCTCAAAGAACCAGCTCCTGGTTTTGTTGATTCTTTGTATAGTTCTTTGTGTTTCTACTTGGTTAATTTCAACCCCGAGTTTCATTATTTCTTGCCATCTACTCCTCTTGGGTGTATTTTCTTCTTTTTGTTCTAGAGGTTTCAGGTGTGCTGTCAAGCTGCTAGCTAGTGTATGCTCTGTCCAGTTTTGTTTTGTTTTGTTTGAGGCACTTAGAGCTATGAATTTTCCTCCTAGCACTACTTTCATTGTGTCTCACAAGTTTGGGTATGTTGTGCCTTCATTTTCATTGAATTCTAACAAGCCTTTAATTTCTTCCTTCCTTCCTTCCTTCCTTCCTTCCTTCCTTCCTTCCTTCCTTCCTTCCTTCCTTCCTTCCTTCCTTCCTTCCTTTCTTTCTTTCTTTCTTTCTTCCTTCCTTTCTTTCTTTCTTTCTTTCTTCCTATACCAAGTTATCATTGAGTAGAGCATTTTTCAGCTTCAATGTATATGTGAGCTTTCTGTTATTTTTGTTGTTATTGAAGGCCAGCCTTAGTTGGTGGTGATCTGATAGGATGCATGGGTTTATTTCAATCTGCTTGTATCTGTTGAGGCCTGTTTTGTGACCAATGATCAGTTTTGGAGAAGGTACCATGAGGTTCTGAGAACAAGGTATATCCTTTTGTTTTAGGATGAAATGTTCTATAGATACCTGTTAAATCCATTTGGTTCATAACTTCTGTTAGTTTCACTGTGTCTCTCTTTTGTTTGTGTTTCCATGATCTGTCCATTGCTGAGAGTGGGGTGTTAAAGTCTCCCACTATTATTGTGTGAGGTTCAATGTGTGCTTTGAGCTTTAGTAAAATTTCTTTTATGAATGTGAGTGTCCTTGCTTTTGGAGCATGGATATTCAGAATTGAGAGTTCATCTTGGTATATTTTTTCTTTGATGAGTATGAAGTGTCCTTCCTTATTCTTTTTGATAATTTTTGGTTGAAAGTCGATTTTATTCAATATTAGAATGGTTATTCCAGCTTGTTTCTTGGAAAATTGTTTTCCAGGCTTTAACTCTGAGGTAGTGCCTGTCTTTGTCACTGAAATGTGTTTCCTGTATGCAGCAAAATTCTGGGTCCTGTTTATATATCCAGTCTATTAGTCTGTCTTTTTATTGGGGAATTGAGTCCATTTATATTAAGAGATATTAAGGAAAAGTACTTACATGCTTTCTGTTATTTTTGTTGTTAGAGGTGGAATTATATTTGTGTGGCTATCTTCTTTTGGTTTTTTTAAAGAAGATTACTTTCTTGCTTTTTTAGGGTGTAATTTCCCTCCTTCTGTTGGCGTTTTCCATTTATTATCGTTTATAGGCTGGATTTGTGGAAAGATATTGTGTAAATTTATTTTTGTCATGGAATATCTTGGTTTCTCCATCTATGGCAATTGAGAGTTTTGCTGGGTATAGTAGCCTGGGCTTGCATTTGTGTTCTCTTAGGGTCTATATGACTATGTTCTAGGATCTTCTGGCTTTCATAGTCTCTGGTGAGACCTCTGGTGTAATTTTGATAGATCTGCCTTTATATGTTACTGGACATTTTTTCCGTTATGCTTTTAATATTCTGTCTTTGTTTTGTGCATTTAGTTTTTTGATTATTATGTGACGGGAGATATTTCTTTTCTGGTCCAATCTATTTGGATTTCTGTATGCTTCTTGCATATTCATGGGCATCTGTTTCTTTAGGTTAGGGAAGTTTTTCTCTATATTTTGTTGAAGATATTTACTGGCCCTTTACGTTGGGAATCTTCACTCTCTTCTATATCTATTTTCCTTAGGTTTGGTCTTTTCATTGTGTCCTGGATTTTCTGGATGTTTTAGGTTAGGAGCTTTTTTTGCATTTTACATTTTCTTTGACTGTTGTTTCAGTGTTTTCTCTGGTATCTTCTGCACCTAAGATTCTCTCTTTTGTCTTTTGTATTCTGTTGGTAATACTTGCATCTAAGACTCCTGATCTCTTTCCTAGGTTTTCTATCTCCACGGTTCTCTCCCTTTGTGATTTCTTTATTGTTTGTATTTCCATATTTAGATCCTGGATGGTTTTGTTCCTTTCCGTCACTTGTTTAATTGTGTTTTCCTGTAACTCTTTAAGGGATTTTGTGTTTCCTCTTTAAAGGCTTCTAGCTGTTTACCTATGTTCTCCTGTATTTTTTAAAGGGAGTTATTGATGTCCTTCTTAAAGTCCTCTATTATCATCATGAGGAGTGATTTTATATCTGAATCTTGCTTTTCTAGTGTGATGGGGTATCCTGGATTTGCTGTGGTGGGAGAAATGAGTTCTGAAGATGTCAAGTAACCTTGGTTTCTGTTGCTTATGTTCTTGTGTTTGCCTCTTACTATCTAGTAATCTCTCATGCTACCTGCCTTTGCTGTCTCTGACTGGTGCCTGTCCCTCCTGTAATCCTGGTTGTGTCAGAACTCCTCAGATTCCAGGTGTCTCTCTGATACTCTGATTCCAGAATCCTTTTCTCCTGAGATCCTGGGTGTGTCAGAGCTCCTGGTAGTCAAGCTGCCTCTGATCCTGAAATCCCAGTGTGACTAAGCTCCTGTTGTGTGAGAGAGCTCCTGGGAGTCAAGCTTTCTCTGGGTGTTCCAGGGGTGGGTGGGGAGCCAGTGCCATTGTTTTGTTTGGGCCACAGGTGCAAGATGGAAGGATTCATGCTTCTGGCTGGGTTTGAGTTAGTGTTTCCCTCGTTCCTGTGGGGGTCTCTGTTATGCTGGGTGTTGGGAAAGATGTAGCCTCAGCTGTAATCTTGAGTGTGTCAGAGCTCTAGTGCTCCTGGGTGTGTCCAATCTCCTGGAAGTCTAGCTTCCTCTGTCATCCTTTGATCTGGGACATTTCAGAGCCCTTGGGAGTTGGGCCCCCTCTGGGCCTCCTAGGATCCAGGAATGCAGGAACCTCCAGCCAGTCAGTTGCATGAGCTCCTTCCAGTCTGAACCTGCACCTGAAGCAGACCTGGGATGCTGGATCTGCAGCCACTCTTTTTTTATTTTAATATGATTTTATTTTAAATAATACTTTTAATTGTATAGGTTGATAGCATATACTGTGACATTTCATAACATATATACAATGTGAAATGATGTGATACATATTTTTATCATACAACCCAGGAAATTATATAATTTTCTTTCTGTAGTTAGAGTTATAAAAATGATGACATCAGGTTTTAAAGATAGACAAACATGTATTTCAGTACTACTTTAACCATTTATTTGGATACTATGCCCTTAAACAAATGACCTAACTCCTCTAAACTGGTTTATTTATCTGTAAAATGAGTATAAGAATGAGTATAATTCTTTTTATGGTGAGGGTGAAAAATAACCATGTTATGTAAAGAAACTAACCTAGTGATGTGAGTAAATTATTTTCTTTGTTGGTCAGGATTCTTTTGCATCCATTGGTGTCTGTTAAATAATATCTAATGCATCATAGCTGCCCAGTGCATGATACTGATTTTTTTAAAAATTTTTTTATTAGGTATTTTCCTCATTTACATTTCCAATGCTATCCAAAAAGTCCCCAATACCCTCCCCCTCCAACTCCCCTACCCACCCACTCCCACTTTTTGGTCCTGGTGTTCCCCTGTACTGGGGCCTCTCTTTCCAGTGATGGCCGACTAGGCCATCTTTTGATACATATGCAGCTAGAGTCAAGAGCTCTGGGGTACTGGTTAGTTCATAATGTTGTTCCACCTATAGGATTGCAGATCCCTTTAGCTCCTTGGGTACTTTTTCTAGCTCCTCCAGTGGGGGCCCTGTAATCCATCCAATAGCTGCCTGTCAGCATCCACTTCTGTGTTTGCTAGGCCCCGGCATAGTCTCACAAGAGACAGCTATATCTGGGTCCTTTCAGCAAAATCTTGCTAGTGTATGCAATGGTGTCAGCGTTTGGAAGCTGATTATGGGATGGATCCCTGGATATGGCAGTCTTTAGATGGTCCATCCTTTAGTTACAGCTCCAAACTTTATCTCTGTAACTCTTTCCATGGGTGTTTTGTTCCCAATTCTAAGAAGGGGCACAGTGTCCACACTTTGGTCTTCATTCTTCTTGAGTTTCATGCGTTTAACAAATTGTATCTTATATCTTGGGTATCCTAAGTTTTTGGGCTAATATCCACTTATCAGTGAGTACATATTGTGTGAGTTCCTTTGTGATTGTGTTACCTCACTCAGGATGATGCCCTCCAGGTCCATCCATTTGCCTAGGAATTTCATAAATTCATTCCTTTTAATAGCTGAGTAGTACTCCATTGTGTAAATGTACCACATTTTCTGTATCCATTCCTCTGTTGAGGGGCATCTGGGTTCTTTCCAGCTTCTGGCTATTATAAATAAGGCTGCTATGAACATAGTGGAGCATGTGTCCTTCTTACCAGTTGGAACATCTTCTGGATATATGCCCAGGAGAGGTATTGCTGGATCCTCTGGTAGTATTATGTCCAATTTTCTGAGGAACCGCCAAACTGATTTCCAGAATGGTTGTACAAGCTTGCAATCCCACCAACAATGGAGGAGTGTTCCTCTTTCTCCACATCCTTGCCAGCATCTGCTGTCACCTGAATTTTTGATCTTAGCCATTCTGACTGGTGTGAGGTGGAATCTCAGGGTTGTTTTGATTTGCATTTCCCTGATGATTAAGGATGTTGAACATTTTTTCAGGTGCTTCTCTGCCATTTGGTATTCCTCAGGTGAGAATTCTTTGTTCAGTTCTGAGCCCCATTTTTTAATGGGGTTATTTGATTTTCTGGAGTGCACCTTCTTGTGTTTTTTATATATATTGGACATTAGTCCCCTATCTGATTTAGGATAGGTAAAGATCCTTTCCCAATCTGCTGGTGGTCTTTTTGTCTTATTGACGGTGTCTTTTGCTTTGCAGAAGCTTTGCAACTTTATGAAGTCCCATTTATCGATTCTCGATCTTACAGCACAAGCCATTGCTGTTCTATTCAGGAATTTACCCCCTGTACCCATATCTTCGAGGCTTTTCCCTACTTTCTCCTCTATAAGTTTCAGTGTCTCTGGTTTTATGTGGAGTTCCTTAATCCACTTAGACCTTAGTACAAGGAGATAGGAATGGATCAATTCGCATTCTTCTACATGATAACCGCCAGTTGTGCCAGCACCATTTGTTGAAAATGCTGTCTTTTTTCCACTGGATGGTTTTTGCTCCCTTGTCAAAGATCAAGTGACCATAGGTGTGTGGGTTCATCTCAGGGTCTTCAATTCTGTTCCATTGGTCTACTTGTCTGTCGTTATACCAGTACCATGCAGTTTTTATCACAATTTCTCTGTAGTACAACTTTAGGTCAGGCATGGTGATTCCACCAGAGGGTCTTTTATCTTGAGAAGAGTTTTTGCTCTCCTAGGTTTTTTGTTGTTCCAGATGAATTTGCAGATTGCCCTTTCTAATTCCTTGAAGAATTGAGTTGGAATTTTGATGGGGATTGCATTGAATCTGTAGATTGCTTTTGGCAAGATAGCCATTTTTACAGTGTTGATCCTGCCAATCCATGAGCATGGGAGATCTTTCCATCTTCTGAGATCTTCTTTAATTTCTTTCTTCAGAGACTTGAAGTTCTTGTCATACAGATCTTTCACTTCCTTAGTTAGAGTCACAGCAAGGTATTTTATATTATTTGTGACTATTGAGAAGGGTGTTGTTTCCCTAATTTCTTCCTCAGCCTGTTTATCCTTTGTTTACAGAAAGGCCATTGACTTGCTTGAGTTAATTTTATATCCAGCTACTTCATTGAAGCTGTTTATCAGGCTTAGGAGTTCTCTGGTGGAATTTTTAGGGTCACTTATATATACTATCATATCATCTTCTGCAGTCACTCTTACTGGGCCAAACAATCCTCCCCTCTTTTACAAGAGGAATAATTTATTTTAGGTCATGATTTGAGATAGTACAATCCATTATTGTGAGAAAAGCATGGAAGTAGGAACAACTCCATGCTGGGGTAGATAAAAATGATTTTCTTGCTGCCATTTCAGTTCAGTGCTGAGTAAAGAGGATGTTTTCCCACCACATATATGGTATGTCTACCCTAAGATTCATGTCCAGTTGGCCTGAAGATTTGCTCTGCATGCATTGAAATTCGGTTGGGAGTTAGTCTCCAAATTTTCTGATGTTCTCTCTTTGTCTTAAGTAATAGTTTACGTCCTGCAGTATCACTAACTCCACAACAGGATCAGAGTATGCCCAAATTTGAGCAGAACCCTGTAGGGTGTACTATGGACTATGCTTCTGTTTCACTTTTGGAAGCCTGCTTTTTCTTCTTTATTGCTGAAATCAGTGGTTCTCTGCCATCATCCACCTCACTGGATAGCTGCTCTTCATGTTTCCAGGATTCTAGCAGTCACTGCATGGTATTACCTACCATCCTCTTCTAGGCCAACATTTCTTTAAATAGTATCAGACCTAATCTGTAAACTCTAGGTAATTCCTTAAGATTGTTTTTACAATGGGGATTGTTTATATTTCCTACTACATCTATGTTTTGGACCAGTTGTGGTTGTGGATTCAAGGTTTTAGAAGAGCATCTATCTGGAATGTTGCTAAAGAGCAGGATAAAAGAATATTGAAAGTCATATACAATAGTATAAGAAGTGACATATTTCATTGGCTAAATAATATCTGTGAAAATGTAAAGTTAAGAACATTCTAAAAAGCAAATTAAATGTAACATACGTAACCTAAATCTTTACCTTTAAACTGAAAACAGCCATAACATTTCAGCCAAATCTGGATTTTATGATTAGATGACTCTAAGTCATATAATAGAGTTGTTTAATGAGGACTCCCTAGGTAATTAGAGCCACTTGGAAAAAGTAAATGATACTGATGTCTTTGCCCTAGTTGAAACCAAATGATATCACCAGTGTACAATGGGACTGTTCCAGGGCTTTGAATAAAGAAGAGGGAGGATTTAGTCATCACAGGTGCATCACAGTATAGGTAAGCCAAAACCATCCACCATCACCAAACCTGTGCTGTAACATGTGAGTCTATGCTTATGTTTAAGAAGATAATTTAGTTTAAGCCTAACATTAGTTATCATATTAATTGTTAATTTCACTTTCATAGGTTTGGTAATTATGTTTAACTTGTAAAGATATTTTAGTTTATGATTGTATGAAACATCTAGACATGGGGAGTTTATGTTACCTTTTTATTTGCCTATAAATAAGTAAAATGTTGATAGCATAATTTAAGCTATTTTCATTTGAAAGTATATCTAGCCATGTGTAGTAGTACATGCCTGTAAATGCAGCACTCAGGAGGCTGAGGCAGCAGGATCATAAATTTGAAGCCAGCTTGGCCTCTTCTGTCAAAGACAAGTGTGTGTGTGTGTGCGTGTGTGTGTGCCAAATGTGTTTGTATATACCTGTAATTTCATGTCTTGGGATGCAGAGGCAGGAAGATTGCAATTTCAAGACCAACCTTGGCTGCCCAGCAAATCCTATGCAAGCCCCTGGTCATGGTGGTGCACACCTTTAATCTCAACACTTGGGAGGCAGGGGGAGGTGGATCTCTGTGAGTTTAAGGCCAGCTTAATCTTCTTAGTGAATTCAAGGTGAAAAGACCAGTTAGAGCTTTGTAGAGAGACCCTATCTGAAATAACAAAACAAAACAAAACAAAACAAAACAAAACAAAACAAAACAAAATTTTGTCTTTGTATTACTAACGTTTGAGAAGTACTTAGGTAGGGAATGGAAACTCACTGAAGAATTTTGTGGCTATAAGTGACATACTTGCAGCTTTACCTAACATTGAGTGCTTCCTAGAAAATAAATACATAAATAGGAGGAAGAAAATAATTTTGAGGGTTCAGGTATTGGATTGAGCTCAGTGTGATGACACAAACTTGTAGTCCGACACTCAGAGGGCTGGGACAAAAGGGTCATGAGTTAAAAGCCAGCATGACTTTTATAATGCCTTTCAGGCTAGTCTCAGAAATATAAGACAAGTTTATTTAACAGAGAAGGGTTTATGGAAATAGTTGAACAAAACATATGGGAGGGTTATTGGAAAATTTGTAGTAACTGGTTTACTATTTGGAAGGGAGGACAGGAAGAATTATTTCTTGAGGCATTTTAAAACTTTTTTACTCAATTCCTTGACAGTTTTATTATTTCTAAAGGGAAGAATATCAGTACCGTGAGTAGAACACTGAGAAGAAATCAGTTTAACAGCAGCAAAATATGTGAATTTAGACATGAGTTTTACTTTCAATGATAGATTTTTCAAATAGGCTTTAAAAAAAGTACATGAAAATAAAAAGAAGAATTCCTTTTTCAGTGATGGAAGCTAATAAAATAGTTTACCTATAAATACTTAATTTATATATTTTTATATTATATGAATATTTTATGTTACATATATTTTTATATGTTCAGTGACACCTAATTATTTGATGAGCTAGATTTTTTTCTGGTATGAATGGAATAAATCAGCTTTAAAACATTGATAATATAAATGGACTCTTTGGGTGTTCCAGACGAATTTGAAGACTCCCTGGCACTTCTGAACAACTGTAATCTTCATAGGACACACTTTTTGAAAGAAGACAAACCAGGGACTTCTGCACTGAGTCAAACCTTTCAAGATGAAGTAAACCTTTGGTTTCTGGAAGAAACAGAAGTGAATGTTCTCTGGAGGAAAACCTCTTCGAATTTCATCTGATGAATTTCCACTGATGAAAATGAGGCTGTGAGCTCATAATCAAAATTGGGAAACATGTGGTAAGGAAAGTTGAGGTGAATGAAGGTATGAACAATACAAACTACATCTGGAGTCTGCAAGGACACAGGTATCAAAACACTCAGGTATCAAATACTGATTTTAAAAAGGCAGGGAATATATAAATAAAGGGCTTGTCTTAGTCAGGGTTTCTATTCCTGCACAAACATCATGACCAAGAAGCAAGTTGGGGAGGAAAGGGTTTATTTGACTTACACTTCCATGCTGCTGTTCATCACCAAAGGAAGTCAGGACTGGAACTCAAGCAGGTCAGAAAGCAGGAGCTGATGCAGAGGCCATGGAGGGATGTTCTTTACTGGCTTGCCTCCCCTGGCTTGCTCAGCCTGCTCTCTTACAGAACCCAAGTAACAGCCCAGGGATGGTCCCACCCACAAGGGGCCTTTCCCCCTTGATCAGTAATTGAGAAAATGCCTTACAGTTAGATCTCATGGAGGCATTTCCTCAACTGAAGCTCCTTTCTCTCTGATAACTCCAGCTGTGTCAAGTTGAAACAAAAGTAGCCAGTACAGGGCTCAATAAGAAATCCAAGCACTCAGTTTGATACTACCAGAAATGACTGAGCAGAAGTGAAGAAAAATTAAATTCTAGAAACAAAAGCCACAATTGTTGAAGTAAAAACTTAATAGATTGAATAAACAAAGTAAGTGAATAAAAATAAGCAAAAGAATAAGAGAGACCTAATAAATGCAGTATAGAAGGAAATGGGGGAATATAAAACATAAAAACAGGGCTGCTGAGATGGCTTATGAAGTAACGGATGGCCTGAGTTTGAGACCCAGGATTTATGGCAGAAGGAGAGAATTGAGTCCTGTAAGTTGTCCTCTGACCTCCACATGCCCTGTAGAGCCCTCTCCCTCTCCCTCTCCCTCTCCCTCTCCCTCTCCCTCTCCCTCTCCCTCTCCCTCTCCCTCTCCCCCTCCCCCTCCCCCTCCCCCTCCCCTCCCCCTCCCCCCTCCCTCTCCCCCCTTCCTCATCTTTCTCATTTTTTTTAAATGAGGCAGGATATTATGGTTGATATCAACTTGCCACAAATTAGTATCACCTGAGTAGGAAACCTTACTTGAAGAACTGTTCTGATGCTTTGATGGCTAAGGGGAGATCCACAAGTATAGGACTCTGGATGGCTCCTTCTGGTAGCAGTGCAGAAAACAAAACAAAACAAAACAAAACAAAACAAAACAAAACAAAACAAAACTGTATATTTCCCTCTTGGCTGCTTAGGTGATTTGCTCTATTGTTGTGCTGCTATCAGAACTATCATTTTCATGCTTTCCATGTGGACTAACGACCAGCAGCTCCCCAGGAAACTTCAGGGTTTCCAGTGCCTGTTGAGAAACTATTGAGGCACCCAGCCTTGTGAACAGAGCAACAATCATTTGTTCCCCTTCCCACTGTGCTCTGGTGTAAGAGGCAGCCAATGCGGGACTGCTATGATTGTCAAGGCACCAAAACTACAGGAAGGAATAATTAAGGAGTTTTCAGCCTTTTAGGTGACAATACAATAATCTCTCTCTCTCTCTCTCTCTCTCCCTCTCTCTCTCTCTCTCTCTCTCTCTCACACACACACACACACACACACACACACACACACACCACAATCTGAAATCCAGGATAAGTAAAAGACACTTATTTCTTTTTTTTTAGTAGATTTATTTTTTATTTTATTAGGTATTTTCTTCATTTACATTTCCAATGCAATCCCAAAAGTCCCCTGTACCCTCCCCCCACTCCCCTACCCACCCACTCCCACTTCTTGGCCCTGGTGTTGCCCTGTACTGAGGCATATAAAGTTTGCAAGACCAATAGGCCTCTCTTTCCAATGATGGCCGACTAGGTCATCTTCTGATTCATATGCAGCTAGAGACACGAGCTCTGGGGGGTATTGGTTACTTCATATTGTTGTTCTACCTATAGGGTTGCAGATCCCTTTAGCTCCTTGGGTACTTTCTCTAGCTTCTCCATTGGGAGCCCTGTGATCCATCCAATAGCTGACTGTGAACATCCACTCCTGTGTTTGCTAGAACCCGGCATCGTCTCACAAGAGACAACTATATCAGGGTCCTTTCAGCAAAATCTTGCTAGTATATGCAATGGTGTCAGCGTTTGGAGGCTAATTATGGGATGGATCCCTGGATATGGCAGTCTCTAGATGGTCCACCTTTTCGTCTCAGCTCCAAACTTTGTCTCTGTAACTCCTTCCATGGGTGTTTTGTTTCCAATTCTAAGAAGGGGCAGTGTTCACACTTGGTCTTCATTCTTTTTGAGTTTCATGTGTTTTGTAAAGTTTCTGGGTTAATATCCATTTATCAGTGAGAACATATCATGTGATTGGGTTACCTCACTCAGGATGATGCCCTCCAGGTCCATCCATTTGCCTAGAAATTTCATAAATTCATTATTTTTAATAGCTGAGTAGTACTCCATTGTGTAAATGTACCACATTTTCTGTATCCATTCCTCTGTTGAGGGACATCTGGGTTCTTTTCAGCTTCTGGCTATTATAAATAAGGCTGCTATGAACATAGTGGAGCATGTGTCCTTCTTACCGGTTGGGACATCTTCTGGATATATGCCCAGGAGAGGTATTGCTGGATCCTCAGGTAGTACTATGTCCAATTTTCTGAGGAACCGCCAAACTGATTTCCAGAATGGTTGTACAAGCTTGCCAGCATCTGCTGTCACCTGAATTTTTCATCTTAGCCATTCTGACCGGTGTGAAGTGGAATCTCAGTGTTGCTTTGATTTGCATTTCTCTGATGATTAAGGATGCTGAACATTTTTTTTAGGTGCTTCTCAGGCATTCAGTATTCCTCAGGTGAAAATTCTTTATTTAGCTCTGAGCCCCATTTTTAATGGGGTTATTTGATTTTCTGGAGTCCACCTTCTTGAGTTCTTTATATATATTGAATATTAGTCCCCTATCTGATTTAGGACAGGTAAAGATCTTTTCCCAATCTGTTGGTGGCCTTTTTGTCTTATTGAAGGTGTCTTTTGCCTTACAGAAGCCTTGCAATTTTATGAGGTCCCATTTGTTGATTCTCGATCTTACAGCACAAGCCATTCCTGTTCTATTCAGGATTTTTTCCCCCTGTGCCCATGTCTTTGAGGCTTTTCCCCACTTTTTCCTCTATAAGTTTACAGTCTCTGGTTTTATGTGGAGTTCCTTGATCCACTTAGATTTGACCTTAGTACAAGGAGATATTGATCGTGCAAAGTTTATATGCCTCAGTATAGGGGAACACCAGGGCCAAGAAGTAAGGGGGGGAGTGGGGGGAGGGAATGGGGGACTTTTGGGACAGCACTGGAAATGTAAATGAAGAAAATACCTAATAAAAAAAATAAGAGAAAAAAATTTAGTAGGAATTTTGATGGGGATTGCATTGAATCTGTAGATTGCTTTTGCCAGGATAGCAATTTTTACTATATTGATCCTGCCAATCCATGAGCATGGGAGATCTTTCCATCTTCTGACATCTTCTTTAATTTCTTTTTTCAGAGACCTGAAGTTCTTATCATACAGATCTTTCACTTCCTTAGTTAGAGTAATGCCAAGGTATTTTATATTTTTTGTGAGTATTGTGAAGGGTGTTGTTTTCCTAATTTCTTTCTCAGCCTGTTTATCCTTTGTGTAGAGAAAGGCCATTGACTTGTTTGAGTTAATTTTATATCCAGCTACTTCACTGAAGCTGTTTATCGGGTTTAGGAGTTCTCTGGTGGAATTTTTAGGGTCACTTATATATACTATCATATCATCTGCAAAAAGTGATATTTTGACTTCTTCCTTTCCAATTTGTATCTCCTTGATCTTCTTTGTTGTCGAATTGCTCTGGCTAGGACTTCAAGTACTATATTGAATAGGTAGGGAGAAAATGGGCAGTCTTGTCTAGTCCCTGATTTTAGAGGGATTGCTTTCAGCTTCTCACCAATTACTTTGCTGTTGGCTACTGGTTTGCTGTAGATTGCTTTATCATGTTTAGGTATGGGCCTCGAATTCCTGATCTTTCTAATACTTTTTCATCATAAATTGGTGTTGGATTTTGTCAAATGCTTTCTCAGCAGCTAACGTGATTTTCATGTGGTTTTTGTCTTTGAGTTTGTTTATATAGTGGATTACGTTGATGAATTTCCATATATTAAACCATCCTTGCATCTCTGGAATGAAACCTACTTGGTCAGGATGGATGATTGTTTTAACGTTTTCTTGGATTTGGTTAGCGAGAATTTTATTGAGTAATTTTGCATCGATATTCATAAGGGAAATTGGTCTGAAGTTCTCTATCTTTGTTGGGTCTTTCTGTGGTTTAGGTATCAGAGTAATTGTGGCTTCATAGAATGAATTGGGTAAAGTACCTTCTGCTTCTATTTTGTGGAATAGTGAAGAACTGGAATTAGATCTTCTTTGAAGTTCTGATAGACCGCTGCACTAAACCGATCTGGTCCTGGGCTTTTTGTGGTTGGGAGACTATTAATGATTGCTTCTAATTCTTTAGGGGTTATAGGACTGTTTAGATCATTAACCTCATCCTGATTTAACTTTGGTACCTGGTATCTGTTTAGAAATTTGTCCATTTCATCCAGGTTTTCCAGTTTTGTTGAGTATAGCCTTTTGTAGAAGGATCTGATGGTGTTTTGGATTTCTTCAGGATCTGTTATTATGTCTCCCTTTTCATTTCTGATTTTGTTAATTAGGATGCTGTCCCTGTGTCCTGTAGTGAGTCTGGCTAAGGGTTTATCTATCTTGTTGTTTTTCTCAAAGAACCAGCTCCTTGTTTGGTGGATTCTTTGAATAGTTCTTGTTTCCACTTGGTTGATTTCGCCCCTGAGTTTGATTATTTCCTGCACTCTACTCCTCTTGGGTGAATTTGCTTCATTTTATTCTATAGCTTTTAGGTGTGTTGCCAAGCTGCTAGTGTGTCCTCTCTCTAGTTTCTTTTTGAAGGCACACAGAGCTATGAGTTTTCCTCTTAGAAATGCTTTCATTTTGTCCCATAAGTTTTGGTATGTTGTGGCTTCATTTTCATTAAACTTTAAAAAGTCTTTAATTTCTTTCTTTATTTCATCCTTGACCAAGTAATCATTGAATAGAGTGTTGTTCAGTTTCCACATGAATTTTGGCTTTCTATTACTTATGTTGTTATTGAAGATCAGCCTTTGTCCATGGTGATCTGATAGGATGCATGGGACAATTTCAATATTTTTGTATCTGTTGAGGCCTGTTTTGTGACCAATTATATGGTCAATTTTGGAGAAGGTACTATGGGGTGCTGAGAAGAAGATATATCCTTTTATTTTAGGATAAAATGTTTTGCAGATATCTGTTAAATCCATTTGTTTCATAACTTCTTTTAGTTTCACTGTGTCCCTGTTTAGTTTCTGTTTCCATGATTTGTCCATTAATGAAAGTGGTGTGTTGAATTTTCCCACTATTATTGTGTGAGGTGCAATGTGTGCTTTGAGCTTTACTAAAGATTCTTTAATGAATGTGGCTGCCCTTGCATTTGGAGCATAGATATTCAGAATTGAGAGGTCCTCTTGGAGGATTTTACCTTTGATGAGTATGAAGTGTCCCTCCTTGCCTTTTTTTGAAAACTTTGGGTTGGAAGTCGATTTTATTTGATATTAGAATGGCTACTCCAGCTTGTTTCTTCAGACCATTTGCTTGGAAAATTGTTTTCCAGCCTTTCACTCTGAGGTAGTGTCTGTCTTTTTCCTTGAGATGGGTTTCCTGTAAGCAGTAGAATGTTGGGTCCTGTTTGTGTAGTCAGTCTGTTAGTCTATGTCTTTTTATTGGGGAATTGAGTCCATTGATATTAAGAGATATTAAGGAAAAGTAATTGTTGCTTCCTATTATTTTTGTTGTTAGAGTTTGCATTCTGTTCTACTGGCTGTCTTCTTTTAGTTTTGTTGAAGGATTACTTTCTTGCTTTTTCTAGGATGTGGTTTCCATCCTTGTGTTGGTTTTTTTCTGTTATTATCCGTTGAAGGGCTGGATTTGTGGAAAGATAATGTGTGAATTTGGTTTTATCATGGAATACTTTGGTTTCTCCATCTATAGTAATTGAAAGTTTGGCTGTGTATAGTAATCTGGGCTGGCATTTGTTTTCTCTTAGTGTCTGTATAACATCTATCCAGGATCATCTGGCTTTCATAGTCTCTGGTGAAAAGTCTGGTGTAATTTTGATAGCTCTGCCTTTATATGTTACTTGACCTTTTTCCCTTACTGCTTTTAACATTCTATCTTTATTTAATGTATTTGTTGTTTTGATTATTATGTGTCAGGAGGAATTTCTTTTCATGTCCAGTCTATTTGTAGTTCTGTAGGCTTCTTGTATGTTCATGGGCATCTCTTTGTTTAGGTTTGGGAAGGTTTCTTCTATAATTTTGTTGAAGTTATTTGCTGACCCTTTAAGTTGAAAATCTTCCTTCTCATCTACTCCTATTATGTGTAGGTATGGTCTTCTCATTGTGTCCTGGATTTCCTGGATATTTTGAGTTAGGATCTTTTTGCATTTTGCATTTTCTTTGATTGTTGTGCCGATGTTCTCTATGGAATCTTCTGCACCTGAGATTCTCTCTTCCATCTCTTGTATTCTGTTGCTGATGCTCGCATCTATGGTTCCAGATTTCTTTACTAGGGTTTCTATCTCCAGTGTTGCCTCAGTTTGGGTTTATTGTGTCTGCTTCCCTTTTTAGGTCTAGTATGGTTTTGTTCTTTCCATCACCTGTTTGGATGTGCTTTCCTGTTTTTCTTTAAGGACTTCTACCTGTTTGGTTGTGTTTTCCTGTTTTTTTTTTTTTTTTTTTTAGGACTTGTAACTCTTTAGCAGTGTTCTCCTGTGTTTCTTTAAGTGAATTATTAAAGTCCTTCTTGATGTCCTCTACCATCATCATGAGATATGCTTTTAAATCTGGGTCTAGGTGTTCGGGTGTGTTGGGGTGCCAAGGACTGGGTGAGGTGGGAGTGCTGGGTTCTGATGATGGTGAGTGGTCCTGGTTTCTGTTAGTAAGATTATTACATTTACCTTTCACCATCTGGTAATCTCTGGAGCTAGTTGTTATAGTTGTTTCTGATTAGAGCTTGTTCCTCTCGTGTTTCTGTTAGCCTCTATCAGTACATCTGGGAGACTAGCTTTCTCCTGAGTTTCAGTGGTCAGAGCACTCTCTGCAGGCAAGCTCTCTTCTTGCAGGCAAGGTCCCCAGATATCTGGTGTTCGGACCTGCCCTCTGGCAGAAGATGAAGGCTTGAAACAGGGCTTGTCCCAGAAGCTGTTAGCTTCTGTAGTCCACACTTTCACCTGTGCAGAGTAGTCTCAGAAGGATCCGTAAACCAAGATGGTTCCCCCAGGTGCTCTGGCAAAGCCCTCCCGGGCGGGGTGGACACCTCTCCCCTGGCAGGGAAGGTGCCAGGATGTCTGGAGTCCGAAAGGGGGTCTGCCTCAGAAGCTGTCCTCTAGGGACCTTGGGGGTGTCCACTGACTGCGCGCCTAAGGTGACCAGGTGGTGGCGCTGACCAGAAGGGATTTGTGATCCTGATCAGGCCGGGTTTTCTGCTTCCCTAATGCTGTCTCAGGTCCCACTTTATTGGAATGGAACAGAAGTTGTGTTCCACTTACAGGTGGTCCTAAGATCGGGTGGAGAGTGCTCTAGGGACCTTGGGGGTGTCTACCAACTCTGCGCCCAATGACTCTTATTTCAAAGTACCCTGGAACTCTTGACTCTAGCTGCATATGTATCAAAAGATGGCCTAGTCGGCCATCACTGGAAAGAGAGGCCCATTGAACACGCAAACTTTATATGCCCCAGTACAGGGGAACGCCAGGGCCAAAAAATGGGAATGGGTGGGTAGGGAAGTGGGGGGGAGGGTATGGGGGACTTTTGGGATAGCATTGGAAATGTAATTGAGGAAAATACCTAATAAAAAATATTTTACAAAAAAAAAAGTGAAAAGTGATGGTCCCGGCTGGTTTTGTGATAACTTGATACAAGCTAGGATCATCAGAGAGGAAGGAACCTGTGATGAGGAAATGCCTCTATGAGATCCTGCTGTAAGTCATTTTCTCTGTGGCCTCTGCATCAGCTCCTGATTCCAGATTTCGTCCTATTTGAGTTCCTGTCCTGACTTCCTTTGGTGATGAATAGTCATGTGGAAGCATAAGCCAAATAAACCCTTTTCTCTCCAGCTTGTTTTTTCTTCATGGTGTTTTGTTATAGTAATAGATACTTGACATTGTCTCTATATGTCTATATGTAGTTATATACATATATGTCTATATGTAGACACATATATACACAAGTGTATATGCAGAAACTAGTACATGTACCACCCATATGTTCACTTTATTAGCTTATTTGGTGATTGGCAATTTTTGTTCTTTTTAAAATTTCCCCTTTTTACATTATTATTAAAATTTATTTTTTATTCTTTAATCCTTTTGTAAAGTCCAGATTTTGTCCCCCTCCTGGTCTGTGCCCTGACCAACCACTCCTTATCCTGTACCTCCTCCCCTTTTCCATCTCCAAGAGGCTGTCCCCACTCCCTACCCCCTCCTCATCAAGTCTCCCCACCCCTGGGGCCTCAAGTCTCTGGAGGGTTATGTGCATTTTCTCTCTCTGGGGTCAGATCCAGCAGTCTTCTGCTGTATATGTGTCAGGGGCCTCATATCAGCTGGTGTTGCCTGTTTGTATGTGTACGTGTGTTCGTTTGTGTGTGTGTGTGTGTTTACTTTTTGTAGCTCTTTGTAAATTCTGGATATTAACCCCCTCCCTGAGTTGTTGCTGATTTTCTCTTATTCTGTGGGCAGCTTGCTTTGTTGATAGTTTCTTTTGCTGTGCAGAAACATTTAAATTTTAGAAAATCCCATATGCTGATTCCTGGCCTACGTTCCTGTGCTCTTGGAGTTTTGTTCAGAAAGTTTTTGCCTATTCTGAAATCTTGAAGAGTATTCCCTATATTTTTCCTCTAGCAGTTTCAGCATTTCACATTTGAAGTTAAGGTTTTGATCCACTTTGAGTTGATCTTTGAGTGAAATAAAAGATATGTATCTAATTTCATTTTTTTCTGTAGATAAATATACAGTTTTTCTAACTCAACAGAATAAACTCAATCAATTTTACTAAGTATTAAAATAGAGCAAAGTGAAAAAATCATAGAGAAATAAAACTATATATTGTATAAATATGATCATTTATATGAATAATCATAAGAAACAAATGCAACAATACAAAATTTTAGAATGCTCAATTAACCAGGAAGATATGGATATCTTAAATATAAATCTATTTTTAATAAAATATCCTGAAAATACAATGCAAAGTGATAGAACTGTAAAAATATAGACAAAGCGAGCATCATACTGCATTTTAATATAGTTCCCCAGCATATTAAAGTAGTGGAAGATGCGAATGATTAGCAATCTTGAGGTAATGGTCATGAACCAAGCTTTACACTCAGTCTTTAAAGATGGTACATTTTTCTCCATGTCATGTGAAACATTTATAAAAAGTGAGTCAGAGCTAGAGAGGTGGCAAAGTGCTTGCTGTGGAAGCATGAGACTTGAGTTTTGATCTTTAGCACTCACATAAAAAGACAGGCATAGAGGTGCTAACATGTATTATTAGTGCTGCTCTCAACCTTTGAGAAGCTTCTTTCTGTAGTGGGGAGTGGTTATCTTCAGACTCACAACACTCAAAATGCTGAGAAAAGTGACTGCTGAGAGGTGCTCATCCCTAAATAGGACATCTCTATCATTTTCTCCACACTACTGGACTCAGAGAATATCATAGAAGAGAGGGTGGAAAGAGGGTGAGAGTCAAAGGGTGGGGCAGAGTGCTGAGAAGTGCTGTCTTGTGGATGCAATATGGCTGTTGGAGTTGTGAACTCATAGCAGCCGTGTTTACCTGTACGAGCTCTAACCTGCCTAAGATCTGACTTGTCAGTATTCCAGCATCTATGGAGCAATGGCACATGAGTCCCTGCCCTTATCTGAAGAGCTCTTGATCCTTAATGGTTTCTGGGAAGTGGAAGTCAGTTTTCTTCAGGGGTAAGCTGTCCATGCTCTAGTGAATAATTCCACACCATGCAAGTAGATGCAAGCAATCTAAACTCTGTGGGTTGTTAAAAAAATAAAATATGAAAGGAGGAGGAGGAGGATGTGTTTTGAAGAAAGGTTCCAGAGGGATTGGGAAAGGTATAAGTTTGGGAGGGGACACTGAATGTGATCAGAACATTAAATAAATGTATGAAATTGTCAAAAAATACTGCTGGCTTCCATCAGACATGTACACATATGCATGAACATCAATTTCCAATTTCCATATGTAGCCACCCGAATGATGCATGTGCACACACATACAGACAGAGCAAGTTTTAAGATATTTCAAATAATTGATATCATGTGGACCACATTCCTTTGCCATAATGTACTTAATCTAGAAGTCAACAATTTTTAAATATTCTAATGTATTTAGAATTAGGTAAACCATCTCTTCTGAATCAAATAAACTATCATGGAAATTTAAAATAATAATATTACATACCATTGTTGGGGGGGGTCCAGAGAAGTCAGCATTATTAATAATTAAATATTTATGTTAAAAAGTATATGACACTTTAAATTAATGAGCAAGATGACCAACAAATAAATTAGAATAAGAACATAATAAGTCAAAATAAGTAGAAAGCAAAAAAAAATGATAGAGAAGATTGAGAAAGCCTACCCTGGTTCCTTGAAAATATTACTAAGAGGATAAAACCACCACATAATTCTTCCCTTTCCAAGTATAGCCAACATGCTTTCTCTTACTCATGCATTCCGAGAAATTATTTTCCAAGAAGGGACCTTGTGTTATGAAAATCATCTTAGGTATTTCTGTGTCTTCCACTTTGACATCCAGTGTGCTAATAAAGTGACAAAATGACACACCCTTGGGGACAAGATCACAGATAATAATGGCCTCCCCCCTCAGCTTAGATACATTGCCCCTATCAATCCACTTCACGTTTATTTTCAACAGATGAAATGAACCTACAGTTTCACAGCAGAAACAGAGGTATGGTAGGCATGAGGTAGGTCCCTTAGGACTCAGTAGCATTCATTACTACTGATCATTCTGGACAAGTAACTTAAATAAGTGCAGTGAACAAGGGTAATATCAAAGGAAAGATGAGGACTGGCTGAACTAAGAGCTTACTCATGTTTGCTATGTGAGAATGTGAACTTAGATCAGAGTTTACAAGAGAAATTGAAGCTATGGATTTTAAATAGCTGCCAAAGCCCAAACTTTTATATGTTGTAACCTTTTCTATGATAATAATATTACCTTTTTTTTTGTTATAGTTTGGATATGGAATGTACCCTGGAGGCCGGTGTATTAAAGTTTTGGTTCTCAAATTGTAGTACCACTGATAAGTGGGGAATCCGTCAGAAAGGAGAGTTCTAGTGGAGGGAATTCAGGTCACTGCAAGTTCCTGTTTCAAAAACCATTCCAATGGCCTGGAGTAAAGCCAAATGCTCATAGTGTATGATGTCAATGTGTTCTTGAAGTCAGTGGGACAAGATCTTATCGATAACTTTTGTCCATGTTCATCAAGGAATTTGGTCTATATTTTGTTGCTGTTGTTGTATCTTTATCTAGCTTTTTAAAAATCAAGGTAACACTGGCTTTATAGGATGAACTAGACAGCTTTTTTGATTTTATGAAATAATTTGAAGATCACTGATCTTTTATTTGAAGTTTGGAAGAAGTCAGATGTGACTGTCTAGTCCTGTGGTTTTCTTTGTCATGAGACATTTGTGAGTAAATATTCTTTGTACGTAGTATGTAGTACTGGGTTCTATAAGGACATTTTCATACAACTATACTATGTACTTTGAATATATCCCACACCTACCTCCTCTTTCCTGTCTCCCTCCCTCCCTTCTCCTTTGTTCTCCTAAGCAGTTTTGCTTCTTCTTTCTCTTAAAATTTATTTTATTATTTTTTCATAGTATATTTTAATTATAATCTCCCCTCCAACTTCTCCAAGATCATCCACACCTCCCTACCCACCCAACTTCAAGCTTTCTCTTTCAAAAAAGAAAAAAAGAAAAAAAAACCTGATATTCAGAATAAACAAGCAAAAATAAGGCAATATGACAAATGCACCCAAAGAAAATAAAACAAAAATATAAAAACAGACAAACAACATGGAGTCTTTTTTGAGTAAGCCACTACTACGCTTGGGAGTCTTCTCTGCAGTGTGCTTGCTTTACTCAGTGACAATCCACTGGAGAAAACTGAGTTTTGCTTCCCTAGTAGTTATCAATTGCAAATAACTTCTTTGGTGTGAGATTTTGTGCCCATGTCCTTTTTTCAGTGCTGGGATTTGGTCTAGTTTGAAGCTGTGCTAGTCTTGTGAATGTTTCACAGTCAGTGTGAGTTCATATGTACATCAGTTCTGATGTGTTTAGATGATACTGTTACCTTGCTTGTACTTTCATGTCATATGCCATATGTGCATTCATGATTTTACGTATCTATATAAAAATCTGGAATCCATAAATGAGAGAAATATAATATTTATCTCAGACTGACATAATTTGCTTAATATGATAGCCTCCAGGATCATTTATTTTTCTGCAAATGACATAATTTGTTTTATTTTTATGGCTGAGTAAAATTGGATTATATGTATGCATGACATGTTTGTTATCCATTATTCTATTGATGGGCACTTGGAACGGCTCCATAACTTAGCAGTTGTGGATATTGTTGCAATAAAATTGATGTGCAAGTATTTCTGTGATATGGTGCTTTTTACATCCTTCAGGTGAATACCCAGAAATTGTATATTTGGATCAAGTTGCATATACATACATACATACATACATACATACATACACACATATGGCACATTCATAGCAATTTCCATAGTGATTGGACAAGTTTACATTCCCATTAGGAGTTCTTTTTTTTTTTTTTCTGCACACTTGTCACCATTTGTTATTTGTTTTCTTGTCACAATGACTGTCACTTTGACTGAGACAAGATGTCATTCTAAGGTAGCTTTAATTTGAATTTCACTGAAGGCTACCTATGTGTAATACTTCTTATGTTTAGTAACTATCTGTACTTCATCTTTTGAGAACAATTCATTTCATTAGCCAATTGATTGATGAGGTTTTTTGATTTCTTGTTTAGGTTTTTATTTTTTTGTGTGTGTGTATTTTGGATATCAATTATCTAATGTGTTGGTTTCATTTGCTGTGGAATTTTTTTCATCTGATGAAATATTATGTGTAAATCATTGGTATTATTTTCTGGAATCTTCAGAAATTCCTGATCTATGCTTATATCTTGAAATATTTCACCCATATTTTCCTCTGACAGTTTCAGAACTTCAAACCAGGTAGTAAGATGTCTGATCAATTTGCAGTTCACTTCTGTACAGATTGAGATACATGGGTCTAGTTTCATATCCAATATTTTGCGGGTGGACTTTTTATTACTACTTCAGTCTTGTTAACTATTATTGATCTGTTTAAGTTGCTTGTGTCTTACTGATTTAATTTTTGTAGGTCATTTATGTCTAGGAATTATCCCTATCTTCTAGATTTTCCAGGTTTGTGACTGCAAAGCATCAAAATATTCCCTGATGCTTTGTTTCATTTCATTAGACTCTACAGTAACTTTCTCCCTTTCAGTTCTAATTTTATTAATTTAGCCCTTCCTCTCTCATATTAGTTTGGCTAAGGAGTTATCAGTCTTGGTTTTAGTCATCCAATGAATTAACTACTTTTTTACCCACTTCACTCATTCAAGAATGTATTGTTCCATCTTTATGTATTTAATATAGTTTCTATAGTTTTTAAAAATCATTTTTAGTTTCTAGTATTATACTAAGATGTAAGATACCAGAGATTATTTAGGCTCTTGTGTATTTGGTAAGATTTGATTTGTAGCCTCCAATGTGTAGAGACATTTCTATAGGCACCAAAAAAGAATGTACTTTTTTTGGATGGAATATTCTGTAAATATCTGTTAAGTCCATTTGATCTGTGGTATAGTTTAGCCCTGAATTTCTTCATTAATATTTAGTGAGGAGGAGGACCTGTATAGAGATGAGAGTAATATATTGAAACAGCTTATTATTACTGCATCAGGTCCTTTTTTGATGTTTTGTGTCCACTACTGCTTTTTACTTGTTTGTTGTTTTTATTAAGTTGGGAGCCTTAGTATTTCATGCATCTGTAATGACAACTGTTATGTCTTGTTCATATTATTTTTCTGAACATTTCATGTACAAGTATTTTTATCTTTTCTTTCCACCAGTTTCCCAATCAAGTCATGTATAAAATTTACTAAGTCCAATTACCATTCTATGTGTGCACTTGTGTTTAAAGCTGATAATCAGGATTGGGGGCTTGTCCCTGACAAAACTGATCCCACCTAACAGCCATTTACTGCCTGTAGCTCTTCATCCAGTAGCAGTCCGCAGTGAAAAAATTTCTGTCTTTGTAGGCTTGTCAACTGGTGTGGTCTTTGAGTATTAAATACATGAAGATGGTGTAGGCAACTATATCATCGAGGGTTCATAGGTGCAGCATTTCTGTCATGTCAAAACACAATATCTCATAGCAGTTGTCCCTGTCTCCAGCTTTTACAAACTTTCTTGATGTTCCCTGAGACTTAGATGTTGTGTTATAGATGTCCATTATGAGACTGGAACCCCCACCAGTTTACGTACTCTCTGTATTTTGACTGTTGTTGATCTTTCTAATGGTCTCCATATGTTACAAAAAGAACCTTCTTTGATTATGCATGAGAACTGTCATTATCTATGGGTATAAGGATGATTATTAGAAGGCAATTAGAAACTATGTGAGTTTAGCACAATAGTAGTAGTAAGTTCTCCTCTAGGGTTATATCTTATTGTAGAATTATTTCCTTTGGTGTCTTTCTTTATTTCTTCCAATTTTGACTTTATGCCAGCTTTGTTTTGAATTCTGCTTACTTGATAGATTATTTTTCATCCTTTGATTCCCAGTCTGTCATTGTCCATTTGGTCTATGATATAGTTAAACTCTGAAATTTCTTTGTTGATTTTTTTATTTTGGATGGTTTCTCTAGAAATGAGAATGAGATATTGAAAAGGTATGGAATGCTTCATGAATTTGTGTGTCATTCTTGTACAGGAACCATGTTAATATTCTCTGTACAGATGCTGCAAGAAGCAAGCACTAGAAGCAAGCCAGTTTCTTCGTCTGCTGGTTTTGACTCCATACAGGGTCATGTAACTAAGTGTGGTGGTTGTGAAAAGGGTTGGCAATGATAAAGGGTTTCTGAATACACAATGACCAAAGTTAGTTCAAAATTAGATGTGTCGTGAACCTAAGGTATTTTCAGCAGTACTCACTTGTGTTGAATTACAAAAGTTCACTGTAGCTTGGGGTCAAAACAACATAACATGCATTTTTGTATACTTCATAATGTTATGTCATACAATATGAATGGACACTATAGGGCTTGGAGTCAAGACTATTGAATTTTAGGAATGGAAAAATGTACATACAAAATTTTCTACTCTTAGAGAAACATAATGGTTTAATTACAGAAAACAAGACTTTTAATATTTTCCCACTGTCATTACCCAGCATGCAAGTATCAAATTAGTATATCTTTCAGTTGAGTTGGATTTCAATGTTTGATTTTTAAAATTACTGTTTGAGCTGCAGACTTGAATTTCATTAAAAAAGGATTAAATGAATTTTGGTTTGAGATTAGAAGAGAATTTCCAACAATTGCTGTAATATCCCTAAATCTACTATTGTCATTTTGTACTACATATTATATGAAGTGGCATTCTCAGTATTGATAATTATAAAATCAAAATATTTATCAACGCTGAAAAATATTGTCAGTGTTCTACATCTTATAATATCACAGATTCACTGAGGATTTAACTCTTTTTTTTTTTAGATTTAAAATTTTATTTATTTCTTTATTCACTTCACATCCTGCTAACTACCCCCCTTCTGGACACCCTCTCCCATCATCCTTCCCCCATCCCTCCCACCTCCTTCTTCTCTGAGTCAGTGGAGGCCCCCTGGGTATCCTCCAACCCTGGCGTATCAAGTCTCTGCAGGGCTAGGTGCATCCTCTCTCACTGAGGTCAGACAAAACAGCCCAGCTAGAAGAACATATCCCACAGTCAGACAACAGCTTTTGGGATAACCTCTGCTCCAGTTGTTTAGGACCCACATGAAAACTAAGCTACACATCTGCTACATATGTGCAGGGAGGCCCAGGTCCAGCCCATGTATGCTCTTTGGTTGGTGGTTCAGTCTCTGAGAGCCCAAAGGATCCAGGTTAGTTGACTCTATTGGTATTCCTGTGGAGTTCCTATCCCCCTCAGGGGCTGCAGTCTTTCACCATATTCTTCCATAGGAGCCCCCAAGCTCCATCTACTGTTTGGCTATGGGTATCTGCATCTGTTTTGGTCAGCTGCTGGGTGGAGCCTCTCAGAGGACAGTCATGTTAGACTCCTGTCTGCAAGCATAACAGAGAATCATTAATAGTGCCAAGGATTGGTGCTTGCCCATGAAGTGGGTTTCAAGTTGTGAGAGTTATTGGTTGGTCATTCCCTCAGTCTCAACTCCATCCCCTGTCCCTGAATTTCTTGTAGACAGGATAAATTTTGGTTGAAGTTTTTGTAGGTGGGTTGGTGTTCCTATCACTCCATTGGGGTTCCTGCTTCTTTGGGTTCCATATCCCCAATGCTTTGAGTCACAGTTCCATATCCCCATTGATTCTTGGGTGCCTCCATTATCCCAGGTCGCTGTCAAGTTCTGGGGATGCTCCTACCTCCCCATCCTACCCCCTGTCATTTGCAAATTTCTATTCATTCTCATGGTCATCTGACTATCTCTCTTGTCCCTACCTATACCTGATCCTGAATGGCCCCCATTATCCTTCCCATCTCTTCTCCCATCCCTCCATCCCTCTGCCTCTTATGACTACTTTATTCCTTCTTCTAAGTGAGATTCAAGCATCTTCGCTGTGCCTTCCTTCTTGGGTCTGTGGAATGTACATGGATATCCTGTATTTTATGGCTAAGATCCATTTATAAGTGAATACATACCACTCATGTCCTATTGGAACTGAATTACCTCACTCAGGATGATATTCTCAAGTTCTATTCATTTGCCTGCAAAATTCACAATGTCTTTGTTTTTAATAGTATTCCATTGTTTAGATGTACTACATTTTCTTTGTCCATTCTTTAGTTGATGGACATCTAGGTTGTTCATTAAAAAAGGATTAAATGAATTTTGGTTTGAGATTAGAAGAGAATTACCAACAATTGCTGAAATATCCCTAAATATACTGTTGTCATTTTGTACTACATATTTATATGAAGTGGCATTCTCAGTATTGATAATTACAAAATCAAAATATTGATCAACTCTGAAAATATTGATGGTGTTCTGCATCTTATAATATCACAGATTCATTGAAGATTTATTTCTTTATGCTATAACAAACCAGCATATTTGTTTTCTTTCACATTTAATAATTGCTGAAATTATATGTATACCAAAGATATTTTGCAGCAAATTTCTTTATGATTTCTTCTTTAATAAGTGTTTGACTTATATACTTATTATATAATTTTATGTGCCTTAGGTCACATGAGAATTTCTTGAGTCAAAGGGAGTTGCAAGTTGGAAAAGTTTTCTGTCTTGGAGCAGCCCTCTGGACTCATTCTGGGTCAAATAGACAGATGTTCTGGTTTTTGGTGGGAATCTAAACAAGCTTTTACAACATTGCTTCTAAGGGAAAATATAGCTACAGTTCCAAGTAATGGAGATCTATGCTTCTTAAAACATGACCAGTGCTTGGGTTGTGAACAGCTTGTTGTAGAAGTCAAACTCAATCACAAGTGGAGAGGGAGGGAGGAACCTGGGAGGGAAAGTGAACAGTGGGGAGAAAGAAAGGAACCTGATCTAGTATTGGGTGAGGGAAAAGGACTGAAGCCCCGAGGGCCAGCAGAAAGAATATAAATAGGTAACCTCAGGAAGTAGGAGGTTGGGGGGACCCTCAGGACTCAAAGGAAGGGACCTAAGATGAAATGCGTGACAGTAGAAAGAGGGAATTTATAAGGTCCAACTCCAGCAGGAAGACAGGACATCAAGTGAAGGATGGGGTTGCCATCCCACAGTCACATCTCTGACCCATAATTGTTCCTGTAGGAAAGAATTACAGGGATGGAAATGGAGAGGAGCCTGAGGAAAAGAAAGTCCGGTGACAGGGCCAAAGTGGGATCCAGCTCAAGGGGAGGTCCCAAGGCCTGACACTATTACTGAGGCTATGGAGTGCTCACAAAAAGGGACCTAGCATAACTGCCCTCTAGAAGACCCAACAAGCAGCTGAAAGAGTCAGATGCAGATATTTGCATCCACCCAATGGACAGAAGCTGCTGACTGTGGTTGAATTAGAGAAGGCTACATGAAGCTGAGAAGGGTGATCCTGTAGGGGGACCAGCGGTCTCAATTAATCTGGACCCCCGAGATCTCTCAAACGCTGGACCACCAACCAGGCAGCATACACCAGCTGATATGAGGCTCCCAACACACATACAGTAGAGGACTTCTGGGTCTGTGTTCATTCAGAGATGATGCACCTAACACTCAAGAGACTGGAGACCCCAGGGAGTTTAGTGGTCAGGTGGTGGTGGTGGCATCCACGTGGAGACAGGGGGTGGGGAGGCGCTTTGGGGTTTTGAACAGCCAGAGGGTGGACAGGGGTGTGTGAATGAAATCTAGAGTGTAAAAAAATGCAAATACAAAATTTTCCAAAAATAAAGGTGCTTTCTAAAACTCAGTTCCACCCTACTCCCCTGCCCCTTGCTTTCCTTAGGATAGGCATCTTTCACTGAGTTGTGTTCTGTATGTTTTACTACATCACTTAGAGATTTTTTTCCTCTGAAGATATATCAGAACAACTCTCCATACATCTATCAACTTGTCCAGCTGCTTCTTTGAATAAAGGGTTCCCTTTTAGATATGCTATTGAAACAGTGTTTTAAAAGCATTTCTACTCTGTAGCTATACTTCTACATGCTAAGAACTTACTATTTGCACTGATCACCTTCAGTTTTTAAGCATGTACTAAATGAATAGAGTGAAAATTTTCATTATATTACTATACATGTGTATAGTATATTTTGATCATATTCATCATTTCTATTCCTCATTTTTATTAATTAAAATTGTTCTTTCTCAATTATATATATGTATGTATGTATATATATATACATATTGCATACTGACCACTCTTATCATCTTATCCAGTTTCATTTCTCTACCACTCTTGTCTACCCTCCCCTTCCCTAGAAATCTCTTTCATGCTCATGCTCATGTTCGTGTTTGTGTTCATGTTCATGTTTTGAGACACACTAAGTTTAATGAATGCCTGTGTGACCATGAATCTGGAGTTATGTAGTGGAGTCAGTGGGCTCAGAGGTCATTACACAACTGAAGATGGTGATGTCCCTTCTTCCGGAATGTATCAATAACCAATAATTCAGCAGTAAGGGGTAGGGAGGACTATTACGCTATCTCATGTCCTTCTTTTCTCCCTGCATTTCAAGTTGTCTCCTTTTTATTGTTACAGCTATATGAATATGTGTGGGTCCGTGTTCTGACTCCTGTTGGGTCTGGCCATTGGGGAGCCTGGCTGCATTTTTCCCCACTCACCATCATTGGGTACTGGGCTTTAGGGAAGCATGGAGACACTGCTCTGGGGGTGGGAAATGCAGTCTGAGATGAGGGAGCCAAAGCTGGTGTTCTCTGACCCTTGGGCACCCAGTTGCAGACCGTTGTGGACTGTGGGTTGAGGATGGCCTGTAACCTGGATGGACTGACTGGGAGCTCCGGCTTAGTTCATTGGTGATTGTCCTTAGCTTGGCGGAGGTTGGCTGGAAGTTCAGGGAAGCCTTCTACTGGAGATTTAGGCGGGAGCTCTGTAGGCAAAGGCCTTCTCCATTCTCCCCATGGTGGTGGTAGATGAAAGAAACAGTCCTTGGTTCCAAACTATTTATTGGTTGTTCACCGTGGAAAATGGATGCATACCAACTTCTCAGGGTGGGCCAGAGATTAAATACCTTTTGCAGGGAAGAATGTCTGGGAAGGGGGGCTTAGTGGCTAAACCCTCAGGGCCTCTAGGGATCTCATTAGCATGGAAAACTCTGTCCTGGACCTACATGACCACAGGTCACATTTCCTTATGTGGGAAGTGTGGCACATGTTCCAGGCCAGGAATCTGGCAGGGAGCAACTAGCAGGAAACCTCCTACTGTATTAGGTGTGTACCCTGAGTTTCTGGGGACTCAGATGCTCTCTATCTTACCAAGCTTCCTGGCATGGTTTACTGTCCCACAAAAGTGAAATACAAGTTCTATTGGTCTATAAATTTTTCTTTTGCATTGTAAGGCACAGAACTAGATCTTATTATTTTTGCACATCCTTTCTCTATCATAGGCCCTGGGTGTTAGACACTAAAGAACTCTTTCTAACAATGAGGTGAAGCAATTGTTGTTTTTCATTTTGAAGTATGTTACCATAACTACTGACAAGGAGAAACTTGACTACTAAGACTAGTCAGGTTAAAAAAAAAATCTGAATTCACAATTGGTATTTTCAGGAAGAAAACTATTTTAACCCTTTTGATTAAGACTGCCCCTTTTTTAACCAAGCCCATCTATTCTATTTGGGTTCACAGTTACAATGCATTTCCTAATACATTTGTAACTAAAAGTAGCCTTAATTCCAGGCAATGGTTCCATATATAACTTTTCATTGCTCCCTCTCTCTCTGTTTTTTGTTTAAGTCTGAAGGATGGTAGAGCCCAGGAGAATGTGAAGACTCAAGATGGAAGGCTATTTAATCAGGAACACCCATAATGAATTGTATATGAGCAAGAAATAAACTTCTATTGAATTCAACCACTAACATTAAAGGCCTTGTCACCCAAAAGATTACATTGCATATACATTCTTGTAAAGTGTTTTATTCCTTTGTACTTCTGTAGAATGTTTGTATCCTGAAGGCAATTCTCTGACACCAATTGAGTGTCCTCCAATTCAGTTCCATTTTGGCATTAACTAACTGGGACCAGTATAAACCTCACAGGTTATTGGTCTCAGATGACAACCATAAGTCCTTAGTATTTCAAAGTCACTAGCATGTTTTTCTAGCCAGTTAAAATTTCTGGTGATCACATGACCCTTTTGAAGTTTAAAAACTTGCTCAATTGATCCAGACCTCACCTAAAGCACTGATTTTAAGATACAATTTTTGTACAGGATGCAACTTATGAGTAAGCCAAATGGAAGAGGGAAATAGGACAGGGTCTGAGTGAAGAGTAGTGAGGTGCATTTCTATGTCTTCTCTTCATGAAATCTGAATATGCATTTTCTAAGAACATCAGTGTCTTTATCTGTCCGGAGGCATCACTGATGCTCTGGGTCAAGAGACTTTATTGCGGTCTTTATTATGCAGCATGTCTGCTTAAATCATTGGCCACATGATTGAATCCAGTCTTCAGGTCTTTTCTCCTCTTTCCAAGTTTGGAAGAAAGGTTCAACTTTCAATCTTCTGCTTTGCCTTTTTGGTGACCAATTTCCATTGGAAGGTATCTAGGGGATCCACCACATGTCATCTAATTAGCACAAACCCAAGTATGAATGAAAGGAGATTATTATGAATAACAAAAGCACTTCTACTAGATATTTCAATGGTTTTTGAAGCTTTGTACCAGGAAAAAGGCCAGATAAATTCTTTATTATATCACAGTAGTAAATGACAAAGGCCAACCCTTAAGTATAAAAAATTGGTTGTTTGAGATTATTGACCAAAGATTGTCTGGACTGGTGCTTGCTCATGAAGCTCTCCTTGCTTAAGCTCTAAAGTTTTCTCCTTTGTATCAGATCTTCTCAGTTCTTCACCCCAATTATAGCTTCAGCACACACTTGTTTTCAAGTTAAGCTAGAAGAAAAGTTCATATTCATGTTTGACTGGTCAACAGCTAATTTAGTCATCTAAACTTCATTATTCCTTTGAATCATTTTCTATCCAAAATTTCACCATGGTAATATTTTACTTGATGAAAAAACATTTATTACTTTCTGATTATATAATTCGTATGTGATTAATAAAAGAAGAGTGATAAGTAGTAACTATTAAAATCATAGTGCATTTTTACAGTCTTTGTATGCATGCATTTGCAAGTGAACAACATTCCTTCTTACCTAATTGGAATTATACTGCATCTAGAAATTGTCAATATTTACTTCTCTTATTATTTCTTATGTCATTCAATGTTCTTTAAAACCATTTTTACAGTAACAAAAAGCCCAGATATCTGCTTTACTTACAGATCTATCATAATTTATTTGAACATTCACCAGTGATCTGAACATTTTGATTTGTGTGTGTGTGTGTGTTTGTGTGTGTTTAGTATATATATAATATTATGGTAAGCATCCTTTATAGTAAGCATTGTCATTTTTGGACTATTCTTCTCATTCCTTTTAAATACAAAATTTAGTATATTTTGAGTTATTTGCATTTCCAGCAATATGCAGCTTTCTGTTGAACAATTTGGTATTAGGAAAAAGAATAAAGGCACTTCATCTTTTGATGTTGTGGTTCTTTCATCAGAGAGAATTAAAACTGAATAAACAAACAAAAACATAAGAATTTTGTCCACAGATATTGTAGCAGCTCCTATTTATAACCAAGGACCATAGCAACTAGTCAAACATATCCAATTTCATATACAAAGTCATGAGCATTATATATAGATGCAAAATGATATATTGAGTATGCTGATATATATATATATATATATATATATATATATATATATATATATATACACACACACACAAACATTAGGTTAAAAAGCAGAACAGGGGGAAAGTAGTACACACTGACTGCCTATATGAAAATATATTGCTCTGTGCTGTTAAAATTTGGATGAGAATTTACTGTTACCCCAAAATCGATGGTTTAGGTTTATGGATGACTTTTCTGTAAGCTTGTTTAAATATTGGGGCAGTTTGCCTTTTAAAATCACTCCTTCATATTACCCAAAGAAAACAAATTTATTGTTTGAATGTTGACCTCCTAGAAACAAAGGGTAGGGAGATGTCAGCAAGTGTTGAGACTTTTAGGAAGAAGAGTCTCTTTCCTTTGGTCCTGTTTGTCTTCATGTATCATTTTTGCTTTATCAACCCAGATTCCATTTTCAATATTTTTATGCAGCCCTTTGGTCATGTGCTTTTCATTACTCTATCAAGATGTCAGAACTCTTATAGTCATGTGGGAGAGTGAAACACTCCATTTTTTCTTGGGGAAATTTTGTTTGAAGTCTGAGGATCTTGAGATATTATCTAATCTGGAGCATTCTACGGGATGCTGCTCAACTCCTCCTTCTTCTTGTTAAAATATTTATCTATGTGTTTGTGTGTATGTCTGTGAAAGTATGTGTATGTGTGTGTATGTGTGTGTGTGTCCTTGGAGGCCAGAAGAGGATATTGTATTCCTGGGAACTGGAGTACTGGTGATAATGAGTTGCCTGACCAAACCTAGGTTGTCTGCAAGAGTAGCAAGTGCTCTTTACCACTGAGCCATCTCTCTGGCCTCTTAATTTAAGCTATTCATAATATATATGGTACATTGCCACCCTTGTTTACCTCTTATTTGGAAAGCACAGACCACATGGCTTCATCAGAAGTTAAGGTAGGGATATTGAAATTTAGGTGAGTTTTGTTTCAAGTAAATGAATCTCTGTTTTAGAATTTCAAGTATATGAAGAAGATATTTAGGATGAAATCTGCCTTATTTAAACATACCTGGGTAAAAATCCAATTCCTTTCTAAGTTCTATGAATGTTTTAATGATACTCTACATCATTAGGTACTCCTCAGAATAAGATGATAAAGTGGGAGGTAGGAATGAAAAGACCTGGCCTATGGAAAACTATGACTATCCAGAGTATAGTTTCTAGCTTTTCTCTGTGTAAAGAAATCAGCTTCACTGTAAGTGAATTATCTTGTGTATAGATGGTGAATTTCATATAGTAACGAAACCAAGGAATTCTCCCTGGATCTGTTTTTATATTTTTAAAAATTTCTAAGAGTACAGAAATGGTCCATAGCTCACATTGTCTTGTAGCTTCTAGGCTGTCTTAGTGTCAAGGGATTGACATATGGTATTAAAAAGAAGCACAAAGATGGCTGGTAAAGTAGCTTAGCTGGTAAAGTATTTGGTGTGAAAACATAAGGAAGGACTAGAGTTTGGATCACTAGAACCAATGAAAAGGTTGGGTAGGCAGGGCAGGCCCTCCTCCCATGATCCTAGTGATCAGAAGGATCATGCTTGGCTAGAACATGCTTGGCTAGTTAGCTGCCCTGGATTCAGGCAAGAGATCCTGCCTCAAAATATAAGGTGGAAAATAACTGAGGAAGACACCTGAAGTTAGTCCCTGGCTTCCATACCCAGGTAAAGACATGGTCATGAGCACCTTTACACAGTCACACCCACACATATGCAAACATACATAATATGCATATCACATATACACATGCACACATAGATACACAGAAAGAATGGAGGATCGTGTGCATAGAATTACTTAGTTCAGATGATTATAGATCCCACTGAAATCCCTTGGCAAGAGTTAGGCACACCCAATCCTGACTCACTACAAGGTAGTGCTAGGCTACTTGATGGATATAGTCTGTTGAAATAGCCACTTTCAAGCACTGTAGAAGGTTCTAATTTTATTGGTTAGCTTATGGTCTCTATACCATTCTCGGAACTTATTTCCTGTTACTTCACTAAATCTAATTTACATATTCACAATGGATTAGGCAGCTGTAATCACATTATTTAATTACTTTAAAAAATTCCATGATTACCCACTGGTTTTGAAGTTAAGTGTCATCTCTTTACCCTGGTACTTAAGCCCTCAGAGAACATGATCTCAGCTTGACGCTTCAGTCTCATCTTCCAACACTCACATACCCAGCTAGAGCACTTGCTGTTCTTCAAACACAGGGTCTTCGGCTCATCCTATGTGTCCATAAGTTGTTCTGTCTACCTCTCCAGTCGGACACTCATGGGCAGTACAGTTTTTAAATGAACTCAGTACATTTTTCTCATTTTACACCTTTCTGAGTCCCTCCAGTGAGGGCAACCACTGAATTCTGAACTGCCTGTGTCAAAAAAAAATCATATTCCTGTTAAATGTTACAGAGCTTGGCAACAGCAGGAGACTTGGCCTGGCAGCCAGAAAAAGCAAGTTCCTTCATTGACATGTTACAATTAGCACCCATGGAGACAGCAGCTTATGTACAGTCCACTGTTTGTAACTACTAGTTGGGAGTTTTGGCATGAAGGCATTTCCTATGGTACAGTGCTTAGCAGCTAGAAGTCAGAAATTTACTTCTTTATAATGCAAAATTTAAGACTTTTCCTGATTAAGTACAAAGACTCATTAAAGCAAAAAGCAAAAAGCAACACATTTGGAAAAAGAGACCACTTACAGGATACAAAAATGAGGTCAGCAGGGCAGTAAAGAAATGAAAACAATTATATAAAGACTTTTGATTTATTACTCAAGGTTTCTGATGCTAAGAGGTCAGCCATGAAAGCATACATAAAAGTAACATTATATGACTTGAACGGGTTATATTTAGGAATATATAGGTATGTACATATAAGCATGTAATAAAAATGATGAAAAAAGAGACCATGAATTTGAAGGAGAGCAAGGTTTGGAGAGGATAAAGTGAAGGGATGAATATTATAATTAAATTATAATCTCAAAAATAAAAAAAAAATAAAAAGCTAGACTAGTTACTAACACTTAGTTCCCTTCATGGGTACTAACTATGTTTCCCTGAGATTTCTGATTCTAACATTCTGTTTTGGTGTGTGTTATTGAACACACCTAACCAGACTCCCCTGTCTATGTTGCTCAATCTTTGCTGTATTCACCACTTTCTTTCCCTGGACTTACTTCTCTATCCTCTTTCAGTATCTTCCTCTGAAGATGTGGATTTGATATCCGCTAACTGTCTTTTCAGCATTCATTATACAGATCCCAAATCCAATCTGAGTGTGCAAGCTCACTGTGCCCACTGTCATATTCTTAATAGATAAGATGCCATAGAGCTTTGATTAATTCTTGGTAAGATTAAGGTGCATGTTTAAAATGAATATACAAAATGGTATAGACTTCAAGAGATGAGGAACCAGAACTAACATCCCTCCTCTGTAAACTCAGTTATTAAGCAGTGGAGAAACTGTTTTGACCACGCCCTTCCCCATCTATTCTTTCAACTGCCCTTTCTTCTATCCATCTATCCATCTAGTATTACTGTAAACTTATTCTATATAACTATTGTACTTGTTTCTCCTAAGGCTGTTCAATAAAAGGCATATGAAGCTTCCCACTAAGCTTTAATCTTTTCAAAACTCCTGGATATTTTTGAACTCTTTTCTCTTTTTTAAGTTTGAACATCATTAAACCAGATAAGTAGCCATCGGCTGTGTTGCTTCCATGACTTGAAACTTTCAGTTCTTGAAAACAAGCACAATGTTCCAAAACTATTGGACAACACAGCAAGAAGGCACTAGAAATTTCTCAATTTCTTGCTCAAAGTCCACTCTTGATACTTTTGCCCAGCTTATTTTCTAGTCTTCTGTTTCTTCTACTTAACCTTACTTAACTGATCTGTTTGAAATCTCGACCTTCTCTTCTAAATGCCCTATGCCAAGATCTTCCCTAATGTGATCTCTTTACTCATTTCTGTCAAAATTCTATTCTTTTCAGGTCTGATGTGATAGGCTCTTAATGTCTGCCTATTAAGTTATACCATTTATCCATTTATCCTTGTCTTAGTACATGGAATATATTTTCTTTGCTATGTACTTGTGTGTATACTTTTCACAAGGTATTTGCTAAATATACAAACAACTTAAAGGAGGACACATTTGAGATGAGAGAAAAAAAATGAGAGATTTTTAAAAAGCATTTGGCTGGGCAGTGGTAGCACATGCCTTTAATTCCAGCACTTGGGAGGCAGAGACAGGTCAATCTCTGAGTTCAAGGCCAGTCTGGTCTACAGAAAGAGTCCCAGGTCAGCCAGCGCTACATGGACAATTCCTGTCTTGACCTGCACCCCCAAAAAAGTGCATCTCAAGCAAAGTGAGATTTGAAAAGGAGTGTTGGTCAACAATGTCCATACAAAGAATAAATTCTAGGGTGGGGGGAGGGAACAGGAATAATGACTGGGTAACAAAAGTGTCCTTGAGAATCTCAAAGAAGAGTGATTTGGCCAAAGGAGAAGAGACAAGAAGCAGATAATGAATCCAGCGCTTCAGGTACTGAGTTAGAGGGACAGGTGGATTCAGGAGGAGATCACAGCTGGTCACTAGAAATTCAGAATTGCACCATTGGAAGGCCATTGGCTTGAAGGTGATGGCTGGATTTAAAAGAGCAGAAAATGTTTTCTGGAAGAAATCCACAGAGTCAAAGGAGGGAGCTGGTACTGGACCTTAGAGAATGGTGCGATGTTCAGAGCATTGCCATAGGAGACACTTGTTCTCTAAGAGGTGCTTGTTTATTTGTGGCTACTGAGATGCTTTCTTGGTTTGCAAGTCTCTCCTTTTCTCAGGTTTTACGGGAGACCGGTAGAGAGCTACTTCCTAAATCTTGCAGTCTTTTAGAAGGCTCCAAATATAGTAGTTACTTTTTAACCTGGGAGCAAAGCACAGTGTACAGCAATTAGGGATAGGGAACTGCATTTTGCATATCAGAGCTAAGTGCACTTTGAACTTAGAGTTCTGAGCAAGGAAAATTACAATACTGGGAAGAAAAGCAAATAACTTGGGTGTGAACAGACAAAGTAGCCCTGGGGGATTTCATGTTTAGGTAGGAGCTAGACCACAAAGACTCATTTATTCATTTATTTTACACATTGCAAAGCCTCCTAAACAGATCAAATACACATTGATAGAGCAGATATTTTTCATATCTAATCAGTTTTTATTCATATTTAACCCCTTCTCAAACTTTGTGAAAGAGATATTCTTTTCATTTTGGGGAGAGAATGGCATTGACATTTCTGAGATCATGACCTCTGAACTTGTTCTGTTGACCCCACTGCCAATGGCACTACATATTGAGCTTGCTTGCATGCACCAAATGTTGTTTCCTTGATTGCAAATTCAGTCTTAGGCAGCTCTGAGTCATGTGTCTGTGTCCTAGCTCTCAGGACTGGACTTTGTATAGCTTTTTTTCCATTGCTTCCTCCAAGGTTGCACAATAGGATCCCCTTCTATAAAAGAAGATCAAATTGTGGGAAGGCTCCAAACTTTCAGTAAAAACTCATTTCAATGAAGAAAGCAGAAATTATATGTCCAGTAAGCACTGGAGCTGAGTACAATCATGGGTCTTCTAAATTAGACTCATCTTTCCATTGGACTGTGATGTCATGTATTTAAGTTTGAAAAGGGCAGTTAATTCATTTCCTTCCCCTTTCCAAAACTTCTCATACTCAAGAAAATTTGGGGGTGCTGTTGATTTTCCAGATACAATGTAAATGCTTTCTGGAAAAAAAAAAACACATTGTTTGCTATTTATATAAACCTTTCAAGATTACTGAGAGAAATTAGTACTCCCATTTTATAGACTGAGAAAACTGAGGTATAGAAGAATGGTTTTATATAAGTTAGTCCAGGATTATGTGTAAATAAGGGCTTCTGACTGATTCCAAAGTTGCTGACCTTTCTATAATATCATGGTTGCATCTAAGGCTGAACAGTGGGAAGGATTTGGTGTGTGGAGGGTGGGATGAGACAGTCTTGCTATGTAGCTAAGGCTGGCTTAGAGCTCACTGTGTAGCTGAGGCTGATCTAATGCTTGTGATTTTGCTTTTATCCCTCAGGGCTAGGGTTGCAGGTGTGCAGCACCTTGTCTGGCTGAGATGGGTAAAGATGAAAGCCTTATTTGTTTTTGCTTTTTTCTCATTTATCCAGCTCTCAATTCAGTGGCTGCTACTTAATAGGATGCCTGCTGGTGTCTTTTAAATGAACAAATGGACATAATGGAACTAAATAGAGCAGGCAGGAAAGAAAACTTATGTAGGTATGAAAAAATTGCAATGACATTGATTTTTTAAAAAGAAACTTATTTATTTGAGCCAGCAAGATGTCTCAGTGTGTAAAAGTTTGCTACAAGCCTGGCGATCTGAATTAGATCTCTTGAAACTATGTAAGGTAGAAGAGAACAGACTCTGATTTTCACATGTGTGCCATAGCATTCATGTTCCTCCTGCCCATAGACATCATGCACTCACATGCTGTGGATAGCCCTGGGGCTAATTATATTTGATGTTCATTCTGTTTTCCTGTATGTGCTTTCCAACAAGGAATGAGTCAGCACTCAGGTGATTTCCCATAAACCTGCTTCCCACCTTAATTTGTAAAATAAAGGAGAGCTGATGATTGGGCAGATAAAAAGGGAAGGTGGGGAGAGAGAAGAAGGAGAAAATGGAAGAGGGAGAGGATGCAGAGGAGGAGGAAGACAAAGAAAAGCTGAGCAGAAGCACATGGCCTTGAGAAACCTCACGTTCTAAGGGGTCTTATTGATGTGGAAGATGATGATAGTGTAGCGGTAGATCTGCTCAGTCTAGGTACATAGCATGTATTCATATTAACTGAGTTGTTTTTTCATTGCTGGGGCATATTTGGGTTGGAAATTTACTGCAACACTCACACAACAACAACAACAACAACAACAACAACAACAACAATGGCTTTACTGGGGTTACAGAGATGGCTCAGTGATTGAGTACTTGCTGCCCTTCCAGAGGACCTGATTTGGTTCCCAGCACCCATGTCAGGCTGCCCATCACTATCAGTGACTCCACCTCCAGGAGAGGTGATGCTCTCTTCTAGACTCAGCAGATATCTGCATACATTTAAACAAATGTACATATACACATGAAAATAAATCTTTAAAAAGTTTATTTACTTATTGGTGTGTGTGTGTGTGTGTGTGTGTGCGCGCGCGTGCGTATAGATGTAGAGGCCATAAGTGGGCATTAGAAGTCTTTTTCTACCACTCTCTACCTATTCCTTTGAGGCAGCATTTCTCCCTGAATCTGGGGCTGTCATTTTCTTTGCTAGGTTAGAAGCCAGAAAGCCGCAGAGATCTTCTTTTTGCCCTGCTCAGAGCTGTGGCCATGAACGTGATTTACGTAGGTGCTGGGATCTGAACTCCAGTCCTCATGATTGCGTAGCAAGCATTCTAGATTGCTGAGGCATATCTTCAGCCCCTGAAAAATGATCAGTATATACGAATTAAAGAATACCTTCAAATAAAAAGAAATTCCTTCTCTAAGGAAGTGATAGAGTGATTGTGAGGACTAACAGTTAAGAGTTCATGATGGAGATGAGAAGACAGCATACAATGAGACAGACTAAAAGGGGAAGGCAAATGGTGTCAAGGCTAAGGACATTTAGAACTCTTACACTGTGGGAATTACATCTAGGACTATCAAAGCCTAGTTCCCTTCCCTCAGGTTTGGATATCTCTGCAGTAACTTCTACTGAAGAGTTCAGGCTTTGCCAGAAACTATCCATTTGCTTGGTTTCTTCCTAGCCCCCACCTTATTTCTAACATTCATTTTTACCTTTGCTAGAGAACAGGTGTCTTCTTACTAATTCATGTATGTAAAGATCCTCAAATCAGGGTCTGCTTCTAGAAAACCACACCTAAACCTGTAAATCATTCGAGAATAGTGTGTCTGGCACTACTAAACACTCTGTAAACACAAATTGACTGAACAGATGTATGAATAAATGGGTTCTAAAGATGTCTCTCTCCTTCATGCTAAATATTCATGACTATTAGAGCTATTAAAAATTTGATATAATTTCTTATATTCATTCCTATTGTCACCATCTGAGATAAGATCTTCCTTATTCTTCTCTCCATTATCTAGCCAGTCCCTCCTACATACTTTCTAGAACATTGTAATCTACATTTTCCACTGTAAGTACTAATTCTAAAGTTTAGACTGTCCTTTTAAACCCCTCTTACAGTTCTTTAGTAATTTCGCCTATCTTTCAAGGATAAAGCCAAATTCTTAGTAGAGCTGGTTCCAGTTTTGTCTCTCTACCTCACTTCCTTCTACTAATTCTATTTTAGATATGTCCTTTACTATGGGAACATTGGGATATTGGTATGCTCATAATTTTAGCTATTCTATTTACATCTTTGTTATAATTTGCTTTCTGTTGTTGTGATAAAAACATTGGCCAAAAGCAACTTGTGGAAAGAAAGGGCTCATTTCAGCTTATACTTCCAGGTCACATGAAGAGAAGTCAGGGTAGGAACTCAAGGCAGGTTCAGAGACAAGAACCATGGAAAAATGCTGCTTCTGGGCTGGCTAACTGGTTTGTGCTCAGCTACCTTTCTCAACAAACAAATAAACAAACATTTATGTTTACAACTTCATACATAAACAATGCAACTAAATTTCTCCTGCTACTCTCCCAACTCCTCTAGAGGAGTGTCTCCCCTTCCAAATTCATGACCTCTTCTCCTTTAATTATTATTGTTTCATATGTATACATATATGTACATACAACTTACAGAGTCCACTTAGCATTGTTCACATTTACATGTATTCAAACCTGACTGCTTGTGATTGGACAGTGTATATAAGAGCTCATTCCTAGAAGAAATTCATTCTTCTTCACCCGGCAGGCTTTGATCACCTGGTAGCTCTTCATCTAGGGGTAGATCCTTGTAGAATTTCCCCTTTCCATGTTGGCATGTCAATTGGTGTTGTCATTATGTTGATCAGACAACCATATTGTTCTTTTGGTGTATGGCCAAGGAGTGTTAAAGCTATGTCATATAGTAGGTTAACTTTGAGCTTCCTGAGAATTCTCCACACTGATTTCCATAGTGATTGTACCAATTTGCAACCCAATGGACAGTGAATGAGGGCTCCCCTTTCTTTCCATTCTCATCTCAGCTAAATTTCTTATATAGCCAAGACCTAGGGATGGTGCTGTCCACAGTGAGCTGTACCTTCCCACATCAATCATCAGTCACAACAATCTCTTAAAGATGTGGCCATAGGCCGATGTGATCTGGGGATTTCCTCAATTGAGACTGTCTTTCCAGGTGCATTGGGCTGAAAGTAGAAGTAACCAGGACAACAGTCTTGAGTGATTTTGAGTTCATTTATGTATATGGTGTAATGGTCCAAATTTATTCTTTCAAATATCTATCTATCTATATCTATCTATCTATCTATCTATCTATCTATCTATCTATCTATCTATCTATCTAGTTTCCCCAAGACTGGACATTTATTAAAGAATGCTGTCAGGTTCCTACTGAGTGTGGTTTTGGCACCCTTGTCACAAAGTCATTGAATATATATATATGTAGTTCTGAGCTGTTGAGTCTATTCAATTTGTTTATACATCTACTACTATGTCAGGCTCACACCCTTTTGATTATTGTAACTTTGCAGTAATTCCTTCAACTTTAATTGTTTGGGCTTCTGAGTTTCTTCAAATTCTATATTCTAGTTTTGTGAAAATCTCTAGTATGACTTTCATAGTTATACAATTTCTTACAACTTTAGTTACAAAAAGATGGCTTTAGTTACGTACTATACATTTTAGATGTCTCATCTTAGTTATCAGTTAACATAAAATATCTTTACATTTTTCTCTGGATTTATCCTTCAATTTGACCATTTGAGTTTTCACAATTTATTTTAACTCTATTTAAATTTATGTTTTGTGTGTGGTCTTGGTGCTCTGTATGCACATTATATACAATTACATTCCTGTAATTGTTAACTTTTGGTACTAGCTTTGCTTAGAAAAACAACACTGAAGAACTAGATTTAAGTTTTTATCAAACTAAGTGTAGTTATTACTTTTCTTGACCTCTCCCTAAATCTTGAGTCCACAAACTTGGGAGAGTAAGATACTTTCCATCGTTTATTTTTCCAAAAATCAAATCAGTCTAACTATTGTCTCTGTTCTACCTGGGCTGTGAACATTCTTCCTTGAGTATGGATAAATACTTGTTTCTCCTTCCCCTAGAACCTGATGGATCCTGTATTATGGTATGTAGCATGATTTCTGTTCCATTGTGTTTTGTGTTTATGTTGTTTCTCAGTCAATCAGCTACTGAAGCTCTTATTAGGGTTTCTGGTGCCATGAAGTGTTCCTCTGTGATTCCTTCACCTTTTCTCCAAGTCAGGGATGGTGGTACTCTTCCAGAGTTAGGATGCCTTCTCTGCTTTGTTCTGGGATATCACGTTAGTTGTACAGTTATTGTGACAAAGACATCTTAGAGGATCACTTGAAGGTTCTGAGCTCATGGTGAGGCAAAACATTATGGCAATGGCTTGTGTGGAAAAGAAAGCTGTTCTCTTCATGGCAGACAGGAAACAGGAAAAGGAAGCATAGGAAGCAGCCAAGGCAAGATAGGCTTTTCAAAACATGATCAAAGTGGCCCATGCCCTTCAAACAGGACTCCACAGTCCACAATTTTCACTACTTCTCAAAAACCTATTCAGATTTTTGAATTCATCAGTGGATTTAACCACAAGTTTGGTCAGAGTCTTTGTAATCTAGTTGGTTCTGGAAAAGCTGTCGTAGACACTGGAAGAAGTGTGCTAATACTCCAGCAATCTTAGTGGAGAATTAAGATTAACCATCATACAACCCTAGCTCCAACACAAAAATCTCATTCTAAGCAGCCCTAATTGAATCACCTAGATGAGTTGAAGAATTTGACAAGACATCCTATATTTTAAACATAGGTGCTATGCATCTTTTAAAAGTTTTTTTATTTATTAATTAGTTATTAGTTAATAGACTATGTCAACATATTCTATTTTATTGTGATGAAATACTTAATATCAGAAGTACATTTTTACCACACATCCAAATGTTCCATATAGTGTCATTGTCTGTAGGAACAATGCAGATCTCTGCAGCTTATATTGCTTAACTGTCATTTTTTATTAGATATTTACTCTATTTACATTTCAAATATTGTCCCCTTTCCTGGTTTCCTCTCTGAAAACCCCCTATCCCTGTCCCATTCCCCCTGCTCACCAATGCACCCACACCTGCTTCCTGGCCCTGGCATTCCCCTACACTGGGGCATAGAGCCTTCACAGGACCAAAGGCCTCTCCTCCCACTGATGACTGACTAATCCATCCTCTGCTACATATGCAGCTGGAGCCATGAGTCCCACCATGTGAACTCTTTGGTTGTTGATTTAGTCCCTGGGAGTGCTGGGTGTAGGGGATACTGGTCAGTTGATATTGTTGTTCCTCCTATGGGGCTGCTAACCCCTTCAGCTCCTTGGGTTCTTTCTCTAGCTCCTCCATTGGGGTCCCTGTGTTCAGTCAAAGGGTTGGCTGTGAGCATCCACTTCTGTACTTATCAGGCACTGGCAGAGCCTCTCAGGAAAACAGCTCTATCAGGCTCCTGTCAGCAAGCTTTTGTTGGCATCCGCAATAGTGTCTGGGTTTGGTGATTGTATATGGGATGGATCCCCAAATGGGGTACTCTCTGGATGGCCTTTCCTTCAGTGTCTGCTTCAAACTTTGTTTCTGTAACTCCTCCCATAGGTATTTTGTTCCCCTTTCTAAGAAGGATCGAAATATCCACACGTTGGTCTTCCTCCTTCTTGAGTTTTATGTGGTTTGTGAATTGTATCTTGGGTATTCTGAGCTTCTGGGCTCTAATATCCACTTATCAGTGAGTGCATACCATGTGGGTTCTTTTGTGATTGGGTTACCTCTGTCAGGATGATATTTTCTAGTTCCATCCATTTGCCTAAGAATTTAATAAATTCATTGTTTTTAATAGCTGAATAGTACTCCATTGTGTAAATGTACCACATTTTTTTGTATCCATTCCTCTGTTGAGGGACATCTGGGTTCTTTCCAGCTTCTGGCTATTATAAATAAGGCTGCTATGAACATAGTGGAGCATGTATCCTTATTACATGTTGGAGCATCTTCTGGGTATATACCCAGGAGTGGTATAGCTGGGTCCTCAGGTAGTATTATGTCCAATTTTCTGAGGAACAATCAGGCGGATTTCCAGTATGGTTGTACCAGCTTGCAATCCCACCAGCGATGGATGAGTGTTCCTCTTTCTCCACATCCTCACCAGCATCTGCTGTCACCTGAGTTTTTCATCTTAGCCATTCTGATGGTATGAGGTGGAATCTCAGGGTTGTTTTGATTTGCATTTCCCTAATGATTAAGGATATTGAACATTTCTTTAGGTGCTTCTCAGCCATTTGGTATTCCTCAGTGGAGAATTCTTTGTTTAGCTCTGTGCCCCATTTTTTTTAATAGGGTTATTTGGTTCTTTGGAGTCTAACTTCTTGAGTTCTTTGTATATATTGGATATCAGCATTCTATCAGACGTAGGATTGGTAAAGATCTTTTTCCCAATCTGTTGGTTGCCTTTTGTCCTATTGACAGTGTCCTTTACCTCACAGAGGCTTTTGTGCTATGTATCTTTAAAGTCTCCCTACCAGCTGACTGATTCTTGCAGATACATCATCAGTGTTTGAGGTCTTTTTAGTATAGGTCACCTTGGATCCTTGGATTGTGTTGACTTCCTAGGGTTGGGGTACTAGAATCTCAGTAGTTTCAGGCATCAAATTGAGTGTCTCACAGTTTTAGAAGCTAGAATTCTGAAGTTATGTTCCCTCTAAAACCCGGGGAAAATGATTCTGCACCTTTTTTTCTAGATTATGGCATTTACTGGCAATCTTCATAGTCCTTGACTTGTAAGCACATTGCTCCAGCCTCTGCCTCTATGGTCCCAGGAATAGAGAGGAGATAATGAGATGCCTGTTCATTATATGTTGGAGTTGAAGGTGGATCTTTTCTTTCCCTGTGATGCTCTGTCTTTGTAACCTTGAACAAGAAAGGAGAGGCTGCTGCTGGAATGAGAAACAGAAAGTAAGCAAGTAGTACAAATTCAGATGAGTCCAGAGGTAAATAAATCTTGGATTTGAGTCCACTGCTTTTTTTTTTTAATTGAAATCCTTTTGAGAGGGGGTTGAAATATCATTTCAACTTTGCCCCATTCTTTTTAATCTTTGGTCGCTTCATTGTGGATTTCCTAGAAGGTTAGCTTTTAGTTTTCACTACTAGGATCTGGTTTATAATTTGGAAACACCACAGGCTTTTAATTTGACTTCAATTGTATCAACTTAATTGTTTATAGATTGGAGAAATGAGGTGCCAAAACAAAACATAAATTCACAGCTGGGTTGTGGTGGCGCATGCCTTTAATTCCAGCACTTGCAATGCAGAGGCAGGTGGATCTCTTTGAGTTCAAGGCCAGACTGTTCTACAGAGTGAGTACCTGGTCAGCTAAGGATACACAAAGAAACTCTGTCTTTAGAAACAAAAACTGAAAGACAAAAATCCACAGCAAAATTATCAAAAGGTGCTTACTGTTTAATTCATAACAAAGAGACCCCTCATACACTGTCAATTCATTAAGGGCTCAAAGGAGTTAGAATAAAGTCAATTATATAGTACAAAGTGAGAAAATACTGAGGTGGTCTTTGATTGGCAGACATTCCATGAAAATGAGTCATGCTTTTTGGTTTTTGAGGAGGCAGGTCATAATCGTCTTTAGATGCATTTGGCCATCCATGATTTGCTGCAAAGGGCAAGCAAGCAATTTGGGAACATTTCAAAAAGACTTTCTTAGGATTGGAGTTGAAGTTTGTTTATGGTCCAGCACATGGAGGAAGGATTTGGGGCCTATGAAGTGTTTTATTGCAGCCAAATTGCCATTGTGGGAAGAGAGGATCTACTATAGCAAACATTTTTTTTAAAGCCTGAGAACTAAGAATGGAAAAGGAAGACTGCTAAATAGTAGTTGGGAACAAAGCTGAATCTATTTACATAAATGGCAACATTGAAATATTATTTTAGGCCAAGCATGGTAGCATACATCTGAAATCCCAGCACTCAAAAGCTGAAGCAGGAGGATAGAGAGTGTGAGGCCAGCCTGGGCTACACAGTGCTTCCCTGTCCCAAAAGCAAACAGACAAGCTCTTAGCAAAAATGAAGGTCTAGAGCCACAATGAGAAATGTGAAATTATGTGTTGAGCAGCTTCTTCTATGGCACTGTGAACAAACATTGATTCACACATGATAGGGTACCAGCAGCCAACCAAATAAATGCTTCCATACAAGTCAAGCTTGGTGAATGAGTTCAGTGGCCATAAATACTTATAGGAGCATTGGTAATGTGTGAATTACAGGATCATGGGGGACTGTGAAAGGAGTGAATCCTTGAAAAGTTCCACTGTCATGGGTAGCAACCTCCTAGAAGCTACATGATGGAGTCCTACCCTCAGCTAACCTTCTTTTTTTTTTTTTTTTTTTTTTAATATTTTTATTACATATTTTCCTCAATTACGTTTCCAATGCTATCCCAAAAGTCCCCCATAGCGCCCCCCACTTCCCTACCCACCCATTCCCATTCTTTTGGCCCTGGCATTCCCCTATATTGGGGCATATAAAGTTTGCGAGTCCAATGGGCCTCTCTTTCCATTGATGGCTGACTAGGCCATCTTTCGATACATATGCAGCTAGAGACAAGAGCTCCGGGGTTCTGGTTAGTACATCATGTTGTTCCAACAATAGGGTTGCAGATCCCTTTAGCTCCTTGGGTACTTTCTCTAGCTTCTCCATTGGGAGCCCTGTGATACATCCAATAGCTGACTGTGAACATCCACTCCTGTGTTTGCTAGGCCCCAGCATCGTCTCACAAGAGACAGTTATATTTGGGTCCTTTCAGCAAAATCTTGCTAGTGTATGCAATGGTGTCAGCGTTTAGAAGTTGATTATGGGATGGATCCCTGGATACGGCAGTCTCTAAATGGTCCATCCTTTCATCACCGCTACGAACTTTGTCTCTGTAACTCCTTCCCTGGGTGTTTTGTTCCCAATTCTAAGAAGGTGCACAGTGTCCACACTTTGGTCTTCATTCTTCTTGAGTTTCATGCGTTTAGCAAATTGTATCTTAAATCTTGGGTATCCTAAGTTTTGGGCTAATATCCACTTATCAGTGAATACATATTGTGTGAGTTCTTTTGTGATTGTGTTACTTCACTCAAGATGATGCCCTCCAGGTCCATCCATTTGGCTAGGAATTTCATAAATTCATTCTTTTTAATAGCTGAGTAGTACTCCATTGTGTAAATGTACCATAATTTCTGTATCCATTCCTCTGTTGAGGGACATCTGGGTTCTTTCCAGCTTCTGGCTATTATAAATAGGGCTGCTATGAACATAGTGGAACATGTGTCCTTTTTACCGGTTGGGACATCTTCTGGATATATGCCCAGGAGAGGTATTGCTGGATCCTCCGGTAGTACTATGTCCAATTTTCTGAGGAACCGCCAGACTGATTTCCAGAGTGGTTGTACAAGCTTGCAATCCCACCAACAATGGAGGAGTGTTCCTCTTTCTCCACATCCTCGCCAGCAACTGCTGTCACCTGAATTTTTGATCTTAGCCATTCTGACTGGTGTGAGGTGGAATCTCAGGGTTGTTTTGATTTGCATTTCCCTGATGATTAAGGATGTTGAACATTTTTTCAGGTGTTTCTCTGCCATTCGGTATTCCTCAGGTGAGAATTCTTTGTTCAGTTCTGAGCCCCATTTTTTAATGGGGTTATTTGACTTTCTGGAGTCCACCTTCTTGAGTTCTTTATATATATTGGATATTAGTCCCTTATCTGATTTAGGATAGGTGAAGATCCTTTCCCAATCTGTTGGTGGTTTTTTTGTCTTATTGATGGTGTCTTTAGCCTTGCAGAAGCTTTGTAGTTTCATGAGGTCCCACTTGTCAATTCTCGATCTTACAGCACAAGCCATTACTGTTCTATTCAGGAATTTTTCCCCTGTGCCCATATCTTCAAGGCTTTTCCCCACTTTCTCCTCTATAAGTTTCAGTGTCTCTGGTTTTATGTGAAGTTCCTTGATCCACTTAGACTTGACCTTAGTACAAGGAGATAGGAATGGATCGATTCGCATTCTTCTACATGTTAACAACCAGTTGTGCCAGCACCATTTGTTGAAAATGCTGTCTTTCTTCCACTGGATGTTTTTAGCTCCCTTGTCGAAGATCAAGTGACCATAGGTGTGTGGGTTCATTTCTGGGTCTTCAATTCTATTCCATTGGTCTATTTGTCTGTCACTATACCAGTACCATGCAGTTTTTATCACAATTGCTCTGTAGTAGAGCTTTAGGTCCGGCATGGTGATTCCACCAGAGGTTCTTTTATCCTTGAGAAGAGTTTTTGCTATCCTAGGTTTTTTGTTATTCCAGATGAATTTGCAGATTGCACTTTCTAATTCGTTGAAGAATTGATTTGGAATTTTGATGGGGATTGCATTGAATCTGTAGATTGCTTTTGGCAAGATAGCCATTTTTACAATGTTGATCCTGCCAATCCATGAGCATGGGAGATCTTTCCATCTTCTGAGATCTTCTATAATTTCTTTCTTCAGAGACTTGAAGTTTTTATCATACAGATCTTTCACTTCCTTAGTTAGAGTCACGCCAAGATATTTTATATTATTTGTGACTATTGAGAAGGGTGTTGTTTCCCTAATTTCTTTCTCAGCCTGTTTATTCTTTGTGTAGAGAAAGGCCATTGATTTGTTTGAGTTAATTTTATATCCAGCTACTTCACCGAAGCTGTTTATCAGGCTTAGGAGTTCTCTGGTGGAATTTTTAGGGTCACTTATATATACTATCATATCATCTGCAAAGAGTGATATTTTGACTTCATCTTTTCCAATTTGTATCCCTTTGATCTCCTTTTGTTGTCGAATTGCTCTGGCTAGGACTTCAAGTACAATGTTGAATAGGTATGGAGAAAGTGGACAGCCTTGTCTAGTCCCTGATTTTAGAGGGATTGCTTCAAGCTTCTCACCATTTACTTTGATGTTGGCTACTGGTTTGCTGTAGATTGCTTTTATCATGTTTAGGTATGGGCCTTGAATTCCTGATCTTTCCAAGACTTTTATCATGAATGGGTGTTGGATCTTGTCAAATGCTTTTTCCGCATCTAACGAGATGACCATGTGGTTTTTGTCTTTGAGTTTATTTATATACTGGATTACGTTGATGGATTTCCGTATATTGAACCATCCCTGCATCCCTGGGATGAAACCTACTTGGTCAGGATGGATGATTGTTTTGATGTGTTCTTGGATTCGGTTAGCAAGAACTTTATTGAGGATTTTTGCATCAATATTCATAAGGGATATTGGTCTGAAGTTTTCTATCTTTGTTGGGTCTTTTTGTGGTTTAGGTATCAGAGTAATTGTGGCTTCATAGAATGAGTTGGGTAGAGTACCTTCTGTTTCTATTTTGTGGAATAGTTTGTGAAGAACTGGGATTAGATCTTCTTTGAAGGTCTGATAGAACTCTGCACTAAACCCATCTGGTCCTGGGCTTTTTTTGGTTGGGAGACTATTAATGACTGCTTCTATTTCTTTGGGGGATATAGGGCTGTTTAGATCATTAACCTGATCTTGATTCAACTTTGGTACCTGGTATCTGTCTAGGAACTTCTCCATTTCATCCAGGTTCTCCAGTTTTGTTGAGTATAGCCTTTGGTAGAAGGATCTGATGGTGTTTTGGATGTCTTCAGGATCTGTTGTTATGTCTCCTTTTTCATTTCTGATTTTGTTAATTAGGATGCTTTCCCTGTGCCCTCTAGTGAGTCTGGCTAAGGGTTTATCTATCTTGTTGATTTTCTCAAAGAACCAGCTCCTTGATTGGTTGATTCTTTGAATAGTTTTTCTTGTTTCCACTTGGTTGATTTCACCCCTGAGTTTGATTATTTCCTGCCGTCTACTCCTCTTGGGTGAATTTGCTTCCTTTTGTTCTAGTGCTTTTAGGTGTGTTGTCAAGCTGCTAATGTGTGCTCTCTCTAGTTTCCTTTTGGAGGCACTCAGAGCTATGAGTTTTCCTCTTAGAAATGCTTTCATTGCGTCCCATAAGTTTGGGTATGTTGTGGCTTCATTTTCATTGAACTCTAAAAAGTCCTTAATTTCTTTCTTTATTCCTTCCTTGACCAAGGTATCATTGAGAAGAGTGTTGTTCAGTTTCCACGTGAAGGTTGGCTTTCTATTATTTATTTTGTTATTGAAGATCAGCTTTAGTCCATGGTGATCTGATAGGATGCATGGGACAATTTCAATGTTTTTGTATCTGTTGAGTCCTGTTTTGTGCCCAATTACGTGGTCAATTTTGGAGAAGGTACCATGAGGTGCTGAGAAGAAGGTGTATCCTTTTGTTTTAGGGTAAAATGTTCTGTAGATATCTGCCAGATCCATTTGATCCATAACTTCTGTTAGTTTCACTGTGTCCCTGTTTAGTTTCTGTTTCCATGATCTGTCCATTGGTGAAAGTGGTGTGTTGAAGTCTCCCACTATTATTGTATGAGGTGCAATGTGTGCTTTGAGATTTACTAAAGTTTCTTTAATGAATGAGGCTGCCTTTGTATTTGGAGCATAGATATTCAGGATTGATAGTTCCTCTTGGAGGATTTTACCTTTGATGAGTATGAAGTGCCCCTCCCTGTCTTTTTTGATGACTTTGGGTTGGAAGTCAATCTTATCTGATATTAGAATGGCTACTCCAGCTTGTTTCTTCAGACCATTTGCTTGGAAAATTGTTTTCCAGCCTTTCATTCTGAGGTAGTGTCTATCTTTTTCTCTGAGATGAGTTTCTTGTAAGCAGCAAAATGTTGGGTCTTGTTTGTGTAGCCAGTTTGTTAGTCTATGTCTTTTTATCGGGGAGTTGAGTCCATTGATATTAAGAGATATTAAGGAAAAGTAATTGTTGTTTCCTGTTATTTTTGTTGTTAAAGTTGGCATTCTGTTCTTGTGGCTGTCTTCTTTTAGGTTTGTTGAGGGATTACCTTCTTGTTGTTTCTAGGGCGTGGTTCCTGTCCTTGTATTGGTTTTTTTCTGTTATTATCCTTTGAAGGGCTGGATTCGTGGAGAGATAATGTGTGAATTTGGTTTTGTCGTGGAATACTTTGGTTTCTCCATCTATGTTAATTGAGAGTTTGGCTGGGTATAGTAGCCTGGGCTGGAATTTGTGTTCTTTTAGTGTCTGTATAACATCTGTCCAGGATCTTCTGGCTTTCATAGTCTCTGGTGAAAAATCTGGTGTAATTCTGATAGGCTTGCCTTTATATGTTACTTGGCCTTTTTCTCTTACTGCTTTTAGTATTCTATCTTTATTTAGTGCATTTGTTGTTCTGATTATTATGTGTCGGGAGGTATTTCTTTTCTGGTCCAGCCTATTTGGAGTTCTGTAGGCTTCTTGTATGTTCATGGGCATCTCTTTCTTTAGATTTGGGAAGTTTTCTTCTATAATTTTGTTGAAGATGTTTGCTGGTCCTTTGAGTTGAAAATCTTCATTCTCATCCACTCCTATTATCCGTAGGTTTGGTCTTCTCATTGTGTCCTGTATTTCCTGGATGTTTTGAGTTAGGATCTTTTTGCATTTTCCATTTTCCTTGATTGTTGTGCCGATGTTCTCTATGGAATCTTCTGCACCTGAGATTCTCTCTTCCATCTCTTGTATTCTGTTGCTGATGCTCGTATCTATGGTTCCAGATTTCTTTCCTAGGGTTTCTATCTCCAGTGTTGCCTCATTTTGGGTTTTCTTTATTGTGTCTACTTCCCTTTTTAGGTCTAGTATGGTTTTGTTCATTTCCATCATCTGATTGGATGTGTTTTCCTGTTTCTCTTTAAGGACTTCTACCAGTTTGGTTGTGTTTTCCTGTTTTTCTTTAAGGACTTGTAACTCTTTAGCCATGTTCTCCTGTAGTTCTTTAAAGTCCTTCTTGATGTCTTCTACCATCATCATGAGATATGCTTTTAAATCCAGGTCTAGTTTTTCAGGTGTGTTGGGGTGCCCTGGACTGGGCGAAGTGGGAGTGCTGGGTCCTGATGATGGTGAGTGGTCTTGGTTTCTGTTAGTAAGATTCTTACCTTTACCTCTCGCCATCTGGTAATCTCTGGAGTTGTTATAGTTGTCTCTGTTCAGAGGTTGTTCTTCTGGGGATTCTGAGTATCCTCTGTCAGCAGACCTGGGAGACAGGCTCTCTCCTCTGAGTTTCAGTGGTTAGAGCACTCCCTGCTGACAAGCTTTCCTCTTAAAGGGAAGGTGTACAGATATCTGGGGTTTGGACCTCCTCCTGGCCGAAGAAGAAGGCGGAAAACAGGACCTTTCCCAGATGCTGTGTTGCTTTGGCAGGTCACAGAAGCTGTAGGCTTCTGTGGTACACACTCTCAGCTGTGCAGACTAAGTTCCTAAGTTCAGTGGAGTCCTGGATCCAAGATGTGCTCCCTGCTCCTGAGGCAGAGGGCTCCTGTGCAGGGCAGACCACTGTCTTCCAGCTAGGAGGGTTCTGGATGTCTGTGGCCCCAAAAGGGTGCTGCCTCAGCAGCTCTGTGGCTCCCGCCTGTCCCAGAAGCTGTCTGCCTCTGTGGTCCTCACTCTAACCTGTACAGACTAAGTTCGGCGGAGTCCCGGAGCCAAGATGGCGCTCCCTGCAGGGCAGGTCACTGTTCTCCGGCTGGGAGGGTGTCGGATGTCTGCGGCCCCAAAAGGGTGCTGCCTCAGCGGCTCTGTGGCTCCCGCCTGTCCCAGAAGCTGTCTGCCTCTGTGGTCCTCACTCTGACCTGTACAGACTAAGTTCGGCGGAGTCCCGGAGCCAAGATGGCGCTCCCTGCAGGGCAGGTCACTGTCCTCCGACTGGGAGGGTGCCGGATGTCTGCGGCTCCTAAAGGGTGCTGCCTCAGCAGCTCTGTGGCTCCCGCCTGTCCCAGAAGCCGTCTGCCCCCGTGGTCCTCACTCTGACCTGTACAGACTAAGCTCGGCGGAGTCCCGGAGCCAAGATGGCGCTCCCTGCAGGGCAGGTCACTGTCCTCCGACTGGGAGGGTGCCGGATGTCTGCGGCCCCAAAAGGGTGCTGCCTCAGCGGCTCTGTGGCTCCCGCCTGTCCCAGAAGCTGTCTGCCTCTGTGGTCCCCACTCTGACCTGTACAGACTAAGCTCGGCGGAGTCCCGGAGCCAAGATGGCGCTCCCTGCAGGGCAGGTCACTGTCCTCCGACTGGGAGGGTGCCGGATGTCTGCGGCCCCTAAAGGGTGCTGCCTCAGCAGCTCTGTGGCTCCCGCCTGTCCCAGAAGCCGTCTGCCCCTGTGGTCCCCACTCTGACCTGTACAGACTAAGCTCGGCGGAGTCCCGGAGCCAAGATGGCGCTCCCTGCAGGGCAGGTCACTGTCCTCCGACTGGGAGGGTGCCGGATGTCTGCGGCCCCAAAAGGGTGCTGCCTCAGCGGCTCTGTGGCTCCCGCCTGTCCCAGAAGCTGTCTGCCTCTGTGGTCCTCACTCTAACCTGTAGACTAAGTTCGGCGGAGTCCCGGAGCCAAGATCGTGCTCTCTGCAGGGCAGGTCTCTGTCCTCCGGCTGGGCTCAGCTAACCTTCTAAATATGCCATTACTTGCCAGGATTACATGTGGGTGCTGTAGGAGAAAGAGAAGTGGATAGAATCCCAGGTGAGGATCTTGTCATTTCCCACTCTACTTCCTACTATTATGGAGCATTAATAGCTTCATTACTATTACCATAGAGCAATCCATCACAGCATTGTTTTGCTAGTTTTATTACCATGGTTACAGGGCATGGATTATAGCTGCTCCATCATGACAATGGGATAATTATGTCAGGTGTGGTGGAAACTGCTTTTCTCTAATAATATCTAATGAATCAAAATTCTGAATTTACCTCTCCAACTGGCAGCTTCTCCTGCCTCCTCCTCCCCATCTTCCTCCTCTACTTCTTAGCATGCCTCCCCCCACCCCCATCATATGCCAGTGGTCACTTTTAGCTGTTTCACCACTATATTTGGTACCTTTTTCATTGCTATGACAAAATACCTGAGAAAGGCAATTTAAATAAGAAAGGGTTTATTTGTGCTCTCAGTTTGGCCTTACAAGAGAAGGAATGGAAGGAGGTATATGAGGAGGTCATATTGCCTCTACAGTTAGGAAGCAAGAGAGATGAATGCTGTTTCTCAGTTTGCTTTTCCCTTTTTATTTGTAAATTGTTCTTTTGATTCAGTCTGGGATCCCAGTCCATGGAATAGTGTTGCCCACATTTCGAGTGGGTTTTCCTGATCATTTAAACCCAATCTTAAACCTCCTCACAGACATACCCAGAGATTTGTCTCCTAGGTAATACTAGATCCTGTGGACAGGACGATCAGTATTAACCATCTTAACTACCATGTGAGAGAAAGCAGGATTTCTTTTTTTTTTAATTTTTAATATTTTTATTACATATTTTCCTCAATTACATTTCCAATGCTATCCCAAAAGTCCCCCATAGCGCCCCCCACTTCCCTACCCACCCATTCCCATTCTTTTGGCCCTGGCATTCCCCTATATTGGGGCATATAAAGTTTGCAAGTCCAATGGGCCTCTCTTTCCATTGATGTCCGAATAGGTCATCTTTCGATACATATGCAGCTAGAGACAAGAGCTCCGGGGTTCTGGTTAGTACATCATGTTGTTCCAACAATAGGGTTGCAGATCCCTTTAGCTCCTTGGGTACTTTCTCTAGCTTCTCCATTGGGAGGCCTGTGATACATCCAATAGCTGACTGTGAACATCCACTCCTGTGTTTGCTAGGCCCCGGCATCGTCTCACAAGAGACAGCTATATCTGGGTCCTTTCAGCAAAATCTTGCTAGTGTATGCAATGGTGTCAGCGTTTAGAAGCTGCTTATGGGAAGGATCCCTGGATACGGCAGTCTCTAAATGGTGCATCCTTTCATCACAGCTACGAACTTTGTCTCTGTAACTCCTTCCCTGGGTGTTTTGTTCCCAATTCTAAGAAGGGAAAGCAGGATTTCAAAGTAGTCCATGATGTCATATGTTAAGTTGTAGCAGTTCATCTGGCTTCACACAGGAGAAATTTCATAGACACCTGGGAGCATCTCAGCCTTCTCTCTTTAGTGGGAAAATCATAGTAATCTTCAAGAAAACTGGAGCCAATAAAGCATACATAACAATAGAAGCCTAACCTCTAAGCAATGTTTTATTGAAGGTCATTACTGTTAGGATTTTATGCAATGGATACACTTAATAGATATAAACATATTGATAATGTTGTTTTTGGACTTGATGGTAGTTTAGAAGTATTTTCTGTATTGTTTCATAGTCTGCATTATTAGGATTTGATTAATTCCAATATATTCTTTCAAGTTAATATAAAACCAATCATCATAACTTCCAGTTTTAAACATGGTATCAGGGAACATCTTCTCAAGTTATCAAATTTTCTGTTGTAAAAAGCTTTCTAAATTCCTTCAACAATAACATTTTATGTGAAAGGGAATGAACAGGCCACTAACACTCCTGCTATGTGCCGAGAGAGGAAGTAGACACAAGTGCCCATGCCTAATTGAGAAGCTATCTGCAATTGAACATTCTGCAGTTGAACATTGCTTGCAAAGGAAAAATTAGTTTCCTGCAACAGAGTCTCACTGTGTGTACAAACCACACAAACCACACCTAAAGCAGGCTCCATGCCCAGCAGCAGATGGCTAATACAAAACAAACCCAATGGTACTATTGGAAGGTTTTGTTTATTTGCTTGTTTCACAGTGCTTTGAGTATTTTTTAAACCTTAATGATCTTTTGCTTATGTATTATGGTTTCTGATTTTGAGGGTTTTTCCCCCATATGGAATATGTGGATGTTTGTCTCTGCATCTGTATATGTTTCTTGTGCTTTTGTTTTTGCTTTTTATTTTGTTTGTTTATTTTGTTCTATTAGGATTTGGGGTTTTTTTTTTGATGTTTATTTTCTAAGGCGATGGAGAGAGAGAGAGAGAGAGAGAGAGAGAGAGAGAGAGAGAGAGAGAGAGAGGGAGAGGGAGAGGGAGAGGGAGAGGGAGAGGGAGAGGGAGAGAGAGAGAGAGAGAGAGAGAGAGAGAGAGAGAGAGAGAGAGAGAGAGAGAGAGAGAGAGAGAGAGAGAAAGGTCGTGGACTGGATTTGGGTGGGTGGGAAAGCAGGGTGGATCAGGAAGGAGTATGGGGAGGGTAAACTGTGATCAGAATATTGTACAAAATACTATTTTCACTAAAAAAACAAATAAAAATTGTGCTAATTATATATTAGCATACATGATCCTCAAGAATCCTTTAAGCTGGCTCTGGTGGTATGTAGCTGTAATCTACTGCTCCAGAGGCTGAGGGAAAAGGCTCATGAGTTTAAGGCTAGCCTGAACTATGTAGGAAACCATAAAAAAAGCCTTTATATTGCATTTCTTCATTTGGGAAGATACACATTTTCTCGTGTCATAATTTACTGGTGTTAATTATGTATTTGTGTCTTTTGCTCATTAGGTCCAGTTGATTCTGAACTGACACAGCACACTCACTGCACATTCCTCTATTTATCCCAATGAGGACTCAGTGAAAAAAAAATGCTCTTTTGTTCTGCATGTTCTATGTGGGGTGTCTGCTCATAGTACACACAGTCTTTGTTTTTAAAACTTTTTTTTTTTTTGCAGCTCAGCCTCTGTAATATAAATGAAAATTCTTCAATACACTTGACCTACCACTATCTGAAGAATCTTCCAGAAATAATACAAATGTTTAGCTTTTGATTTTTTTCTCAGTCAAATTAAATGGTAGATTTTAACATCTGTGATCTATTTAGTCAAGATGTGTGCCTTTTAGCAGTGCCCTATGTAGAAATGTTCCTCGTGAGTTTTAAAATATATTGTTTGACTTGCCAATTGCCTTCAACTGATTTCTTTAGATTGTGGCCTTTAGAAACTCTCTACCCAGTGTATCTTTCCTACCTCGGTCCTAGAACCATTAGCACTAGAAGGGAAATATCAGCAATTATCCACAAACACTTTCTTTTTTTTTTTTTTTTTTTTTTAGCAGTTTATTTATTTTTTTTTAATATTTTTATTACATAATTTCCTCAATTACATTTCCAATACTATCCCAAAAGTCCCCCATAGCGCCCCCCACTTCCCTACCCACCCATTCCCATTCTTTTGGCCCTGGCATTCCCCTATATTGGGGCATATAAAGTTTGCAAGTCCAATGGGCCTCTCTTTCCATTGATGGCCGACTAGGCCATCTTTCGATACATATGCAGCTAGAGACAAGAGCTCCAGGGTTCCGGTTAGTACATCATGTTGTTCCAACAATAGGGTTGCAGATCCCTTTAGCTCCTTGGGTACTTTCTCTAGCTTCTCCATTGGGAGCCCTGTGATACATCCAATAGCTGACTGTGAGCATCCACTCCTGTGTTTGCTAGGCCCCGGCATCGTCTCACAAGAGACAGCTATATTTGGGTCCTTTCAGCAAGATCTTGCTAGTGTATGCAATGGTGTCAGCGTTTAGAAGCTGATTATGGGACGGATCCCTGGATACAGCAGTCTCTAAATGGTCCATCCTTTCATCACAGCTACGAACTTTGTCTCTGTAGCTCCTTCCCTGGGTGTTTTGTTCCCAATTCTAAGAAGGTGCACAGTGTCCACACTTTGGTCTTCATTCTTCTTGAGTTTCATGCGTTTAGCAAATTGTATCTTATATCTTGGGTATCCTCAGTTTTGGGCTAATATCCACTTATCAATGAATACATATTGTGTGAGTTCTTTTGTGATTGTGTTACTTCACTCAAGATGATGCCCTCCAGGTCCATCCATTTGGCTAGGAATTTCATAAATTCATTCTTTTTAATAGCTGAGTAGTACTCCATTGTGTAAATGTACCATAATTTCTGTATCCATTCCTCTGTTGAGGGACATCTGGGTTCTTTCCAGCTTCTGGCTATTATAAATAGGGCTGCTATGAACATAGTGGAGCATGTGTCCTTTTTACCGGTTGGGACATCTTCTGGATATATGCCCAGGAGAGGTATTGCTGGATCCTCCGGTAGTACTATGTCCAATTTTCTGAGGAACCGCCAGACTGATTTCCAGAGTGGTTGTACAAGCTTGCAATCCCACCAACAATGGAGGAGTGTTCCTCTTTCTCCACATCCTCGCCAGCATCTGCTGTCACCTGAATTTTTGATCTTAGCCATTCTGACTGGTGTGAGGTGGAATCTCAGGGTTGTTTTGATTTGCATTTCCCTGATGATTAAGGATGTTGAACATTTTTTCAGGTGCTTCTCTGCCATTCGGTATTCCTCAGGTGAGAATTCTTTGTTCAGTTCTGAGCCCCATTTTTTAATGGGGTTATTTGACTTTCTGGAGTCCACCTTCTTGAGTTCTTTATATATATTGGATATTAGTCCCTTATCTGATTTAGGATAGGTGAAGATCCTTTCCCAATCTGTTGGTGGTTTTTTTGTCTTATTGATGGTGTCTTTAGCCTTGCAGAAGCTTTGTAGTTTCATGAGGTCCCACTTGTCAATTCTCGATCTTACAGCACAAGCCATTACTGTTCTATTCAGGAATTTTTCCCCTGTGCCCATATCTTCAAGGCTTTTCCCCACTTTCTCCTCTATAAGTTTCAGTGTCTCTGGTTTTATGTGAAGTTCCTTGATCCACTTAGACTTGACCTTAGTACAAGGAGATAGGAATGGATCGATTCGCATTCTTCTACATGTTAACAACCAGTTGTGCCAGCACCATTTGTTGAAAATGCTGTCTTTCTTCCACTGGATGTTTTTAGCTCCCTTGTCGAAGATCAAGTGACCATAGGTGTGTGGGTTCATTTCTGGGTCTTCAATTCTATTCCATTGGTCTATTTGTCTGTCACTATACCAGTACCATGCAGTTTTTATCACAATTGCTCTGTAGTAGAGCTTTAGGTCCGGCATGGTGATTCCACCAGAGGTTCTTTTATCCTTGAGAAGAGTTTTTGCTATCCTAGGTTTTTTGTTATTCCAGATGAATTTGCAGATTGCACTTTCTAATTCGTTGAAGAATTGATTTGGAATTTTGATGGGGATTGCATTGAATCTGTAGATTGCTTTTGGCAAGATAGCCATTTTTACAATGTTGATCCTGCCAATCCATGAGCATGGGAGATCTTTCCATCTTCTGAGATCTTCTATAATTTCTTTCTTCAGAGACTTGAAGTTTTTATTATACAGATCTTTCACTTCCTTAGTTAGAGTCACGCCAAGATATTTTATATTATTTGTGACTATTGAGAAGGGTGTTGTTTCCCTAATTTCTTTCTCAGCCTGTTTATTCTTTGTGTAGAGAAAGGCCATTGATTTGTTTGAGTTAATTTTATATCCAGCTACTTCACCGAAGCTGTTTATCAGGTTTAGGAGTTCTCTGGTGGAATTTTTAGGGTCACTTATATATACTATCATATCATCTGCAAAAAGTGATATTTTGACTTCATCTTTTCCAATTTGTATCCCTTTGATCTCCTTTTGTTGTCGAATTGCTCTGGCTAGGACTTCAAGTACAATGTTGAATAGGTATGGAGAAAGTGGACAGCCTTGTCTAGTCCCTGATTTTAGAGGGATTGCTTCAAGCTTCTCACCATTTACTTTGATGTTGGCTACTGGTTTGCTGTAGATTGCTTTTATCATGTTTAGGTATGGGCCTTGAATTCCTGATCTTTCCAAGACTTTTATCATGAATGGGTGTTGGATCTTGTCAAATGCTTTTTCCGCATCTAAGGAGATGACCATGTGGTTTTTGTCTTTGAGTTTGTTTATATACTGGATTACGTTGATGGATTTCCGTATATTGAACCATCCCTGCATCCCTGGGATGAAACCTACTTGGTCAGGATGGATGATTGTTTTGATGTGTTCTTGGATTCGGTTAGCAAGAACTTTATTGAGGATTTTTGCATCAATATTCATAAGGGATATTGGTCTGAAGTTTTCTATCTTTGTTGGGTCTTTTTGTGGTTTAGGTATCAGAGTAATTGTGGCTTCATAGAATGAGTTGGGTAGAGTACCTTCTGTTTCTATTTTGTGGAATAGTTTGTGAAGAACTGGGATTAGATCTTCTTTGAAGGTCTGATAGAACTCTGCACTAAACCCATCTGGTCCTGGGCTTTTTTTAGTTGGGAGACTATTAATGACTGCTTCTATTTCTTTGGGGGATATAGGGCTGTTTAGATCATTAACCTGATCTTGATTCAACTTTGGTACCTGGTATCTGTCTAGGAACTTCTCCATTTCATCCAGGTTCTCCAGTTTTGTTGAGTATAGCCTTTGGTAGAAGGATCTGATGGTGTTTTGGATGTCTTCAGGATCTGTTGTTATGTCTCCTTTTTCATTTCTGATTTTGTTAATTAGGATGCTTTCCCTGTGCCCTCTAGTGAGTCTGGCTAAGGGTTTATCTATCTTGTTGATTTTCTCAAAGAACCAGCTCCTTGATTGGTTGATTCTTTGAATAGTTTTTCTTGTTTCCACTTGGTTGATTTCACCCCTGAGTTTGATTATTTCCTGCCGTCTACTCCTCTTGGGTGAATTTGCTTCCTTTTGTTCTAGTGCTTTTAGGTGTGTTGTCAAGCTGCTAATGTGTGCTCTCTCTAGTTTCCTTTTGGAGGCACTCAGAGCTATGAGTTTTCCTCTTAAAAATGCTTTCATTGCGTCCCATACGTTTGGGTATGTTGTGGCTTCATTTTCATTGAACTCTAAAAAGTCCTTAATTTCTTTCTTTATTCCTTCCTTGACCAAGGTATCATTGAGAAGAGTGTTGTTCAGTTTCCACGTGAAGGTTGGCTTTCTATTATTTATTTTGTTATTGAACATCAGCCTTAGTCCATGGTGATCTGATAGGATGCATGGGACAATTTCAATATTTTTATATCTGTTGAGGCCTGTTTTGTGACCAATTATGTGGTCAATTTTGGAGAAGGTACCATGAGGTGCTGAGAAGAAGGTATATCCTTTTGTTTTAGGATAGAATGTTCTGTAGATATCTGCCAGATCCATTTGATTCATAATTTCTCTTAGTTTCACTGTGTCCCTGTTTAGTTTCTGTTTCCATGATCTGTCCATTGGTGAAAGTGGTGTGTTGAAGTCTCCCACTATTATTGTATGAGGTGCAATGTGTGCTTTGAGATTTACTAAAGTTTCTTTAATGAATGTGGCTGCCTTTGTATTTGGAGCATAGATATTCAGGATTGATAGTTCCTCTTGGAGGATTTTACCTTTGATGAGTATGAAGTGTCCCTCCCTGTCTTTTTTAATGACTTTGGGTTGGAAGTCAATCTTATCAGATATTAGAATGGCTACTCCAGCTTGTTTCTTCATGCCATTTGCTTGGAGAATTGTTTTCCAGCCTTTCATTCTGAGGTAGTGTCTATCCTTTTCTCTGAGATGAGTTTCCTGTAAGCAGCAAAATGTTGGGTCTTGTTTGTGTAGCCAGTTTGTTAGTCTATGTCTTTTTATCGGGGAGTTGAGTCCATTGATATTAAGAGATATTAAGGAAAAGAAATTGGTGTTTCCTGTTATTTTTGATGTTAAAGTTGGCATTTTGTTCTTGTGGCTGTCTTCTTTTAGGTTTGTTGAGGGATTACCTTCTTGTTGTTTCTAGGGCGTGGTTCCTGTCCTTGTATTGGTTTTTTTCTGTTATTATCCTTTGAAGGGCTGGATTCGTGGAGAGATAATGTGTGAATTTGGTTTTGTCGTGGAATACTTTGGTTTCTCCATCTATGTTAATTGAGAGTTTGGCTGGGTATAGTAGCCTGGGCTGGAATTTGTGTTCTTTTAGTGTCTGTATAACATCTGTCCAGGATCTTCTGGCTTTCATAGTCTCTGGTGAAAAATCTGGTGTAATTCTGATAGGCTTGCCTTTATATGTTACTTGGCCTTTTTCTCTTACTGCTTTTAGTATTCTATCTTTATTTAGAGCATTTGTTGCTCTGATTATTATGTGTCGGGAGGTATTTCTTTTCTGATCCAGTCTATTTGGAGTTCTGTAGGCTTCTTGTATGTTCATGGGCATCTCTTTCTTTAGATTTGGGAAGTTTTCTTCTATAATTTTGTTGAAGATGTTTGCTGGTCCTTTGAGTTGAAAATCTTCATTCTCATCCACTCCTATTATCCGTAGGTTTGGTCTTCTCATTATGTCCTGTATTTCTTGGATGTTTTGAGTTAGGATCTTTTTGCATTTTCCATTTTCCTTGATTGTTGTGCCGATGTTCTCTATGGAATCTTCTGCACCTGAGATTCTCTCTTCCATCTCTTGTATTCTGTTGCTGATGCTCGTATCTATGGTTCCAGATTTCTTTCCTAGGGTTTCTATCTCCAGTGTTGCCTCATTTTGGGTTTTCTTTATTGTGTCTACTTCCCTTTTTAGGTCTAGTATGGTTTTGTTCATTTCCATCATCTGTTTGGATGTGTTTTCCTGTTTTTCTGTAAGGACTTCTACCTGTTTGATTATGTTATCATGTTTTTCTTTAAGGATTTGTAACTCTTTAGCAGTGTTCTCCTGCCATTCTTTAAGGGATTTTTGTGCTTCCTCTTTATTGTCTTCTTCCTTTTTAGCAGTGTTCTCCTGCATTTCTTTAAGTGTGTTATTAACGTCCTTCTTGAAGTCCTCTATCATCATCAGGAGATATGCTTTTAAATCCGTGTCTAGCTTTTCCGGTGTGTTGGGGTGCCCTGGACTGGGTGAAGTGGGGGTGCTGGGTTCTGATGATGGTGAGTGGTCTTGGTTTCTGTTAGTAAGATTATTACGTTTACCTTTCGCCATCTGGTAATCTCTGGGGTTAGTTGTTATCGTTGTCACTATTTAAAGATTGGAGCAGAAGCTGTGTTCCACTCACCAGCAGTCTCTAAATCCTGCGGCGGGGGTCGTGGGTAGCTGACGGTACCCCGGTGCTGGTCCAGCCGGAAGAGGCCTGTGGTCCTACTCAGGCCGTTTTTCTGCTTCCCTAACTAATGCAGTCTCAGGTCCCGCGCAATTGGATTGGAGCAGAAGCTGTGCTCCACTCACCAGAAGTCTTAAGATCCTGTGGCGGGTGTTGTGGGCAGTTGGCGAGTGTCAGCAGACCCTGCGCCCCAGCTGCTCAGGTGCTTTTCTGACCGGAAGAGGGTTGTGGCCCTATGTGGGCCGGATTTCTCTCTCCCCAACCAGAGCAGTCTCAGGTCCCGCGTGATTGGACTGGAGCAGAAGCTGTGTTCCACTCACCAGCAGTCCCAAAATCCTGCGGCAGGGGTCGTGGGTAGCTGGTGGGTGTCAGGCAACCCTGCGCTCCCGCTACCCTGGCGCTGATCCGGCCGGGTGAGGCCTGTGGCCCTACTCAGGCCGGTTTCTGCTTCCCTAACTAATGCAGTCTCAGGTCCCGCGCAATTGGACTGGAGCAGAAGCTGTGTTCCACTCACCAGCAGTCCCAAAATCCTGCGGCAGGGGTCGTGGGTAGCTGGTGGGTGTCAGGCAACCCTGCGCTCCCGCTACCCCGGCGCTGATCCAGCCGGATGAGGCCTGTGGTCCTACTCAGGCCGGTTTCTGCTTCCCTAACTAATGCAGTCTCAGGTCCCGCGCAATTGGATTGGAGCAGAAGCTGTGCTCCACTCACCAGAAGTCTTAAGATCCTGTGGTGGGTGTTGTGGGCAGTTGGCGAGTGTCAGCAGACCCTGCGCCCCAGCTGCTCAGGTGCTTTTCTGACCGGAAGAGGGTTGTGGCCCTATGTGGGCCGGATTTCTCTCTCCCCAACCAGAGCAGTCTCAGGTCCCGCGTGATTGGACTGGAGCAGAAGCTGTGTTCCACTCACCAGCAGTCCCAAAATCCTGCGGCGGGGGTCGTGGGTAGCTGGCGGGTGTCAGGCAACCCTGCGCTCCCGCTACCCTGGCGCTGATCCGGCCGGGTGAGGCCTGTGGCCCTACTCAGGCCAGTTTCTGCTTCCCTAACTAATGCAGTCTCAGGTCCCGCGCAATTGGATTGGAGCAGAAGCTGTGCTCCACTCACCAGAAGTCTTAAGATCCTGTGGCGGGTGTTGTGGGCAGTTGGCGAGTGTCAGCAGACCCTGCGCCCCAGCTGCTCAGGTGCTTTTCTGACCGGAAGAGGGTTGTGGCCCTATGTAGGCCGGATTTCTCTCTCCCCAACCAGAGCAGTCTCAGGTCCCGCGTGATTGGACTGGAGCAGAAGCTGTGTTCCACTCACCAGCAGTCCCAAAATCCTGCGGCAGGGGTCGTGGGTAGCTGGTGGGTGTCAGGCAACCCTGCGCTCCCGCTACCCTGGCGCTGATCCGGCCGGGTGAGGCCTGTGGCCCTACTCAGGCCGGTTTCTGCTTCCCTAACTAATGCAGTCTCAGGTCCCGCGCCCACAAACACTTTCTTCTAAAACTTTCACTGTTATGCAGGTTCTATGTTTTACAGGTGGTTGAGTGTCAATGCATATATTTGTGTTAGGTACTTCCATTATAAGAAGAATAAATGTAGGTGGCATTGTGTATATTCATCCCCCTTTTGTGATTTCATATAAATAGCATTGTAATATCATCCCTAGAGCCTGTCCCATAGTCAGTATAGAATTCACCATTTGGAAAACCTTTTCTGTCCAGAGAGCAAATTCTTTAACTTGTGGCAATTGATCTCCATGTCATCCATTTCCTCCACTTTCTCCTCCACATTTTCTTCCTTTTTCCACTTCATCCCTTAAAATATAAAATCCATTCTACGTCTAGACCTTATTAAAATAATGTATGGTTATATTTGGGCTTGACACGTGAACTGTAGTTGGCTATTTTTGAGCTAAGATAATTTAAAAAACAAAATAATATTTAAAAATTCTAGATTTACTTTTATTTTTTATTTTGTGTGTGTTCATTTGGGAGTACGTGCATATCTGTGTGTAGGTGGTCACAGAGTGAAAGGCGGTCATTTGATTCCCCTGAGCTGGAGTTGAGTCTTCTGATATGGGTTCTGGAAAATGCACCAGAGTCCCCTGGAAGAGCATCATGAGCTCTTAACCTCTGAGCCATCTGGCCAGTCTCCCAAATAAGATTTCTATGCTTTACTTTTGGGGCTTATTCTATAAAGAAGATTATTTAGGTAGTTGTGGCTTTCCATTGTAAATAATAACAAAAAAGCAAGATAGTGGGGAGCAGGGCTCATCTGAATGGATAATGCTATTTATCTCAGTACAGCTCTTTTTCCATCACCATTGGTAGTCTCTTAAGAAAGAAAAACTGGCAGACAATACTTAGAGCTTGGGCTTATTTATTTCACTTCTGCGATTTCTTGCAATTGGAAATCAAATGAGTTCATTTCCTGATGCTTCACTGAGAAAACTAGTAGTGTTGATTATAAAAAATGTAGTTAGAGTTTAATTAAAACACAGCCACTTAAAGGGCTTCATACTAATACTGTTTTCCTCTTTAGGTTTGTATCACCAGTGCCCAAATCAGCGGTGCTTTATGTGAGTTCCTAGAACTGATTGTGCAAATATGCAAATGAATATCAACTGGCACCGGGTTTTGCTTCATGAGACATTTTCTGTAGGTCACAAAATGGAGCACTTCTATCAACCTTTTTTTTTTAATAATACTGTATTTGACTTTTTTAAAGTAAATTTTTACTCATTGTCGTGACACATCAGACAAAGATAGATGTATATTGTGTCTTTCCACAATGTCAAAATTTAGTAAATAACAACCCTTTTAGAAGATGCCACAATATCTTTGCCAAGTAGCTACAGTTTTCTTTGGTAGTTAGTCTCTGGCAAATACAAATTCTTTTATTCTAATCTTAATTATGAATATGAACTCTCAGGCCACACATTGACTACAACACAATAAGTATTTCTCTTTTTCTATGTATATATCTATATAGATGTAGGCAAATAAATATATGTAGACTGTAGCAGGGCCCACAGAGGGCAAAGAGGCTACAGAGTTCAAAGAAGCCTTATTAGAGGCAGAGGCCTGAGCTGATACAGAAGCAAAGAGGGTCACTAAGGTCATTAAGAAGCCCAGCATGAAAGCTGCTGGATGCATGCAGGGCCAAACTGCCTAGAATTGGGTTGAGCACAACTGCAGAAACAAAGGGCCATGAGCTTTCAGAGACAAGGTACAAAATGGGGTCTGATGGCAGAATGGCAGAATGGCAGAATGAAAGAATAGTAATTTGCATGGGTCACAGTAACTATTGAAAAGTCTGCTTACCTTGAAAGCCTAGGGACAGGCATTTTCTGTCAGTCTCTTTACACACCCACACCATGTGGTCAGTTGGTAGAACAGTCGCCATTACAGTCTTCTTAGGTGTCTTAGATTTTTTGCTGTCTAGGTGAGAGTGTTGTACCCTCTGTGAGTCTGGTGCATTTGATAAGTTCTTGGGGATTTTTTGGGGGGTGGGGGAGTGTATAGTTTTAATTTCTCATCTTCCCAATCTATTTTGATGAATTTAATGAATAAAGATATACCTTTTTATTTTTAGGAATCAGTTCTTTGTCAGCCTGTTTCTTGTGGGTGGTGCTGGACAAGTGGTAGTATTTAGGTGCACAGTCATGCACAATGGAGCCAAATGGGGCTTTGTAAAGTGGAGCCGCCCAGGGTGAGGTACAGCCTCTGTAGGCCATTGTTTACATTAATATGAAATACTTTAGCACAGGGGAACAGCCTGATTTCCACACCCATCCAGAAACTTCACTCTAATATAACACAGTCAGGTTGCTGAAAACTATACACCCGCACCCTCCCCAACAAAACAAAATAAAACAGCCCAAAAAGCCCTTTCATATGTAGTTTGATATGAATTCTTTCCACACACTTATGTTTTGGGTGCTAGGTGATGACACTATTTTGGGAGGTTGCAGAAACACAACAGAGATTTAGTTTCTCAGTTCTTTGTGTGGGAGTCCAAGATCAAGGTGTCAACGGGGTCTGTGTGTGCAAAGCCTCTCTTTATAGCTTATACTCAGCACCCTTCTTCCTGTGTCTTAAACATGGAGGTTTTGTCCTATGGTTTCTTCTTAGGAGAAGACTACTTTTAGTTCAGAATGGTGGTGTTCAATCTTAGTTCTTGGGGTATGGAGGCAGGGGGATTAAAAATTCAAGGTCAGTTGCCTGTATAGTGAGACCCTGTCTAAAATATAAAAAGGAAGAATGAGAAAACCACTGTAGCTCTTCTTTTACTACTTTGTGGGTTTTTCTTTCTTCCTCCCTTCTCCACCCTTTTTCTTCCTCAATTTCAACCTGATAACTCTAGAAAAGAGAGAAAAAATAGTGAAGAAAGGAAAGAGATCCCAAACTAAAGCTAGGGGTCAGAAAGGAGTTGACATTATCATTAGACTACTTCTGGCAGATTAGGGACATGGAGTCCCTTGGGAAAAGTTTGCAGTTTGCTGTCAGGACATCTAATTTCTTCTTGTTGTTGTCATCTCTTCTTGGCACATGACTACTTTACAAACTTTGATCACCAACAGCCAACCAACAAAAATCTACCAACACCCTCTTATGGGGCTCTAGCCTTTATCTATCCTTTGAAAAGTCCCCAGAATTCCAAACATCACACAATCACAGAAACTATCTGCAATGGGTAAAACTGTGCCCCTGCTAGAGCATGAGGCAAATCATAGTTAGCTGCTATTTGACAATCTGAAGCAGTTCCACGTCCCTCACCTGGGATTAAAATGAAAACATTCACATACCATTTCATTGCTTTTTAAAGAAACAAAAATACCAAATTTGTCACTACAACACACCCTACCATGTGACCTCAGATAACTTGTGCTACCTTTTTATATGTTCTCTAAATACCAACAGACTGGAGGTTAGAACTTCAGAATAGGAAATGGAAAGAAGGAACACATTTCAGTCCACAGTACAGTTAGAACAAATACCTGAGTCTTTACCTTGCAGTAAAGACTCCCTGCCCTGGCTTGCTTAGTGCTGGAATTGTAGGCATAAACCTCTACACTGTGTTTTGCCTTTCAGTTTTTACAAATGTTTCCTTTCGATTCTAAGTTCCCACAAAGGTTTGATCCAGGTACCCACATGACAGAAGTCAATGCCAACTCCCATAAATTGTCCTCTGACCTTTGCACATGTAACATGTGTTTACCCACTCCCTACACACATGTGGGAATATTTGTATACACATACACACATAACAAATAAATGTGAAAAACATTGTAATAGCAAATAAAAACAGTAGTCAAACTCCTATCAGAAGACTTACCAAATGAGAAACTGCAGATGAGAGAAAAGCCATGAAAAGAAGATTCAACCATCTGTTAGCATGATAGATTGGAGTGGAGTCATGGACTACAGATACAGTACCTTTACTGATTTGCCAGAACCTAAAGGCAGCACTCTCTAGAGTGCCTCTGTGATGCATAAGGACCATGTCAGTAAGAAACTGGTCCTGGGACTGGAGACATGACTTAGTAGTTAAACGCATAGGTATTTACTATATCTTAGTATTTACTAATTCCATAGTATTTAGTATTAGCAAATCTTCTTATAGAGGACCTGGGTTTGGTTCTTGGCATTTACATGGTGGCTCACAATTGTCTGGCACTCCAGTTCCAGGGGATCTGATGCCTCTTTTGACCTCCATGGGATCCTTTATGCACTTGATGCACAAACATACACTTAAGAGAATACCCATACCATAAATTAAACAAATAAACTTTTTCTTTCTTTTTATAAAGGAAAGGTTCTGTTTAAGAGGTGTGTTATTTTCCCCACACAGTGCAGTGTGCATGCCTTTAATCCAAGCACTTGGGAGATCTCTGTGAGTTTGAGGTCAGCCTGTTTTACATAGTGAGGCCCTATCTCAACAAACAAAGAAACAAACAAAAACAAACAAAAAAGAGGAAAAATATATAAATTTAGGACAAGCAAGTATGATTTCTGGGATTACAAAGTCTTATTTGCCCTGGAGATTCCTTGCCCTGCCTCCAGGTCATTTCCACTTAGGAAGTAGGACCATGGCCCACAGTCCTAGACACCCTAAAATTCTACCTTTTTCTCTCTTTTCCTGGCCTCTTCCAAGAAAAGTCTTTCAGTCCTCTAGGTTCTGAAAATTTATTTAATGTGTCCCCTTCATTGTATTCTGCATTCCAGAGACTCTTTTCCTAGCTCCTAGAGGATTAAGCTTTTGCAAGCCAAAGGCAGCAAACTTGAAGACTGTTTGGACCTTTGGCCCAGTCTGTTTCTCAACCCCTGCTCAAAGGGAGCCACTTATAGTTGACTTTGGACTTGAGTAAAAAGTGGCCAGACAATTCTTGGAAAAGAAGGACTATGGGGAGCAGAGACCATCCTGAGTGAATGTGTTGCTGTTGCCATGGGCCTTATGGGTTCAGATGCTGCAAAGCCTTCTTTGGAGGACCAAGTGAAAATGTTGACAATGTGTTGCAGAAAATGTCCACCATAGTTTTCTCCCCAAGATTTACAGAATGAAGACTATTTCCCTATAGAGACTGCCTCTTTGTTCAACTCTTTAGAATAGATACTCTGAACTTTCAGGATGCTGTGGTTTCTCCATCGGAGATCCCAGTCTACCTGACCCAAGCCTTTCTTTCTATTTCTTTCCATCTGTCCAGTCATCAGTTTGTCGTTTCTTCATTCCCTTCACTGCTCCTAGTCAGGTCACCGTAGAAGCCCAACAGGAATGAAGTAAAGGAACATACACATTATCTTCCAGAAATTGCATGACAATACATTGTGGTAGACAATTATTCTTTTTGGGGAAGTGGAAAGTGATACTTGGAAGAGTTGAGCTTCCCAGAGTCAAACAACTAATGAGAAGGTAGTATAGCTTCAGCTAAGGCTTAGTTTTAGCTCGACATGGTGGGTAAAGCTTATAATTGTAGCATTTGGGAGACAAAAACAGGAAGATTGTTGAGAATTTGAGGCTGGCCTAGGCTACATAGCAAGTTCTAGGCCAGCATTGGCTACATAGGGAGACTCTGGGACAAAAGAGTTGGAAAGAATAAAGGATTGTTTTGCCTGCTTCTGTGCTTATAGTTCCTTCCATGTGCCCTCCTCAGAAGATCAGATCATTCTAATTGATATGATAACTATTTGAAGAAATGAGATATGAATCCATTTCTTTTTAATAAGCAATGTTTGCGTCTACAGTCCTACTTTATGGGGTCCCATATTTTCCAGCAGCAAATCTGTCACATGGCAATCAAAGGAAATCATGGGATAAAAACCAATGCTACCATGGGTCCAATGGGTTGGACTCAATGGACTATGAAGTAACATATTAAATGTAACAAGGGTTACATTTAAGGTGCATTCTAGGACATCTCAGCTGTTTAAGTCCAGGTTTTTTCCCCTCTTTGGTTATTTGAGACAAAGTCTTTTGAAGTCCTCAGACTTGCTATGTAGCTGACAATGACCTTGAACCCCTGATTCTCCCGTTTCCACCTTCCAGTTAATGAGATTATAGATGTGCACCATAGTAACTGGTTTAATTTTATTTTCTCAATAAATTGTAAAACTAGACATTAACTGTAATACTCTGCAGGAGCAAACAGCCTAACAGGAAGAAAACATTAAACAAAAATGCAAAAATCCATATCAGCAATGCTTTTTACTTAATTTGTATGTTCACGATTGCCTTTTTACAATGAACACTTCCTTTCCTTCCTGTGTTAGTGCTCTTCTCCATGTGCAAACTGTTGGTTCTGGGTCCCAGACTCAAGACTGGAAACACTGGGCTTCATTAGTGGCAACACCTTTCAGCCACATGCCGATCAATAAATATTATAATATGAAACAAATGCAGAAAACAAGTCATTAGTCTGCTGCTTGTTCTTCAGAAGGTTGTGCTAGTTGTACAAGGAGGAAAATTTCATGGGTTTGTTGGTTTGTTGAGTTTCCAAGGCTACCACCAACTCTGCTAGAACCAACAAATAACTTGGATGGTGGTTTCCCAATAGAGTTGGAAGTGACATCAGAGACTAGAACTACATGGAACAGAAAGTTAGCTGCCATGCATATGCTTAGGCAAACCCAGAGGCCACTCTTTCCCACAATCTTGATTTTACAAATGCTTTATAGGATGAAGTCATCCCAAACAACCAGCTGTGGAAACTAAGCCTTTCCATAGTTTCCTCTTTTGGACCTAGGGAAAGCCAGTAAATAAAAGTGATTTTGGTTTAGGAGCTTAATAATTAAAGTAAGACATTCAAAGACTGATACATAGTTGAGAATATATAACAGAAATGCTGATTATCCCCACTATCTTTTTAACAGAACAATTTCTTGCCTCCAGGGTTTCCAGGGTCTTAATATGTAGTCCAGGCTAGTCTGAAATTCCGGATGTTTCTGCTACAGTCTCCTAAGTGCTGAGATTACAAATGAGTAGCACCATTTTTTTTTTTTCTTAAAATCTGGGCAGAGTGAGTAGCATCTCACAGTGATTACTATAAACTTAATGACATAGATTCTTCCACTGAGGCCTCCATTGCAAATTGGAAATTACTGATTCTACCCAATCAGCAACTAGTATATTTTATGTGTGTGTGTGTGTGTGCATACATGTATATATAATTTATATATTATTTTAATTCTTTGAGAATTTCATACATGTATATTATAAAATATGTTTAGATATGTGATTTCCCCATCAATCTCCTCTTTGTCCCTAAACTCCTCCTCATCCTAATTGCAGATCATATATATATATATATATATATATAACCAATAAGTCCAGTTAGTACTACTCATTTGTACATGAATGTGGGATTATTCACTGAAGCACTGGAAACCCACCAATAGCCACACTTAAAGAATGATTTTTCCTCTCCCAGCAACTACAAAATTGACAACGGCTTCTCTTTAAGGGATAGAACTTATAGATCATTTCCCCCACATATGTGGGATTTTTTTTCTGGCTTAATCTTGTGTTGATCTTGTGTGGGTGGGTAACATAGCTGGTGTGAGTTCATGAGTACAATAGCCATGTTGTATCTAGAAGACAGCTTTTCACAACAGTCCTCCCTACCTACAGGTTCTACATTCTTTTTAACTCTTCTTCCATGATTAGCCACTATATTTTGTTATGATTTCTACTGACACTTTTTTGAGACAGGGTTGTACTATGTATGACGAGGAACTCTCTATGCAGACTGGACTGACTTTGAACTCACAGAAATCTGCCTGCCTTGGCCTCCTGAATTCTGGGATTAAGGGCCGGTACCACCACATTCAGTTCATTTCAGTAACTATTTCTATAACCTTTCAGCTAAAGTTGGCCTTTAGTTCACCCTTTACTAAGCAATCTGTCGGGTATCTCAATAGCCCTGTAGCTCCACCATATCTAACTTCTTTAGTAGCACTGATGTGATATCAAAATGGTGATGGCCTCTTTTGAGGAATTTGGCTCACTTATTTAGTCAATACAAACACAAGGGAGTTCACCAAAAGGGGCTGGCCATTGCCTCACACATAGCAAGCACTCGGGTTGAATCCTGACATTGTACAGAAACATCCATCGACTCAACACCTATAATATTAAATGGGGCCCAGTGTCTTTCAGGCCTCTGAGGTTTCAGAGGCAATGAGTTTGTCATTAAAATTTTTAAAGAAGCCCATTTATGCTGTTAACCTACAAACTGACGGTATTGAATGGGATTGTCTACAACACAAAACTCTCAAATCTCTCAGTATGTAGTAATGAGTAACAGTTACTTCGGTTAGTATACCACAGAGATTTCCTCACTGTGGATGCTCTAGCAACCTTCTCTCATGTCTCCTGATGTCTCTTAACCACCCAGACAATCATGAATTTACAGTGCCTTCTGGTCCTAGAAATTGGTCTTTCTGTTCCCAAGATATATACCACTAGAAGGGAAAGGACTGGCCACCTACTGAGTCCTTTTGAAGACAGAGGATCTCACAGGTCCATTAATGTCTTGAACCATGAGAGCAGTACCCTGGAAACTTAACAGAGTTCCTGAAACTTCCTTGATACCATAAGATGTCAAACCTGGATTCTCATATATGGTGTTTCAGCAGAAGGCTTTCTCTATTCTCAGTTTCTTGTCAGAGATGGCATGATAGTAGAGTAGGATGCATTTTGCTAAGACCCCATTATCTATGTGGGAAACTCCTTTGAGTCAACTGAATGAAAAACAAGGAGCTTTCTTATGCTTGGGGTATGGTGTCTCAACCAATGAATCCATATGGTGGAATTTGAGGGAGGTTGGCTGCTTTTCATCTCTTAGCCATATCTTAACTGATCAAGCATGGCATCTTAGTAAAACTGGCTGAACTTCATGCAGTTGGACAATGATCAATTAGTCTTACTTGTATATAAGTACACTCATGAGCCATTGTCAATGGTCTGTCTTGGTCAATGGGAATACATAGTTCCTTTTCAAAGGCTGCTTTTTTTCTGGTTATATAATTCTGGGAGACTGCTACCTCATAGATCATCAGAATAGAAATGAAATTGATGCAGTGTCACCAAAGCATTCATTATTACCTGTAGAGTTCCAGGTGTTGGTGAGAATGGCTTAGGCACTCATTTTACTTCTCAAAATGCCCAAATGCCTGGATCTTAGGAAAGACATTTAGTACAACCTTTATTTCTCTTACAGGCTTTAGGCTATTTAGGCTTTAGGCTTTATTTCTTTTACAGGTATCATAGAGTAGCATAATGGCTTATTGATACAAGTTAATTTAATTGAATCAAGCATGAGCTGTTCAGCCATCAGAAAAACACTACAGGCAGAGGAAGTGGTAATAAGGAGTCAGACTAATTTTTTTAAAATTTTAACATCATTAATTAATTAATTATATTTCTTCCTTTTTCCTCTCTCCAAACTTCTCATATATCTATTCTTTCTTCCCTTCAAATGGATGACCTATTTTTTCACTAATTGTTATTGTATTTGCTTGTCTATTGTATATATTTTCACATGCATATATATTCCTGAATATAACCTGTTGAAAGACTCAATTTTTTTGTATGGTTGTTTATAACTCCCAACTCCAGCACTTGTTTGCCCCTTACTACTGCACTTTTGGGCATGTGAATATGAGCATCTGAGGAATCTGCATTGACCCTGGTAGGATGATCAAGCCATAGACATTTTGACAGGTGTGTAGGAACCCTCTCTAGATCCCTGGCATTTAGCAACACTAAATCTCTATCCAGTTTCTCTTTCTTGATTTCTCAAGCCACTTTCAGATTTCTTTGGGAGCCTGCCATGCTCTCCTCAGAAAGACTCATTTTATGAAGTGATAAATATTCTGCATGCTCTTGGCAAGTGGCATTACTGGCATTATGCAAAACAGATTTTAAATAGGGGCCTGCTATGTTTCCATGAGCTTGGTAATGGTCACAATATAAGAGAATTTCTTTTTCTTGATTAACTGAATTATTTCTTATTAATGATTGTTTTTGCCCCCAAATGGTTTACACAATATGGAGTAATTAAGAACAGTGTGTAACCTGTGTAACCAACGAGGTAACAGTGTGTAACTGACTATGTCCTGGGTCTTTATCATCATTATTTGCATTTAGGCTTTAAGTAAAGGGGAAAAGAACATAAAACGTTAATCCTACTTTTTAAGTCTTGGTCCAGATGATATAATTCACTGGTCCTCTCATTCCATTGGTAATAACTAGTCACATGGCCACAGCGGGCTAATAAAGGAGTCTTAGAAATGGAGTTCTTATGGGCGTTAATAACAAGTCTATACACTATTGAAGAAGAACATAAATTTTAGTATAAGGCTCAACATGTTTTAGTTTTTAAAAAAGTTTTATTTTATGTTTAATTTAATTTTTACACTCCATATTCCATTTCCTGCCTCCCATCCACCCTCCAACTGCTCCACGTCCCACACCTCCTTCCCACCCCATCCTGTCTCCACATGGATGCCTGCACCCCCCCCCCCCCACCACATTTGACCTCCAAACTCCCTCTAGTCTCTTGAGGGTTAGGTGCATGATCTTTGAATGAACACAGACCCAGAAGTCCTCTACTGTATGTGTGCTGGGGGCCTCATATCAGCTGGTGTACGCTGTCTGTTTGGTGGTCCAGTGTTTGAGAGATTTCAGGGATCCAGATTAGTTGAGACTGCTGGTCCTCCTACAGGGTCTCTCTTCTCCTCAGCTTCTTTCAGCCTTTACCTAATTCAGCAACAGGGGTCAGCTGCTTCTGTCCATTGGTTGGGTGCAAATATCTGCATGTGACTCTTACAGCTGCTTGTTAGGTCTTCCGGAGGGCATTTATGCTAGGTTCCAGTTTGTGAGCGCTCCATAGCCACAGTAATAGTGTCAGGCCTTGGGACCTCCCCTTGAGTTGTATCCCATTTTGGGCCTTTCACTCGACCTTCTTTTCCTTAGGCTCCTCTCCATTTCCATCCCTGTAAGTCTTTCAGACAGGAACAATTATGTGTCAGAGATGTGACTGTAGGATGGCAACCCCATTCCTCACTTGATGTCCTCTCTTCCTGATGGAGGTGGGCTCTACAAGTTCCCTCTCCCTACTGTTGGGCATTTCATCTAAGGTCCCTCCTTTGAGCTCTGGGAGTCTCTCACCTCCCAGGTCTCTGGTGCATTCTGGGTGGTTCCCCAACCTCCTATTTCCTGAGTTTGCCTGTTTACATTCTTTCTGCTGGCCCTCAGAGCTTCAGTCCTTTTCCCTCACATAATACCAGATCATGTTTCCCTCTCCCCACCACTCCCTCCATACCCCATCCACTTTCCTTCCTAAGTCCCCCTCTCTCTCCCTACTTTCTTCTCTCTCCCAAGTAGGACTGAGGTGCCCTCACTTGGGTACTTCAGCTTGTTGAGCTTTTTTTTTTTTGATATTTATTTATTTATTTATTTATTATTAGATGTTTTCTTTATATACATTTCAAATGCTATCTCAAAATTTCCCTATACCTTCCCTCTGCCCTGCTCCCCTACCTACCCACTCCCACTCCTTGGCCCTGGCATTCTCCTATATTGGGGCATATAAAGTTTGCAATACCAAGGGGCCTCTCTTCCCAGTAATGGCTGACTAGGCCATCTTCTGCTACATATGCAGCTAGAGACACGAGCTCTGAGGGTACTGGTTAGTTCATATTGTTGTTCCACCATAGGGTTACAGACCCCTTCAGCTCCTTGGGTGCTTTCTCAGCTTCTCCATTGGGGGCCCTGTGTTCCATTTTATAGAAGACTGTAGGCATCCACTTCTGTATTTGCCAGGCACTGGCATAGCCTCATATGAGACAGCTATAGCTTGTTGAGCTTTTTGAGTTCTGTGGAGTGTATCTTGGGTATTATGTACAGTTATTGTTTTGTTTTGTTTTGGCTCCTATCCACTTAGTGAGTACATACCATGCATGTTCTTTTACATCTGAGTTACCTCACTCAGGATGATATTTTCTAGTTACATTCATTTGAATGCAAAAGTCGGGATATCCTCGGTCTTAATAGCTGAGTAGTACTCCATTGTGTAAATGAACCACATTTTCTGTATCCATTCTTCTGTTGTGGGACATCTAGGTAGTTTCTAGCTTCTGGCTGTCACAAATAAGGCTGCTATGAACATAGTGGAACATGTGTCCCTGTGGCATGGTGGGGCATCTTTTGGGTATATTCCCAAGAGTGGTATAGCTGGGCATCCAGGTAGATCTAATTCCAGTTTGCTGAGGAACCTCCAGGTTGATTTCCAGAGTGGTTGTACCAGTTTGCAATCCCACCCTCAAAATGGAGGAATGCTCCTCTTTCTCCATATCCTCTCCAACATTGACACCTGAGGTTTTGATCTTAGCCATTTTAATTGGTCTAAGGTGGAATCTCAGGTCCATTTTGATTTGCATTTCTCTGATCACTAAGGACTTTGAACGTTTCTTTAGGTTATTCTCAGCCATTTGAAATTCCTCAGCTGTGAAATCTCAGTTTAGTTCTATACCCCATTTTTTATTGGGTTTGATTTTTTGGTGATTAGCTTCTTGAGTTCTTTATATATTTTGCATATTAGCCTTCTATCTGATGTGTGGTTAGTAAAGATTTTTTTCCCATTCTGTAGGTTGCCGATTTGTCTTATTGACTATGTCCTTTGCCTTACAGAAGCTTTCCAGTTTCATGAGGCTCCATTTACCAATTATTGATCTTAGAGCATAAGCCATTGGAGTTAGGAAATTTCCCCTTGTGCTAATGAGTTCAAGGATCTTTCCCACTTTCTCTTCTATTAGATTCAGTGATAAAGAGTTGTTTCCACATGTATGTGGGCTTTCTGTTGTTTTTGCTGTTATTGAAGATAAGCCTTAGGCCATGGTGATCTAATAAGATGCATGGTATTATCAATCAATCTTCTTGAATATTATTGACTTTGAAGAAAGTTCCATGAGGTGCTGAGCAGAATGTGTTTTCTTACAGAAGTGGATGCTCACAGTCATGTATAGGATTGAACACAGGGCCCCCAGTGGAGGAGCTAGAGAAAGTACCCTAGGAGCTGAAGGGGTCTGCAACCCTATAGGTAGAACAACAATATGAACTAATCAGTACCCCCAGAGCTTGTGTCTCTAGCTGCATATGTAGCAAAAGATGGCCTAGTCGGCCATCAATGGGAAGAGAGGCTCCTTGGTCTTGCAAACTTTATATGCCCCAGAACAGGAGAACACCAGGGCCAAGAAGTGGGAGTGGGTGGGTAGGGGATCAGGGCAGGGGGAGGGTATAGGTACCTTTTGTGATAGCTTTTGAAATGTAAATGAAGAAAATATATAATAAAAATTTTTTAAAAAGGTGTATTCTTTTGTTTTAGGGTGAAATGTTCTGTAGACAGCTGTTAAATCCCTTTGGTTAATAAGCTTTCTTAGTTTCACTGTGTCTCTGTTTAGTTTATGTTTCAATGACCATTTGGTGAGAGTGGGGTGTTGAAATCTCCCAGTATTATTGTGTGGGGTTCAATGTGTGCTTTGAGTTTCAGTAAAGTTTCTTTTATGAATTTGGGTGCTCTTGCATTGGGCCATAGATGTTCCGAATTGAGATTTTCTCTTGGTAGATTTTCCCCTTGATGAATATGAAGTGTCCTTCTTCATCATGCTTGATAACTTTTGGTTGAAAGTCTAGTTTATTGGATATTAGGATGGCAACTACTGCTTGTTTCCTGGGACCATTTGCTTGGAAGACCTTTTTCTATCCTTTTACTCTGAGATAGTGCCTGTCTTTGTTGTTGACGTGTGTTTCTTGTATGCAGCAAAATACTGGATCTTGTTTGCATATCCACTCTATTAGCTTATATCTTTTTATAGGTGAGTTGAGTCCGTTAATATTGAGAGATATTGAAGAGAGATGACTGTTGGTTCCTGACATGCTCGTTTTTGTAGGTGGTTTTATGTGCTTATGACTCTGTTTTTGACTTTGTTGTGAGATGCTTAATATCTTGTCCTTTCTTTGGTGCAGGTATCTTCCTTGTGTTGGAATTTTTCTTCCAGGATCCTCTGTAGGGTTGGGTTGGTAGATGTATACTGTTTGAATTTGGTTTTGTTCTGGAATATTTCAATTTCTCCATCTATGCTGATTGATAATTTTGCTGTGTATAATAGGCTGGGCTGGCATTTGTTTTCTTTTAGAGTCTGCATGACCTCTGACCAGGCTCTTCTGGCTTTCATAGTCTCTGTTGAGAAGTCTGGTGTAATTCTGATAGGTCTACCTTTGTATGTTACTTGGCCTTTTCCCCTTGCATCTTTTAATATTCTTTCTTTGCTCAGTGAATTTAGTGTTTTGATAATTATGTGATGAGAAGATTTTCTTTCCTGGTCCCATTTATATGATGTTCTATAGGCTTCTTGTACCTTTATGGCCATCTCTTTATTTAGGTTGGGGAAATTTTCTTATATGATTTTGTTGAAGACATTTTCAAGTCCTTTGAGCTGAGAATTTCGTTCTTCTCTATTCTGATTATCCTTAGATTTGGTCTTTTCATTGTGTCCTAAATTTTCTGGATGCTTTGGGTTAGGAATTTTTATGTTTTGAATTTTCTTTGACAGTTATGCCAGCCTCTTCTTCCATCTATTCTACACCTGAGATTCTCTCTTCTATCATTCTGTTGGTAATACTTACATCTGTAATTCCTGACCTTTTCCCTAGGTTTTTCATTTCCAGGTTTGCCTCCATTTGTGTTCTCTTTATTGTTTCTACTTCCACTTTTAGGTCTTGGATTTCTTTATTCAATTCCTTCACCTATTTACTTGGGTTTCCTGTATTTCTTTCAATGAGTTATTGATATCCTCCTTAAAGGACTCTATTATCTTCATGAGAAAGGATTTTAGGACAGATTCCTGATTTTCAGTTGTGTTGGTGTATTCCAGGCATGCTGTGGTGGGAGAACTGGGTTCTGTTGATGCCCGCATATTTTGGCTTCTCTTGCTTTTGGTTTTGTGCTTGCCTTTTACCACCTGGATTTCCCTGGTTTTTGTTGATCTTGGTAACTGTATGGAGTCTGCCTCTTTTGTCCCTGGGCTTCTTCAGGTCTCCTGGTAGGCTCGCAACCCTGGCTGTAGGGCCTTCAAACTGGGGGCTCTTCACAGGGGCAGAGAAGCCGCTGATCTGTTGCCCTGGCTGCAGTAGATCTCCTGGGAGGCCTTCAGACTGTTGAGTCTTCAGTGGAGCAGTCCAACTGTTGTCCAACTGTGCTGAGTGCAGCCTCTCCTCAAGTGCTCTGAGAGCAGTGGATCCTCAACTGTGCTGAGTGCAGTGCAGTGGGTCAACCTGGTCTGAGTGCAGCGGGCCTTCTAGGATGTATTGGAATATGGAGTCTTCACAGGAGCAGACCAACTAGGAGTCTCCCCCAGCAGCATGGACCAGGTGGAAGTGGTGCAAGGGACAGAAGGGGCCATGTTTTTGTTTTTAAGACAATATGTTGCATCATATTTTGAACCTTATATTTGACAGCAGAGTAGAAATTACATATGTAACTGCAGGAAAAAGGAGCTGTTCTGTTATTGGAAAAAATGTTGGGCCCTTTAAAAATTACAAAGTTGAAGTCTTGTCTGAAATAATTGAACAGGAAATATATTTAAAAATATAGGACTTGGCTCACATTTTTTTTTTTTTTTTGCCACAGATACTCATGCCTATAGGTATTTGAGAATTTGAAGAGTATATATTTGTGATGTTAAGTTCAGGCTACACAGTGTTCTAAATCACTTCATATTATATAAAGCAGTAGTCTTTAAGTCTCCCCTGAGAGATTCCATTTTACAAAGAGCCCATGACAGCATTTTGAGGATGGTGTCTGCCCCTTGGTAGACACATCAATAACACACCATCCACAAGGTACAAACTGATAAATAACTTATTCCTAAAAGTAGAAAGGGTGCCATCTTATACATTTATTAAAGATGATTAGGACTATAGGATTACACAGGTTCTTTAATTGATATTAGGAAAACTAGTACTTAGTGTACACACCAGATTAGGGAAAGGCAATAATCACCCCCTGCCCTTGACTCAATAAAGAGGACATCACTAACTCTGAGATGGTATTGGCTCCACTGACCTGTTTTCTGACCATCCCGTTTGTGTGTCAAGAAACTGATGGACAGAGAACTCCTGGCTGCCTCAAGCTTTCAGATGCAGTGTACTTGAATTTCCATCTGCTTGTCCTCCCTTTGCCTGTCTAGACCTGTCATCCACTTATTTGCCTGTGTGTCCATTTATGTGGCCTCAGTCCTGCCCTTGGTTTTTCCACTGTACCTGGCTTTTGCAGCTCACTTCTGACCCTGCAGTTTTATTTTCCAGTAGCAGCAGCAACAGCCACTGCAGTAGTGCCCTCATCAGCCTGTTAGCATGAGTCCTTATCTTATTTTTACAGGGGCCTCTCTTTGCATCTCTGTGGGCTTCTCTAGCTCTCAAGCCACTTTGAAACCTCCTGAACTCTGCTGTGGCCTTTTAAAACTCTTTGTAGCTATTCTGAAACTCCCTCCCCCCTTTTTCTCTCAATTTTCCTCTATCTCTCTCTTAAACGTGTGTGTGTGTGTGTGTGTGTGTGTGTGTGTGTATGTGTGTGTACTATGTGTAGTGTGTGAGCTGGGAGTTAATATTAGTAAGTTTAGAACAAGGCTATCAGGATTGCTGAGGGTGAGCAAGCAGACTGCAGAAGCGACACAGCTTCTGAGACAGGCAGAAGCAACACAGCTTCTGGGACAGACCCCCATTTTGGGATCCAGACATCCCGGTACCTTCCCTGCCAGAGGAGAGGTGGCCACCTGGGAGGGCTCTGACCAGAGCAGGTGAGGGAGCCATCTTGTCTCCTGGGTCCCTCTGAGACAAGTCTGCACAGGTGACAGTGCAGATTGTGGAGGCTGAGCGAGCAGACTGCAGAAGTGACACAGCTTCTGGGACAGGCAGAAGAACACAGCTTCTGGGACAGACCCCAGTTTTGGGCTCCAGACATCAGGGCACCTTCCATGCCAGAGAAGAGGTGACCACCTGGGAGGGCTCTGACCCCCAGAGCAGGTGAGGGAGCCATCTTGTGTCCCAGGTCCCTCAGAGACCAGTCTGTGTAGGTGAGCACACAGACTGCAGAGGCAACACATCTTCTGGAACAGGCCCTGTTTCAGGCCTTCATCTTCAGCCAGGAGGAATATCTGAACGCCAGCACTGGTGTTGCTCTGGGCACCTTCCCTGCAAGAGGAAAGCTTGTCTGAAGAGAGTACTCTGACCACTGAGACTCAGAAGAGAGGTATGATTCTGTTAGCTTCTGTCAGCTGTCCTGGGAGTCCAGCTCTCTTCTGAGTCTCAGTGGTCAGAGTACTCCTTTAGGTTTTCCAGCCAGAGACAACTATAACAACTAACACCAGAGATTACCAGATGGCGAAAGGCAAACTTAAGAATCTTACCAACAGAAACAAAGACCGCTAACCATCATCAGAACCCAGCACTCCCATGTCAGCCAGTCCTGGATACCCCAACACACATGAAAAGCAAGATTCTGATTCAAAATTATATCTCATGATGCTGGTAGAGGACCTTAAGAAGGGCATTAATAACTCACTTAAAGAAATACACTGCTAAACAGGTAGAAGTCCTTAAAGAATCACAGGAAAACAATGCTAAACAGGTGGAGGTCCTTAAAGAGGAAACACAAAAATCCCATAAAGAGCTACAGGAAAACACAACCAAACAGGGGATGGAATTGAACAAAATCATCCAAGACCTAAAAAGGAAAGGAGAAACAATAAAGAAAACCCAAAGGGAGACAACACTGGAGATAGAAACCCTAGGAAAGAAATCAGAAATCATAGATGCGAGCATCAGCAACAGAATAGAAGAGAAGGAAGAGAGAATCTCAGGTGCAGAAGATTCCATAGACAACATGGGCACAACAATCAAAGAAAATGCAAAATGCAAAAAGATCCTTACTCAAAACATCCAGGAAATCCAGGACATAATGAGTAGACTAAACCTACTGATAATAGGAGTAGATGAGAATGAAGATTTTCAACTTAAAGGGCCAGCAAATAACTTCAACAAAATGATAGAAGAAAACTTCCCAAGCCCAAAGAAAGAGATGCCCATGAACATACAAGAAGCCTACAGAATTACAAATAGACTGGACCAGAACAGAAATTCCTCCAGGCACATAATAATCAGAACAACACATGCACTAAATAAAGATAGAATATTAAAAGCAGTAAGGGAAAAAGGTCAAGTAACATATAAAGGCAGGCCTATTAGAATTACACCAGACTTCTCACCAGAGACTATGAGAGCCAGAAGATCTTGGACAGATGTTATGCAGACCCTAAGAGAACACAAATGCCAGCCTAGGCTACTATACCCAGCAAAACTCTCAATTACCATAGATGGAGAAACCAAAGTATTCCATGATAAAACCAAATTCACACAATATCTTTCCACGAAACCAGCCCTTCAAAGGATAATAACAGGAAAACACCAACACAAGGACAGAAACAACACCCTAGAAAAGCAAGAAAGTAATCCTTCAACAAACCTAAAAGAAGACAGCCATAAGAACAGAATCCCAACTTTAACAAAAAAATAACAGGAAGCAACAATTACTTTTCTTTAATTTCTCTTAACATCAATGGACTCAATTCCCCAATAAAAAGACATAGCCTAATAGACTGTCTACACAAACAGGACTGAACATTTTGCTGCTTACAGGAAACTCATCTCAGGGAAAAAGACAGACACTATCTCATTGTAAAAGGCTGGAAAACAATTTTCCAAGCAAATGGTCTGAAGAAACAAGCTGGAGTTGCCATTCTAATATCGAATAAAATTGACGTTCAACCCAAAGTTATTAAAAAAAGACGAGGGGTACTTCATACACATCAAAGGGAAAATCTAACAAGATGAACTCTCAATTCTGAATATCTATGCTCCAAATGCAAGAGCAGCCACATTCATTAAAGAAACTTTAGTAAGCTCAAAGCACACATTGCACCTCATACAATAATAGTGGGAGACTTCAACACCCCACTCTCACCAATGGACAGATCCTGGAAACAGAAAGGAGACACGTGGACACTAACAGAAGTTATGAAAGAAATGGATTTAATAGGTATCTACAGAACATTTTATCCTAAAACAAAAGAATATACCTTCTTCTCAGCATCACATGGTACCTCCTCCAAAATTGACCATATAATCGGTCACAAAACAGGACTCAAGAGATACAAAAATATTGAAATTATCCCACACATCCCATCTGATCACCATGGACTAAGGCTAATCTTCAGTAACAGCATAAATAATATAAAGCCCACATTCACATGGAAACTGAGCAACACTCTACTCAATGATCCCTTGGTGAAGGAAGAAATAAAGAAAGAAATTAAAGACTTTTTAGAGTTTAATGAAAATGAAGCCACAACATACCCAAAGGTATGGAACACAATGAAGGCAGTCCTAAGAGGAAAACTTATAGCCCTGAGTGCCTCCAAAAAGAAACTAGAGAGAGCATACACTAGCAGCCTGACAGCACACCTAGAATCTATAGAACAAAAGGAAGTAAATTCACCCAAGAGGAGTAGATGGCAGGAAATAATCAAACTCAGGGACGAAATAAATCAAGTGGAACAAAACAAAAAGAACTATTTAAAGAATCAACCAAACCAGGAGCTGGTTCTTTGAGAAAATCAACAAGATAGATAAACCCTTAGCCAGACCAACTAGCACAGCGACAGTATCCTAATTAAGAAAATCAGAAATGAAAAAGGAGACAAAACAACAGAACCTGAGGAAATCCAAAACATCAGATCAACTACAAATGGCTATACTCAACAAAACTGGAAAACCTGGATGAAATGAACAACTTCCTAGACAGATCCCAGGTACCAAAGTTAAATCAACATCAGATTAATGATCTAAATAGTCCCCTTTCCCCTAAAGAAATAGAAGCAGTCATCAGTAGTCTCCCAACTAAAAAAAAAAAGCCCAGGAGCAGATGGGTTTAGTGAAGAGTTCTATCAGACCTTCAAAGAAGACCTAATTCCAACTCTCCTCAAACTATTCCACAAAATAGAAACAGAAGGTACTCTACCCAACTCATTCTATGAAGCCACAATTACTCTGATACCTAAACCATACAAAGATCCAACAAAGAAAGAGAACTTCAGTCCAATTTCTCTTATGAATATTGATGCAAAAATACTCAATAAAATCCTTGCAAACTGAATCCAAGACCACATCAATCCATCATGACTAAGTGGGCTTCATCCCAGGGATGCAAGAATGGTTTAACATAGGGAAATCCATCAACATATTTCAATATATAAACAAACTCAAAGACAAAATCCACATGATCATCTTGTTAGATGCAGAGAAAGCATTTGACAAAATCCAACATCCATTCATGATAAAAGTCTTGGAAAGATCAGGAATTCAAGGCCCATACCTAAACATGATAAAAGCAATCCACAGCAAACTAGTAGCCAACATCAAAGTAAATGGTGAGAAGCTGGAAGCAATCCCACTAAAATCAAGGACTAGACAAGGCTGCCCACTTTCTCCCTACCTATTCAATATAGTACTTGAAGTCCCAGCCAGAGCAATTCAACAACAAAAGGAGATCAAGGGGATACAAATTGGAAAGGAAGAAGCCATAATATCACTATTTGTAGATGATATGATAGTACATATAAGTGACCCTAAAAATTCCATCAGAGAACTCCTAAACCTGATAAACAGCTCCAGTGCAGTAGCTGGATATAAAATTAACTCAAACAAATCAATGGTCTTTCTCTACACAAAGGATAAACGGTTTGAGAAAGAAATTAGGGAAACAACACCCTTCACAATAGTCACAAATAATATAAAATATCTTGGTGTGACTCTAACTAAGGATGTGAAAGATTTGTATAATTAGAACTTCAAGTCTCTGAAGAAAGAAATCAAAGAAGATCTCAGAAGATGGAAAGATCTCCGATGCTCATGGCTTGGCAGGATCAATATAGTGAATATGGCTATCTTGCTGAAACAAATCTACAGATTCAATACAATTCCCATCAAAATTCCATGTCAATTCTTCACCCAGTTAGAAAAGGGAAATTGCATATTCATCTGGTAGAATAATAAACCTAAGATAGCAAAAAACTATTCTCAACGATAAAAATCCTCTGGTGGAATCACCATGCCTGACCTCAAGCTGTACTACAGAGCAATTGTGATAAAAACTGAATGGTACTGGTACAGGACAGACATGTAGACTAATGGAATAGAATTGAAGACAGAGAAATGAACCTGCATACCTATGGTCACTTGATCTTTGACAAGGGAGCTAAAACCATCCAGTGGAAAAAAGACAGCATTTTCAACAAAATGGTGCTGGCACAACTGGCAATTATCATGTAGAAGGATTCGAATTGATCCATTCTTATCTCTTTTTACAAAGCTCAAGTCTAAGTGGATCAAAGAACTCCACATAAAACTAAAGACACTGAAATTTATAGAAGAGAAAGTGGGTAAAAGCTTCGAAGATATGGGCACTGGAGAAAAATTCCTAAACAGAACAGCAACGGTTTGTGCTCTAAGATCAAGAATTGACAAATGGGACATCATGAAATTGCAAAGCTTCTGTAAGGCAAAAGACAGAGTCATTAAGACAAAAAGGCCACCAACAGATTGGGAAAGGGTTTTTACCAATTCTAAATCTGATAGGGAACTAATATCCAATATATACAAAGAGCTCCAGAAGCTGGACTCCAGAAATTCAAATATTTCCATTAAAAATGGGGTACAGAGCTAAACAAAGAATTCCTAATTGAGAAATACAGAAGGGCTGAGAAGCATCTGAATAAATGTTCAACCTCTTTAATCATCAGGGAAATGCAAATCAAAAAAACCTTGAGATTCCTTCTCACTCAAGTCAGAATGGCTAAGATCAAAAATTCAGGTGACAGCAGATGCTGGTGAGCATGTCGAGAAAGAGGAACACTCCTCCTTTGCTGGTGGGATTGTAAGCTTGTACAATCACTCTAGAAATCAGTCTTTTGGTTCCTCAGAAAATTGAACATAGTACTACCAAAAGATCCAGCAATACCTCTCCTGGTCATATATCCAGAAAAATTTTCAATTGGTAATAAGAACACATGCTCCAGTATTTTCATAGCAGCCTTATTTATAATAGCCAGAAGCTGGAAAGAACCCAGATGTCCCTGAGTAGAGGAATGGATACAGAAAATGTCATACATTTACACAATGGAGTACTACTCAGCTATGAATTTATGAAATTCTTGGGCAAATGGATGTATCTGGAGTATATCATCCTTAGTGAGGTGACCCAATCACAAAAGAAGTCACTTGATATGCACTCATTGATGAGTGGATATTAGCCCAGAAACTTAGAGTACTCAAGATACAATTTGCAAAACACAAGAAAATCAAGAAGAAGGAAGACCAAAGTGTGGATATTTCATCCCTCCTTAGAATAGGGAACAAAACACCCATGGATTGGGTTACAGAGACAAAGTTTGGAGCTGAGATGAAAGGATGGTCCATCTAGAGACTGCCATACCCGGGGATCCATCCCATAATCAGCCTCCCAGTGCTGACACCATTGTACATACTAGCAAGATTTTGCTGAAAGGACCCTGATATAGCTGTCTCTTGTGAGGCTATGCTGGGGCCTAGCAAATACAGAAGTGGATGCTCACAGTCATCTATTGGATGGAACACAGGGCAACCAATGGAGAAGCTAGAGAAAGCACCCAAGGAGCTGAAGGGGTCTGCAACTCTATAGGTGGAACAACAATATGAACTAATCAGTACCTCCAGAGCTCATGTCTCTAGCTGCATATGTATCAGAAGATAGCCTAGTCAGCCATCATTGGGAAGACAAGCCCCTAGGTCTTACAAACTTTATATGCCCCAGTACAGGGGAATGCCAGGGCCAAGAAGTGGGAGTGGGTGGGTAGGGGAGCAGTGTGGGGGGAGGGTATAGGGAACTTTCAAGATAGCATTTGAAATGTAAATAAAGAAAATATCTAATAGAAAAAAAGAACAAGGCTATCAAGGAAAGTGAGACTATATGGCAAATTTTGTCAATGGAACTGTTTTACCTTATGAATTTATTGTTGTTCAGTCAACACTGACATTGTGAAAACACATAAATATGTTCATATGTGGTTTTGCTAACAAAACAATCGTGACATTCTGTTTGTTGAATAACCGTTTTTAGAGTAGAGTTGTTAGGAACAGGTATTTGAAATACTTAAATGGGAGTGAGGTAACCCAGTTTCCAAAAGACATATACTGTATGTTCTCTCTCACATGTGGTTCCTAGTTCTCAATCTTTTGTTTTTTATGTTTAACCTGGAGTTCACATGGAAGCCAGGAACCTAGGAATGGACTATTGGAGGATGGAGGACGGTGCATTACAGGAAATGGGTAGTAGAGATTAAGTAAAATGAAAGCAAAGCGGGAATGATTGAGGGCAAAGAGGTTAAAGCAACAGTGGAGTGATGGGCAGCAGGAATTAAGGGTTGGGGAAGGGTTAACTAGGAATATGATCTATGAAAAAGCTGTATAGAAACATGATCTTGCAACTCATGTAAAAATATACTAAGAGGGGATAATAAGAATATGTGTTAGAAAAGAACAGGGGAGGAATATTGGGCACCAAAGATTTAAGCCGGGATGGGATCAGGAGGATGTGTAGAAAGTAGGAGTAGGGAGCAGGTTAATCAACAATAAGAAAGTACATTTAAAAAAAAAAAGCCTCTGAAAATCCACTAGTATGTAAGATGCTATGGCTAATCATGGTTGTCAATTTTACCCACAACTGAGGAGTTTCCTCCATCTGATTGGCCTGTGGGCATGCTTGTGAGTCATTTTCTTGATTGCCAATTGATGAAGGAGGATTTAGCCATTGTGGGAAGTACCATCCTTAGTACTGGGATACATAAGGAAGGTATCTGATGGGTCTGCTCCTGGCTTCCTTCAGATGAAGATGTAGAACTCTCAGCTCCTCCAGCACCATGCCTGCCTAGATACTGTCGTGATTCCTGTCAAGATGATAATGGACTGAACCTCTGAACCTGTAAGACAGCCCCAATTAAATGTTGTCCTTTATAAGAGTTGCCTTGGTGCCTTCTGATTTCCATCTCTGCCTGTAGCAAATCCTCTGCCACAAGGCTCCATACCCAAATAGTGCCGGGAGGGAACAAGCCTCCCAGGAGTGTGGACAGGACTGTGAGTGCCAGTAGGACCACCACTGCTGCTCAGGGGATCCCGCCCCAAACACTCAGGACACAGGAACCAAGGGGCTGCTTGGGACGGGAGTCTTCCCTTCTACATCTGCGTCCAGAGCTGATCTTGTGCCACAGAGCTACATACACAAATACCTCCAGGAGAGAGCTGGTCTCCCAGGACTGCCTACACACCTGTGAGCACAGGTAAGACTATCACTTCTCTTCAAATTCCTGGTCCAAGAGGGACCCACACAGAGCCATGAAGACACAGGAACCAAACAAGGATCAGCTCAGAACAGGATCTTTCTAACCTCTGTCTGAACCCAAGAGATGACCCTGTACCACAGCTCTCCATACCCAAATCCCTCCCGGAGAGAAATGGTCTTCCAGGAGTACTACACACAGGTTTGCAGGAGGGACAAGCCAAAGTCAGAGACAGCAAGACCAGCTAACACCAGAGATAACCAGATATCGAAAGACAAGCACAAGAACACAAGCAACAGAAACCAAGACTAATTGACATCATCAGAACCCAGTTCTCCCACCACAGCGAACCCTGGTTACCCCAACACACCAGAAAAGCAAGACTATGATTTAAAATCACATCTCATGATGATAGAGGAATTTAAGAAGAACATAAATAACTCAGTTAAAGAAATACAAGAGAACACAGGTAAACATGTAGAAGACCTTAAAAAGGAAACACAAAAATCCCTTAAAGAATTACAGGAAAACACAACCAAACAGGTGAAGTAACTGAACAATACCATCCAAGATCTAAAAATGGAAATAGAATAAAAAAAGAAATCACAAAGGGAGACAACCCTGGAGATAGAAAACCTAGGGAAGAGACCAGGAGTCATTTGGAGTTCTGTAGGTGATGCAAGCATCACCAACAGAATATAAGAGTAAGAAGAGAGATCCTTAGGTGCTGAAGATGCCATAGAAAACATTGATACAACAGTCAAAGAAAATACAAAATGCAAGAAACTCCTAACCCAAAACATCCAGGAAATCTAGGACACAATGAGAAGACCAAAGGTAAGTATAATAGGTATAGAAGAGAGTAAAGAGTCCCAAATTAAAGGGCCAGTAAATATCTTCAACAAAATTTACAGAAGAAAACTTCCCTAACCTAAAGAAAGAGATGCCCATGAACATACAAGAAGCCTACAGAACTCCAAATAGACTGGACCAGAAAAGAAATTCCTCCTCTCACATAATAATCAAAACACCAAATGCATTAAACAAAGAAAAAATATTAAAAGCAGTAAGGGAAAAAGGTCAAGTTACAAATAAAGGCAGACCTATAAGAATTACACCAGACTTCTCACCAGAGACTATGAAAGCTAGATGATCCTGGGCAGATGTCATAGAGACCCTAAGAGAACACAAATGCCAACCCAGACTACTATACCCAGCCAAACTCTCAATTACCATAGACAGAGAAACCAAGATATTCCATGACAAAACCAAATGTACACAATATCTTTCCACAAATCCAGCCCTAAAAAGGATAATAGATGGAAAACACCAACAGAAGGAGGGAAACTACACCCTAGAAAAAGCAATAAAGTAATCTTCAAACAAACACAATAGGTGCAAATCAAAATGACCCTGAGATTCCACCTCACACCAATTATAACAGATAAGATCAAAACCTCAGTGTGACAACAGATTCTGGTGAAGATGTGGAGAAAGAGAAACACTCCTCCATTGCTGGTGAGATTGTAAGCTGATAAAAGCACTCTGGAAATCAGTCTGGCGGTTCTTCAGAAGATTGGACATAGTATTACCTGAAGACCCAGCAATACCACTCCTGGGCATATATCCAAAAATGCTCCAACATAAAACAAGGACACATATTACACTATGTTCACAGCTGCCTTATTTATAATAGCCAGAAGCTGGAAAGAACCAGATGTCCCTCAACAGAGGAGTGGATATAGAAAATGTGCTACATTCACACAATGGAGTACTATTCAGCTATTAAAAGCAATGAATTTGTGAAATTCTTGGGCAAATGGATGGAACTAGAGAATATCATCCCGAGTGAGGTAACCCTATCACAAAAGAATACACATGGTATGCACTCACTGATGAGTGGATATTAACCAAGAAGCTCAGAATACCCAAGATACAATTCACAAACCACATGAAGCTTGAGAAGAAAGAAGACAAAAGTGTGGATACTTCAGTCCTTCTGAGAAGGAGGAACAAAATATCCATGGAAGGAGTTATAGAGACAATGTGTGGAGCACAGACTGAAGGAAAGGCCATCCATAGACTGCCCCACCTGGGGATCCATCCCATATACAGTCACCAAACCAAGACACTATATGGTTCCCAACAAGTGCTTGCTGACAGGAGACTTATATAGCTGTCTCCTGAGGGGCTCTTCCAGTACCTGACAAATACAGAGGTGGATGCTCTCAGCCAACCATTGGACTGAGCACAGGGTCCCCAAAAGAGGAACTAGAGAAAGGACCCAAGGAGCTGAAGGGGTTTGCAGCCCCATAGGGGGAATAACAATATGAACCAACCAGTACACCCCCAGAGCTCTGGGGGACTAAACTACCAACCAAAGAGTACACATGGAGATCATCACCCTTGGCTCCAGGCACATATGTAGCAGAGGATGGCCTTGTTGGTCATCAATGGGAGGAGAGGCCCTTGGTCCTGTGAATGCTCTATGCCCCTGTGTTGGGGAATACCAGGGCCAGGAAGCAGGTGTGGGTGGGTTGGTGAGCAGGGGGAGGGGGAGGTGGACAGGGGTTCTTTGGAGGGGAAACCAGGAAAGGGGATAACATTTGAAATGTAAATAAAGAAAATATCTAATTAAAAAAAAAAAGAAAGAAAGGTAGCCAACTATGCCTCTTGGTGCAAACTTTCTCCTGTGGTTTCTGCCTCAAGCTTCTTCCTTGAATTCCTGTCTTGGTTTCCTTAATGATGGACTATAATTTAAGCAATGAAATAAATTCTTTCCTCTCCAAGTTGCTTTTGGTCTTATTTACCAGAGCAATGGAAAGCAAATTAGGACATAAGTTTTACATTTTTAAATTAATGAATTAATTTATTTTTTTACACTCCGTATTTTATCCACCCCCAGACCACCCTCTGACTGTTCCTCATCCCATACCTTCTCCCCACTCCCTGTCTCCCCATGGATGTCTTCACCCCCCACCCCACCTGACTTCTAAAACCCCTGGGGCCTCCAGTCTCTTGAGGGTTAGGTGCATCATCTCTGAATGAACATAGATCCCGAAGTCCTCTGCTCTATTATGTGTTGGAGGCCTCATATCAGGTGGTGTATGCTGCCTGTTTGGTAATCCAGTGTTTGAAAGATCTCAGGGGTCCAGGTTAATTGAGATCGCTGGTCCTAAGCCGGGAGTGGTGGTGCATGCCTTTAATCCCAGCACTTGGGAGGCAGAGGCAGGTGGATTTCTGAGTTCGAGGCCAGCCTGGTCTACAGAGTGAGTTCCAGGACAGCCAGGACTACACAGAGAAACCCTGTCTCGAAAAACCAAAAAAAAAAAAAAAAAAAGAGAGAGAGAGATCGCTGATTCGCTGATCCTCCTTACAGGGTCATTCTTTTCCTCAGCTTCTTTCAGCCTTTCCTATTTCAACAACAGGGGTCAGCTGCTTCTGTTCATTGGTTGTGTGCAAATACCTGCATCTGACTCTTATAGCTGCTTCTTGGGTCTTCTGGAGGGCAGTTATGCTAGGTACCAGTTTGTGAGCTCTCCATAGCCTCAGTAATAGTGTCAGATCTTGGGACCTCCCCTTGATCTCGATTCCGCTTTGGGCCTTTCACTGGACCTTCTTTCCCTCAGGCTCCTCTCCATTTCCACCCCTGTAATTCTTTCAGACAGGAACAATTATGGCTTAGAATTGTGACTGTGGGATAGTCAATAAGACAAATCTGCAACCTCCAGATTGGGAGAAAAACTTCACTAACCCCATACCCGATATATATCTCCAAAATATATAAATAACTCAAGAAGGTAATCACCGAAAAGTCCAAACAACCAAATCAAACAATGGGGTATAGAACTAAACCGAGATTTCACAGCTGAGGAATCTTGAATGTTGAGAAGCATCTAAAGAAACGTTCAAATTCCTTAGTGATCAGAGAAATGCAAATCAAAACGACCTTGAGATTCCACCTTAGACAATCAAAATGGATATGATCAAAACCTCAGGTGCCAACACATGTTGGAGAGGATGTGGAGAAAGAGGAACACTCCTCCATTGCTGGTGGGATTGCAAACTGGTACAACCACTCTGGAAATCAATCTGGAGTTTCCTCAGAAAATTGGAAAAAGATCTACCTGAATGCCCAGCTCCACCACTCTTGGGAATATACATTTTTCTTTTGAAGACAGGCTTGCTCCCATGAGACATGAGTTAGCAAATGAAACTGTTGAAAGGCTGCAGACATGCTGTCAACATACCTCCTAAATATTTATGTTTATATCCCAAATTTCATGTTGTTTTTTTCATAGCAGTGGGAAGAGGGTAATGCATAGACTCAAAACAATACAAAGTGCTAATAAATCACTGTGGGGTCTCAGCTATAGATGTGACACCTCCATTAACTTACCTCCTGTCAAGACCCAGAGAACATCATAGAAAAGGGTGAAGAAAGAGCCTGAGTGAGGATAGGGAGTATCCTGGGAAATATGGTCTTCTGGATGCGATCTGGCTGTTGCACTCACAATGTAAGACCTGAACAAAAACAAGCTAGTTTCAATTTCCAGCATGGATGAGGGAGGAGACATTGAGTCTCTACCTCTAGCTGAGTGACTATTGGCAGGTGATGGCTGCTGGGGAGGGACAGTCACTATTCTTGGGATAGGTGGCTATCCCAAGAATATAATAATAGAATAATGGGAAGGGAGATACTTTAGAGGGTCTTGGGTGGAGCTGGGTGGGGAGTGGATGCAATCAAGATATATTGTATATATGTATACAAATTTCAAAGAATAAATAAAAAATTACTAAAATCACCCCCCAATTTCAATACCTTAGTATTTACTTTCCATTGAGGCCTGCTTGTTTTTTCTTTCTCTTCTGTACTCAAGGATACTAGACAAATTCTCAGGGGATGGCGTTGAAGTGATACTGATCCATTTTCCCTGGCCATGGGAACAGAGGTGTGTGCCAGAGTAATAGAACCAATCCATTTCCTCCCCTTTTGTCATAGTCCCTAAAGCAAATTCCAAAGCTTGCATGGCATCTCAAATTTCTCAGCTACTAAAATTTCAAACAATTTTAAAATTAATTTGGGGACAAATATGCTTCCTGCTGTGAAGGGAACCTAGAGAAATTACTTTTATTTCTATCTTCCATAGGAAGTCACCCAGTTTTCTACTCCCCCTTCCCTCTCACCCCTCTCACATCGCAATTTTATTTCTCAAGAGTTTAGAATAAGTACTGTGATGGTCAAAGTGCCCTAATGATGTCACTTAGGCTATCTGTATGTTAGGGTTTAGGGTGGGGGCTCTTGTTCAAATAATCACTTCTACTGTGTTCATGCTAATCTACTGCATTTTAACAGTGTTTCATGAATCAAAATATCAATAACAAGCTAGTAAAATAGTATTGAGCTGGGGTTGAATGAGGGGAATCAGTGAGCCACAGGATTTTCATGCTCTCCTTTGGCATATAGATTTAACATCACATATGATTTAAATCCACACAGGAGCTAAGCTTACCATGCACTGTTCTCATTTTTTTTTAAGCCTCCTCAAACACATCTTGCCAGATGTATCTCTTTTTCAGTTTAATACCCTTTAAATTATTGAAAATCAGATTTTCCTATGGACTGGGCCTTTTGTCCAGAATGATAAATGATGATTTCTGCCTCCTCCCCTCTCTGTCTGGGCCTGATCGTTGTTCAAAATAAGCTGGCTCTTTGAGATGAGTTTTGCTGCTGTCAGGGGATTTATGTAGGATGTGAGCTGAGCTATGGAGACTGAAGTGATTGGATAAAGGCTCCTACAGAGCTGCATGCATAGCACAAGCCACGGTGGGGCTTTTTTTGGTTCTTCCCCAAATAGCTACAGTTCTTGTTTGGGGGATTTTAAGATGTTCATGTATTTCCAAGAGAAGGAATGGGCAGAAAAGGTGGCAATTTATGATTTGGCAAATGAACCTTATGTTGTCACATTGGATGTGTGATTTGGATAAATCATCCAACCCTTTTGAGCCTCAATTTATTTATCTGTAAAATGAAGAGGTTGGTGCTGTAAGAATTTTATGGTTCTTTCCATGTTTGAATTTCCATGTTCTATAATTGGAGCTTTGTATTACTTGACTCAAATGGTATGTGTGTCTTTACATGTATGTGTGTATGTGTATAGGGCACATGCATATGTGTGTATTCATATGGAGGCTTGAAGTCAGCCTGTGGTGGTAGATTTCAGAAACATCTACCTCGTTTTCTGGAACAATGTATCTATCTCACTGAGGCCCAGGGCTTACTGATTATGTTAAGCTGACTAGCCAACAGACCCCAGGAATCTTCTTGTCTCCATCTTAGCAGTGTTGGTATTTACAAGTTTGTGTGCCACGATGTTTGGCATTTTATATCAGTCTGGGTATTGAACTTAGGTCCTCATGTTTGTGTAGAAAGCACTTTATAGACTGAACCCCAGCCCCTGTGCCAAATTTTGACTACCACCATGGTTGTGTTGGGAGATGAGGATCTTTATAAGTTGATTAGGTGGTTAAGAGAGATTAATTCAGCCACTAGGAGACTGAATTCCATAGTAGATGAAAGACAGTTGTTATAATGTAAGGCTGCTTTTTGAGCATTGTTTCTTCCACAGGTATCTGCCTTTCCTTCCATCTTTTTCTTGTGTAATGAGAAGTAGCATATATGAAGTAGAACAAGGCTCAGCACCGTATTATTGTAGTTCTCAGCCTCTAGAACTGTGCTCCCAAAATGTCTCTTTCTCTTTTAATTATCTGGCTTTACATATTATAGCACAGCCAGAGGAAACACACTAAGACATGGTAATGACAGACTTATAGACAGACTTATAGGCGTTTATGTTTCTGTCTTAAAGCTCTGCTCCCTTGGTTGTGTAGGTGGATGGGTGGTCAGTGAAGAGTGGATGAATCAGTTTGAGGTGGCATTATCTCCCACATAACTTTATGACTCACCTACCAGGTCTATGCCCTTGAACTATTAAGCATAATTTTTCTTACTTTCCATAAAGATATAATCCTGCTAGTTGGGTCCTTTCCTCTGATGATATGTTTTACTCTGGCCTTCTTTTACCTGATGATTCTCTAGAAACATTACTGAGCACCATAGGGGGTATTTTTCAAAGATGCACAGAGCTCAGCTCTCATCCTACAGAATCTTCTACAAGAGTAGTGGTTCTCAACCTTCCTAATGCTGTGACCCTTTAATACAGTTATGTTGTGGTAACTTAGGTTGTGGTAACTTCCAACAATAACATTTTCATTGCTACTCATGAGTGTAATTTTGCTACTGTCATGAATTGTAATGTAAATGTCTGTATTAGGGGACTCCTGTGATAGGGTCATTCAACCCTCAAGGGGGTTGTGGCCCACAGACTGAGAACTGCTGTACATGAGGATCTTCCCCTTCCTGATCTTGATGTGGAGTCTAATTCACCTGTACTTGTAGGCTGGCCTTAGTAAGTAACATTAAGATTATTAATCTTAGACCCTGCAGGAGAGGTGATTGGATGATGACTCCTATAGAGCTGCATGCATAACACAAGCCACATTTGGCACTAATGACTCCAATGGCAACAGTGACCTGGTGGATACTAGGAGAGAGCTAGGCGAAACTCTAACCCAGATGCTATTGCTGATGCCAAGAAGTGCTTGCTGACAGGAGCCTGATATAGCTGTCTCCTGAGAGGCTCTGCTAGAGCCTGACAAATATAGAGGTGGATGCTTGTAGCCAAACATTGGACTAATCACAGGGCCCCAATAGAGGAATTAGAAAAAGGACTGAAGGAGCTGAAGGGGTTTACAACACCATAGGAAGAACAACAATATCAACCAACCAGAGCTCCCAGGATCTAAACCAGCAACCAAGGAGTACACAAGAAGGGACCCATGGCTCCTGCTGTATATGTAGTAGAGGATGGCTTTATCTGTCATCAATGGGAAGAGAGGCCCTTGGTCCTGTGGAGGCTTGATGCCCCACCCCCAGTGTAGGGGGATGCTAGGGCAGTGAGACAGGAGTGGGTGGGTGGAGGGGCACCCTCATAGAAGCAGGGGGAGGGACATGGGATAGGGGTTTGCAGAGGTGAAACTGGGAAAGGGGATAACATTTGAAATGTAAATAAATAAAATAGCCAATAAAAAGAAAAGAAAAGAAACACAACATTAACCAGACCTGGTCCTGACTTCCGACTGTCTGCATCCTCTGCTGATGCTTGGTTACTGTACTCCTGAGACTTTCCACTACGGACACTCTCACTATTGGAAGGCCCCTTGAGGTTTAGGCTCTCGAACTTACAGTGTCATTTCTGCCACCTTCTATTGGTTGAATTTTTATTATATTTTATTAAGATTAGTACTTAGTGTTGTGGATATGCTACAGTAACTGTATTCAAGACTCTGGGTTGATCCTCAGCACTGCAAACAACAAAACAACAGAGGAGTAGTATATTAGTTACTTTGTATATATCACTGTAACGAAATATCCGACAAGAAGAATCTGAGGGAGGAGACTTATTTGGGCTCATGGCTCATGGTTTTAACCTGTTCTGGTGTGCAAGGCATTATAGAGGGAGTTTGTGACAGAGGGGTTTGACATCTTGGCAGGTCAGGAAACAGAGTGGAAGTAGAAAATGGTGTGTGTGTGGGTGCGACTAACCCTCAAACTTTCACTCCCACTCCCACCCTAGAGGGTCCACGATTTTCCCAAACGGTGTCACTAGTTTGAAAGTGCTAAATGTAGTCTTCTTACACACAGTGCCTAACTTGGCAAATAAGACAAGGGTCTTGATAACCTTCTGTCTTCATTTGCTTTCTGTTACTGTGATAAAATACTGACTAAAAGCAACTAGGGGCAAAAAAATATGTTCACTTGATTTACAGGTTATACTCCATCATCAAGGGGAGTCGAGATAGAAACTCAAGACAGGAACCTGAGAGAGCAACTACAGCAGAGAACACAGAGGAACACTATTTACTGGTTTGCTTAGCTGTCTTTATTATACAACCCAGGTCGACCTGCCCAGGTATGGCACTACCTACAGTGGCATGGGCCCTCCTACATCAATTAGCAATCAAGAAAATGCCCACATATATGCTTCACACAGTAACCTTATGGACACAATCAGTTGGGGAACCCTCTTCTCAGGTGTGTCTAGTTGACAATCAAGGTGTTTCACATAGGTTTTCTATTATTTCCACGACCAAAAAGCAAGTTAGGGAGGAAATGATTTTTTTTTTCTTATACTTACACATTGCAGTCCATCATTGGAGGAAGTCAGAACAGAAACTAACACAGGGCAGGAACCTGGAGGCAGGAGCTGATGCAACAGTCCTGGAGGGGTGCTGCTTTCTGGCTTGCTCCCATGGCTTGCTCAGCCTACTTTCTTATAGGACCCAAGACCACCAGCCCAGGGATAACATCACCCACAATGGGCTGAGCCCTCCCCATAAATCACTAATTTAAAAACATACCTTACAGCTGTATCTCATGGAGGCATTTTCTCAACTGATGCTCCTTCCTTTCTGATGACTCTAGCTATGTCAAGTTGACACACTAAAACCAACCAGTACACAAGGTTAGCCCTCACACTAGGATTTAACAAAATTCTGAAGACTTGCTTTCCTACTGCAATCCTATCCTGATGCTGGTAAATTTCTCACCATTCCTTAAACAAACATTTTTCCCCACCCAAGACTGCAGTGTTACACTGTTTCCTCTGTGTGATAGTTAATCTGGATCCTCAGCTTGATTGGATTAAAAAAATGCCTAGGGGATGCTGTGGGATACATTTCTGCATGTGTCTGTGGAGGTGCCTCTAAAGAGATGATTAGATCATAAAGGTTCTGAATTAATAACTATAATATTGCCTATTGGTGGACTCATAATATGATGGGAGGTAGTTAAAAGAAAGAGGTATGTCACTGGGATGCATTCTTGATGGTCTTATTCTGTCCTCTCTCTGTAGCACCCTTTCCTCTGATTCATGGATACTGTGATGTGAACTGTTCAACTCTGCCACACCCTCCTCAGAGTTCTTACATAAACTCCTATATGTACAGGTACACACAAACTAAAGCCTAAATAAAATTGTTTAAAGATTTGTAGCTATTTCTCTTTAGTAGAATTTGGGTTCTAATGCATAGAATCTTGCTGTACATATCATAACCCAACCATTAAATATTGAGGAAAATATTTTCAGTAATATATTATCATGTATTGAAACATTTCTACTTAATATTTTTTAGATAATGTAAATGATGTTTCAAAGTACTCTCTTTTTCTATTGCTATCATTTTTATTGGATATTTTTTTACATTTCAAATGCTATCCCCTTTCCTAGTCCCCTCTCCAGAAACCCCCTATCGCATCTTCCCTCCCCCTGCTTCTATGAAGGTGTTCCTCAACCCGCCCACACACTTCCACCTTCCTGCCCTCAGTTTCCCTACACTGGGGCATCTATCGAGCCTTCATAAGACCAAGGACCTCTCCTCCAATTGATGCATGACAAGGCCATCCTCTGTGTACTACTTTGTTGATGGCTTAGTCCTTGGGAGCTCTTGGGGGACTGTTTGGTTGATATTGTTGTGCTTCCTGTGGGGTTGCAAACACATTCAACTCCTTTGATCCTTTCTCTAACTCCTCTATTGGGGGCCCAGCACTCAGTCCAATGGTTGGCTGCAAGAATCCATCTCTATTTTTAAGGCTCTGGCAGTGCCTCTCAGGAGACAACTGTACCAGGCTCCTTTCAGCATGCACTTCTTGGCATACACAACAGTGTCTGGGTTTGGAAACTGCATATGGGACGAATCTCCAGGTGGGACAGTCTCTGGATGGCCTTTCCTTCAGTCTCTGCTCTACTTTATATTTGCTCCTGTGAGTATTCTGTTCTCCTTTAAGAAGGATCAAAGCACCCACACTTTGGTCTTCCTTCTTCTTGAGCTTTATGTGATCTGTGAATTGTATGTTGGTTATTAGGAGCTTTTGGGCTAATATCCATTTATCAGTGAGTGCATACCATGTGTATTCTTTTGTGATTGGGTTACCTCACTCAGGATAAAAATTTCGAGTTCTATCCATTTGCCTAAGAATTTCATAAATTCATCATTTTTAATAGTGGAGTAGTACTCCATTGTGTAAATGTACATTTTCTGTATCCATTCCTCTGTTGAAGGACATCTGGGTTCTTTCCAGCTCCTGCCTATTATGCATAAGGCTGCTATGAACATAGTGGAGCATGTGTCTTTATTACATGTTGAAGCATCTTCTGGGTGCCCAGGAGTGGTATAGCTGGGTCCTCAGGTAGAACTATGGCCAATATTCTGAGAAAGCACCAAACTGATTTCCAGAGTGGTTGTACCAGCTTGCAATCCCACCAGAAGTGGAGGAGTTTTCCTCTTTCTCCACATCCTTGCCAGCATCTGCTGTCACCTGAGTTTTTGATTTTAGCCATTCTGACTGGTGTGAGGTAGAATCTTAGGGTTGTTTTGATTTGCTTTTCCCCAATGACTAAGGATGTTGAACATTTCTTTAGGTGCTTCTTGGCCATTCGAAATTCCTCAGTTGAAAATTCTTTGTTTAGCTCTGTACACCATGTTTTAGTAGTGTTATTTGATTCTCTGGAGTTTAACTTCTTGAGTTCTTTATATATATTGGATATTAGCCCTCTATCAGATATAGGATTGGTAAAGATCTTTTCCCAATCTGTTGGTTACCATTTTGTCTTATTGATAGTGTCCTTTGCCTTACAGAAACTTTGCAATTTTATGAGGTCCTATTTGTCTGTTGTTGATCTTAGAGCATAAGCCATTGGTGTTCTCTTCAGGAAAATTTCCCCTGTGCCCATGTGTTTTACTTTCTCCCCGACTTTCTCCTCTATAAGTTTCAGGGTATCTGGTTTTATGTTGAGATCCTTGATCCACTTAGACTTGAGTTTTGTACAAAGAGATAAGAATGGGTCGATTTGCATTTTTGTACATGCTGAACCAGCACCATTTGTTAAAAATCCTGTCTTTTCTCTATTGGATGGTTTTTAGCTCTTTTGTCAACTATCAAGTGACCATATGTGTGTGGGTTCATTTCTGGGTCTTCAATTCTATTCCATTGATCTTCCTGCCTGTCTCTGTACCAACACCATACAGTTTTTATCACTATTGCACTGTAGTACTGCTTGAGGTCAGGGATAGTGATTCGCCCAGAAGTTCTTTTATTGTTGAGAATAGTTTTCACTATCCTGTGTTTTTTTTTTTTTTTTTTTTTTTTTGTCACAGGGTTTCTCTGTATACCCCTGGCTGTCCTGGAACTCACTTTGTAGACAAGGCTGGCCTCAAGCTCAGAAATCCGCCTGCTTCTGCCTCCCAAGTGCTGGGATTAAAGGCGTGTGCCACCACAGCCCAGCTATCCTGCATTTTTCGTTATTCCAGATGAATTTGCAAATTGCTCTTTCTAACTCTATGAAGAATTGATTTGGAATTTTGATTGGGAATGCATTGAATCTATAGATTGCTTTTGGCAGGATGGCCATTTCTATTATATTAATTCTGCCAATCCATGAACATGGGAGACTTTTCCATTTTCAGAGATCTTGATTTCTTTCTTCAGAGACTTGAAGTTCTTGTAATACAGATCTTTCACTTGCTTGGTTAGAGTCACACCAAGGTATTTTATATTATTTGTGACTATTGGGAAGGGTATTATTTCCCTAATATCTTTTTTTTTAATTTATTTTTTATTAGGTATTTTCCTCGTTTACATTTTCAATGCTATCCCAAAAGTCCCCCATACCCATCCCCCCAATCCCCTACCCACCCACTCCCCCTTTTTGGCCCTGGGGTTCTCCTGTACTGGGGCATATAAAGTTTGCATGTCCAATGGGCCTCTCTTTCCAGTGATGGCCGACTAGGCCATGTTTTGATACATATGCAGCTAGAGTCAAGAGCTCCGGGGTACTGGTTTGTTCATATTTTTGTTCCACCTATAGGGTTGCAGTTCCCTTTAGCTCCTTGGGTAATTTCTCTAGCTCCTCCATTGGGGGCCCTGTGATCCATCCAATAGCTGACTGTGAGCATCCACTTCTGTGTTTGCTAGGCCCTGGCATAGTCTCACAAGAGACAGCTATATCTGGGTCCTTTCAGCAAAATCTTGCTAGTGTATGCAATGGTGTCAGCGTTTGGAAGCTGATTATGGGATGGATCCCTGCATATGGCAATCACTAGATGGTCCATCCTTTCGTCACAGCTCCAAATTTTGTCTCTGTAACTCCTTCCATGGGTGTTTTGTTCCCATTTCTAAGAAGGGGCAAAGTATCCACACTTTGGTCTTCGTTCTTCTTGAATTTCATGCGTTTAGCAAATAGTATCTTATATCTTGGGTATCCTAAGTTTCTGGGCTAATATCCACTTATCAGTGAGTACATATTGTGCGAGTTCCTTTGTGATTGGGTTACCTCACTCAGGATGATGCCCTCCAGGTCCATCCATTTGCCTAGGAATTTCATAAATTCATTTTTTTAAATAGCTGAGTAGTACTCCATTGTGTAAATGTACCACATTTTCTGTATCCATTCCTCTGTTGAGGGGCATCTGGGTTCTTTCCAGCTTCTGGCTATTATAAATAAGGCTGCTATGAACATAGTGGAGCATGTGTCCTTCTTACCGGTTGGGACATCTTCTGGATATATGCCCAGGAGAGGTATTGAGGGATCCTCCAGTAGTATTATGTCCAATTTTCTGAGGAACCGCCAGACTGATTTCCAAGCAATCTACAGATTCAATGCAATCCCCATCAAAATTCCAACTCAATTCTTCAACGAATTGGAAAGGGCAATCAGCAGATTCATCTGGAATAACAAAAAACCTAGGATAGCAAAAACTCTTCTCAAGGATGTAAGAACCTCTGGTGGAATCAGCATGCCGGTCCTAAAGCTGTACTACAGAGCAATTGTGATAAAAACTGCATGGTATTGGTATAACGACAGACAAGTAGACCAATGGAACAAAATTGAAGACCCAGAGATGAACCCACACACCTATGGTCACTTGATCTTTGACAAGGGAGCTAAAACCATCCAGTGGAAAAAAGACAGCATTTTCAACAAATGGTGCTGGCACAACTGGCGGTTATCATGTAGAAAATGCGAATTGATCCATTCCTATCTCCTTGTACTAAGGTCTAAGTGGATTAAGGAACTCCACATAAAACCAGAGACACTGAAACTTATAGAGGAGAAAGTAGGGAAAAGCCTCGAAGATATGGGTACAGGGGAAAAATTCCTGAGTAGAACAGCAATGGCTTGTTCTGTAAGATCGAGAGTCGATAAATGGGACCTCATAAAATTGCAAAGCTTCTGCAAAGCAAAAGACACCATCAATAAGACAAAAAGGCCACCAACAGATTGGGAAAGGATCTTTACCTATCCCAAATCCGATAGGGGACTAATATCCAATATATATAAAGAACTCAAGAAGGTGGACTCCAGAAAATCAAATAACCCCATCAAAAAATGGGGCTCAGAGCTGAACAAAGAATTCTCACCTGAGGAATACCGAATGGCTGAGAAGCACCTGAAAAAATGTTCAACATCCTTTATCATCAGAGAAATGCAAATCAAAACAACCCTGAGATTCCACTTCACTCCAGTCAGAATGGCTAAGATCAAAAATTCAGGTGACAGCAGATGCTGGCGAGGATGTGGAGAAAGAGAAACACTCCTGCATTGTTGGTGGGATTGCAAGCTTGTACAACCACTCTGGAAATCAGTCTGGCGGTTCCTCAGAAAATTGGACATAGTACTACCGGACGATCCCTAATATCTTTCTCAGCATATTTATCCTTTAAGTAGAGGAAAGCTACTGCTTTGTTTGAATTGATTTTATATCCAGCTACTTTGTTGAAGTTGTTTATGAGCTTTAGGAGTTCTCTAGTGGAATTTTTGGGATCACTTAAGTATTCTATCAAATCATCTGCAAATAGTGATATTTTGACTTCTTCCTTTCCAATTTGTATACCTTTGACCTGATTTTTTTTGTTTAATTTTTCTGGCTAGAACGTCAAGTACTATATTGAATACTTAGGGAAAGAGTGGGCAGCCTTGTCTAATCCCTGATTTTAGTGGGATTGCTTCAAGTTTCTCTCCATTTACTTTGATGTTGGCTACTAGTTTGCCCCTATATTGCTTTTACTATATTGAATTCCTGCTCTTTCCAAGACTTTTAACGTGAGGATATTCGAGTTTAATGATTAATTGCATTTTCAGAATCTAATGAAATGATCATGTGGTTTTATTCTTTGAGATTGTTTATGTAATGGATTATGTTGATGAATTTCTGAATATTGAACCATTCCTCCATTTTTGGGATGAAGCCTACTTGTTCATGGTGAATGGTCATTTTGATGTGTTCTTGGATTCAGTTGGCAAGAATTTTATTGAGTATTTTTGCATCAATGTTCATAAAGGAGATTGATTTGAAGTTCTCTTTCTTGGTTGGATCTTTGTGTGGTTTAGGTATAAGCATAATTGTGGCTTCATAGAACAAATTCGATAGTATTCATTCTGTTTCTATTTTCTGGAATAGTTTGAAGAATACTGGTATTAGGTCTTCTTTAAAGGTGTGCTAGAATTCTCCACTAAACTCATCTGGTCCTGGGCTCTTTTTGGTAGGGAGACTATTAATGACTGCTTCTATTTCTTTAGAGGTTGTGGGACTGTTTAGATGCTTTATCTGATCCTGTTTTAGATTTGGCACCTGGTATATGTCTAAAAAATTGTCCATTTCATGAAGATTTTCCAATTTAGTTGAGTATAAACTTTTGTAGTAAGATCTGATGATGTTTTGGATTTCCTCAGGTTCTGTTGTTATGTCTCCCTTTTTATTTCTGAATTTATTCCTTTGGATTTTGTCCCTGTGCCCTCTGGTTTTTCTGGCTAAGGGTTAATCTATCTTGTTGATTTTCTCAAAGGACCAGCTCCTGGTTTTGTTGAATCTTTGTATAGTTCTTTGTGTTTCTATTTGGTTGAGTTCAGCTCTGAGTTTGATTATTTCCTGCTGTCTACTCCTCTTGGGTGTATTTGCTTTTGTTTGTTCTAGAGCTTTCAGATGTGCTGTTAAGATGTTAGTGTAATTTCTCTCCCATTTATTTTTGAAGGCCCTTATAGCTATGAGTTTTCCTTTTAGCACTGCTTTCATCGTGTCCCATAGGCTTTGGTATTATGTGTCTTCATTGTCATTAAACTTTAAAAAGTCTTTAATTTCTTTATTTCTTTTTTGACCAAGTTATTATTGAGTAGAGTGTTGTTCAGCTTACATATGTATGTGTGTCTTCAGTTGTTTTTGTTGTTATTGAAAACCATCCTTAGTCCATGTTGATCTGATAGGATGCATGGGATTATTTCATTCTTCTTGCTTCTATTGAGGCCTGGTTTGTGACTATTTGGTCAATTTTGGAGAGGGTACCATGAGGTGCTGAGAAGAAGGTATAGTCTTTGATTTAGGATGAAATCTTATATAAATATCTGTTAGATCTATTTGGTTCATAACTTCTGTTAGTTTTACTGTGCCTCTGTTTACTTTCTGTTTCCATGATCTGTCCATTGCTGAGAGTGTGGTGTTGAAGTATTCCACTATTATTGTGTGAGGTGCCATGTGTTCTTTTAGCTTTCGTAAAGTTTCTTTTATGAATGAGGGTGCCCTTTCATTTGGAACATAGATGTTCAGAACTGAGAGTTCTTCTTCTTAGATTTTTTCCTTTGATGAGTATGAACTGTCCTTCCTTATCCTTTTTGATAACTTTTGGTTGAAAGCAGATTTTATTTGATATTATAATGGGTACTCCAGCTTGTTTCTTGGGACCATTTGCTTGGAAAATTGTTTTCTAGCCTTTCTCTTTGAGGTGGTGTCTGTCTTTGTCACTCAGGTGCATTTCCTGTATGCAGCAAAATGTTGGGTCCTGTATACGTATCCAGTCTGTTGGTCTACGCCTTTTTTATTGGGGAATTATCTCCATTGATGTTAAGAAATATTGTGGAAAATAATTGTTACTTCCTGTTATTTTTGTTGTCAGAGGTAGAATTATGTTTATGTGGCTATCTTCTTTTAGATTTGTTTAAAGTTTACTTTCTTGCTTTTTCTAGGGTGTAGTTTTCCTCCTTGTGTTGGTGTTTTCCATCTATTATCCTTTGTAGGGCTGGATTTGTGGAAAGATATTGTGTAAATTTGGTTTTGTCATGGAATATCTTGGTTTCTCTGTCTATGGTAATTGAGATTTTTGCTAAGTATAGTAGTCTGGGCTGTTATTTGTGTTCTCTTAGGGTCTGTATGACATCTGTCCAGGATCACCTAGCTTTCATACTCTCTGGTGAGAAGTCTGGTGTAATTCTGATAGGTCTGCCTTTATATGTTACTGGACCTTTTCCCCTTACAGCTTTTAATATTCTTTCTTTGTTTAATGCATTTGGTGTTTTGATTATTACATGATGGGAGAAATTTCTTTTCTGGTCCAGTGTATTTGGAGTTCTGTAGGCTTCTTGTATGTTCATGGGGATCTTTTTCTTTAGGTTATGGAAATTTCCTTCTATATGTTTGTTGAAGATATTTATTGGCCCTTTAATTTGGGAATCTTTGCTCTTTTCTATACCTACTATTCTTAGGTTTGGTCTTATTGTGTCCTGGATTTCCTGGATGTTTTGGGTTAGGAGCTTCTTGAGTTTTGCATTTTCTCTGACTGTTGTGTCAATGTTCTTTTTTCTAAGGTATCTTCTGCCCCTGACATTCTCTCTTCTATCTGTTGTATTCTGTTGGTGATGTTTGCATCTATGAATCCTCATCTCTTACCTAGATTTTCTCACTCCAAAATTGTCTTCCTTTGTGATTTCTTTATTGTTTCTATTTCCATTTTTAGATCTTGAATGGTTTTGTTCATTTCCTTTGCCTGTTTGTGTTTTCCTATAATTCTTTAAGGGAGTTTTGTGTTTCCTGTTTCAGGGCTTCTACCTGTTTACCTGTGTTCTCCTATATTTCTTTAACTGAATTATTTATGTCTTTCTTAAAGTTCTCAATCATCATCATGATAAATGATTTTAGATCCGTGTCTTGCTTTTCCGGTGTGATGGTGTATCCAGTAATTGTTATGGTGAGAGAACTGGGTTCTGATGATGCCAAGTAACCTTGATTTCTGTTGCTTAAGTTTTCATGCTTGCCGCCTGCCATCTGAATATCTCTAGTGGTACCTGCCCTTGCTATCTGACTGGAGCCGGTCTTTCTTGTAATCCTGGTTGTTTCAGACCTCTTCATAGTCCAGCGGTCTCTGTGATCCAGTGATTCCAGGATCCTGTGTTCCTGAAATTTTGGGTGTGTCAGAGTTCCTGGGAGTCAAGCTGCCTCTGGAACCCTGAGATCGTCATGTGATCAAGCTCCTGGGATCCTGGGATCCCGGGATCCTGGGATCCTGGGATCCCGGGATCCTATGATCCTCATTGTGTTAGAGTGCTTGGGACTGGAGACTTCTCTGAGTTCTGTGGGACTGGCTGTAGAGTTTGTGCCCAAGATACACTAAGGTAGACTGGAAGGAACCTGAGCCACTGGTCGGGCAGTGTTCCTGTGTCCCTGGATCCTGCTAGTCCCAGTTACTTCTGGTGGTGTTAGAACAGATGTGGTGTCCTGCTCACCCCTGATCCTAAGATCCCGTGTGTGCTAGAGCGCCAGGGAGTAGAGCCTTCTCTGGGTACTGTGGGACTGGCTGCAGAGTTTTCACTTAAGGTAAACTGACACAGACTGAAAGGAATCCTCTCAAAGTACTTTCATGTATACACTCACATGTGTGTGTGTGTGTGTGTGTGTGTGTGTGTGTGTGTGTGTGTGTGTGTACCTTTGTGTTTATTATCATTTCCTTTGGATATGTTTCCTAATGGATAATTATTGGGTCAGGGAGCATGATCATGAACACAGGACTTATTCTATATAACTGAAGTGCCCTTTTGAAAGGCTGTAAAATTGTACATTCTTTCAAATGTGTAGAAAAATCAATCTCTATGTACCTGCTTCTCCAATATTGGTAATTTCATTAAGAATCACTTTGCCCAACTAATAGTGAAAATGGCATGCTGTTGTGTTGAATTTGCTCATTTTTTTGTGTATTGATGTACTCCTCTTTCAATAAATTACAGCTTCCTTTTTTGAGTCTTACAATCGGAAAGGTATAGCCTGTGTGTCTACTTGGATTCTGGGAGTTCATGTTCCTATTTTCTGAATTAGAACTTGATTTTTTTTATTGGAATTAAAGGCCAGGTACCTGGTTTCTCTACAGTAACCTTTCTTAATTCACCATGAGAAATTTACTCACACAAAACACTGTCCAATTTATTGAACCTTTTACAGAGGAGACAGAGATGCTATCAACAGCTTGAAATCTTTGGATGTCCCCCTTACAACCAAGTCCCCCTTTCCTCCTTACTCCCTCATAGTTCAGATTTTCTTTCATCAGGTCTTACTTGTGACAGTCTCATCGAGTTCTCCCTTGTCTTGAATGTTATTTCACTCCCGGAGCCAACAAGTGACTTTAAAGACCCCATGCTTTTTAGGTTTTCTTTTCTACTTATATTGTACATTAGGGGAAAATGACTCTAATACTATAGTTGCTAATGGAACACATTCCCCCTGCATAGTATTATATATAATTATTGATCAACATAAAACAGCATATTTATTAGACTGGGTTCCCAATTTGAGAGAAAGACATGGGGGTTACTCCAGGCTAAGAATCTGTAAGGAATGAGGGAAGCAGGATTAGGCAGAGGAAGTTCTTGTGATGTGATGAATCAACAAGAGGCCTCAACTGCCCCTCTGGCCACTTGTCATGATCATTCAGACCAGCCCTGCACTGAGACAAGAGAGTCAGACCTTCATGTCCTATACTCATGTATGACTACCCTCAAGGCAGTGCATGTAATTTTGGATAATTTTTTATCTACTAAGAGCCAAAGGGGGAGAGCTCAGCTTCCAATATTTAGAAACTGATCCTTCAGTTGCTAATATGCACCCTTGCTCTGAAGGAAGAATTGACTGGTTTTCTCAGTCATTTCATTATTTCTGGTTTATTTACACTGTGGATCTCTTTGACTCTAAACCAGTTTAAGGTGTGTTGAACAATCAAGGCTCGAGGTATAAGAGCAGAGTGAAGTTTCTCAGTTGGATGGAGATTGGGTTGAAATTCTAATTCTTGTGGTCTTATGCAAGTAATTTGTACTCACTTGAGACTTTGTTTATCCCCAAATAAAATGGCATTATTAATGCCTCACCTCTTAAGGGGCAGATAAGAGATGTTAAAGAAGATGACTAAAGCTGGGTATTAAGCATTGTGCCTCCTGACACTTAGACACTCAATGTATGACTTTTTGTCTTCTTAATTTTTTCATCTTTTATAACATTTGTTTCAACACATTTTCTTTCTCTTGTCAATGTGGAGACTGTACTCATGTAATATTCTTGAATAAATCTTCAACAACTTAAAAAGGGTAGGTTGTAAAGTTAGGAACTTGGATCATACAGTTTTAAACTTAGTTTTAACGTTTAGAGTTCTAACACTTTGCAGTTTGATGCATTGGAACATGCCAGATAATTAATTCATATCTCATTAGTATTCTCACTATTATCAGCTTGGTTTAATGAACTATATTGGCGATCCTGGCACGCTGCATGTTAGATGTTCCTGATAATTAGAAGAAGTGCGCGAGAAGAGTCTTTTGGGACAGTCTCAGGACCAGTGGCATCAAATTGGTATTCCTTTGTTGCCAGGTTCTTTGGAAGGAAGCACTGATCGCATATTTGTACAAAAAGAATTCCTGCTCCGTGAGCAACATCACTTTTTAAAACTCAGCTGTTGGCAGGATTGGCTTCCCTTGTTCCTTATAGGGTTAAAGTGCTTATTGATTAACTAGGCTTAAAATACCTGTGACCAACATACACACACATACCACCACCACCACCACCACCACCACCACCACCACCACCACCACCACTACCTCCACTGCCACTAAAGCAACTGAATCAATTAGCTGCTGTGTTTACTAATTGACTTTAAAGATGGTCTGGGAATCACTTTGCACATGTGGACTTTTTAACTATTAGTTAGTTGGGCTATCAGTGGAAAAAAATAACACAGACCACATACCCACATACATTAAACAGGATAAATTAATTCTTTCATGTTTGTAGAGCCACGTGAGGCCTCCTTTTCTGCTTTGTAGATGTTCATCTGTCAGTATTCTCACATGACTTTGTCTTTGTGAGCTAGATGTACTGTGTATGTGCATAATGAAAACGATACCTTCATTTTCTGGTGAGGGTCTTATAGGTTAGGGCTCAACCCTAATGACACAATTTAAACGTGCTTACTTGCCTAAAGACTCTGTCTCCAATACTTTCATTTTAAGGGTTAGGGGCACAATGAAGCATATAACAACCTCTAAATTTGGTTTTGGCTCCTGTGTAATTATCCAGATACTGGGCAATCAGCCAGATGAATCACTTGCAATTGTAATTCATTAGTTATTTAAGAATTAACTAGGGCATGAGAGATGGCTCAGTGGGTAAAACTCTCTGTCTTCAAGGCTGATGACCTTAGTTCCATCCCTGGTACCCAAATGGTAGAAGGAAAGAACTGTCTTCTTCAAGTTGTCCATTGACCTCCACATACACTGTAGCATGCATGCATGCATGTATCACACACAGACACACACACTGAAACAAACAAAAATGTTAAAAATAATGATCTGGGTGTGGATATATACCTTTAACCCAGCATTCAATAATCTGAGGAACATCATGACTTTGAGGCTGGACTGGGCTAAGATTAGCTTGGGCTATAGAGGAAGACTTTGTCTCACAAGAAGTTAAGCTACCTACAATTGCATATATACAATGTAAATGTGATTTATTCATAAAGAATAATAAGTGTGCACAATCGTCAATGTCAAAAGGATGACCTTATCTTCAGAGCCTTTAGGAGATCTACAAAATGAGGACTTGCTGAATTTAGCTGTTGTCACCTGGAGATTTCTTTCCAATGGTTACTTGTGCAGTGTTTAAGTCATATTTTAGCTTCTCCTTTGTATTTACGTTTTCTTTGTATTGTAAGTGTTTTCCCAGCACTGACTTGCAGTGCTAGGACTGGCTTTCAGATGCAACGCTTTTCTCTTTCACTGAGGCTGAAAAGTTGCTGTTTGAAGCTGTTTTATGTGAATTTTGCATCTTCTTCAGAGTGAATAAGTTCTGTTTATTTATTTTCAAGCAAACTGTTTCTCAGAGAAATGATTCCCTACAGGTTTGTGATGGTTTTAATACATCTATAAACAAGGCCATTTCCCCAAAACTGCCATTGTTACTTAAGAGAAATCTTTTGTCTTCATTCAAACCTATATTTGAAAATAATTGATTTTTTCTACATATTCAAATCTTCCTTTAAGCTATGTTTATCCATTGTCAAGCCTGTTAGAAAATATGACAGTAGGTATCCATAACTGTGTTAGATGGCCTGTTCTGAGGATTTTTTGATGTTTTTCATTTATATTTTCACGGACCTGGGTAGCAGGGCACAGAAGGAAAGATGCTTACATTTGATTCCTAATTTTCTTCCTTATAAGGCATTTTTTTCATATAAGTTTTATTTCACCATGAAAAATTTTTTTTGATCAACTTTTGCTATAGCAATTGAATTTATGGCTGACATACCTTTCAGCCTTTCTGTGATTGCCTACTATCTGGAGTAGAACAGGGTTTTCTGAGTCAAGGCTGTTTTAAGTGATGTCCAGTCTATCTCATTGGTAAAGTACACAGGTGAATTAAGTTAAAAACTGAGACTAAGTCAAACCCCACAATGAGTCAGACATGGTGATATATACTTATGATCCCAGCACCAGGGAGGTACAGGAAGGAAGACTAAAAGTTTGAGGCCACCCTGGACTACATAGAAATTCCAAGGCCAGACTGGCCTACATAGATAAATTCTATATTAACAAAACAACAACAAATAAAATTCTAGGCTCAAGAATATAGCTTCATGATAGAGCACTAGCTTAGCCTACCCAAGGCCTTGGATTCTATCCTTAGCATTACACAGATAACCAAAGCAAGAAACTACCAACCAACCAACCAACTGACCAACCGACCAACACCAACACCAACACCAACACACAGACACACACCTTACAGCAATTTAGTACTGAAAATATAAGCAAGTGCACATGCATCTGAATTTATCTTGAACAGACTATTTTTCTGCAGTATAATGTACCTAGTCTACATCCAGGAATCTGCAAACATAAATAGCACATTAGATTTTAGAGGCTTCCTATGATAAAGGAATGTAAAACATTTCATTAATAATGTTTTAAATCATCACTCTATTGGAAGTGGTTGTACCTGGTGTTGAGCCCAAGGCTTGACACATGCTAGACTAGTGCCCACTCCAGTTATTTTTTATATGTTATAAATGATATTTTTCATGTAGTTTTTTTAAATAAAATTTATTGTTAAAACCCAAGTCACTTGTCTTCTTTTTATATTTTTCCCCTTGAAGGAGACTTCATTTTTAAGATCAGTTTTGGGTAGACAGCAAACTTTAATAGAAAGTATAGATTTCCTAGTTTTCCCATATACTTACTTCTTTCTAGCTCAGCCTCCCCCAACACCAACATTCCTGATGTTGTGGTACAATTGATAAAATGACAGTTACCATCCGAAGTCCATAGTAGAAATAGAATTTGGGAGAGAGGAGGAGACATGGGAGGAGTGGGAGAAAGGAGGGGAGTGCTAGTGATGGAGATGCTGTGCTCATGTATGAATTCACAGGATGGAATTTGAAAATATCATCCCGAGGGAGGTAACCCAGACCCAAAAGCACTTGCCTGGTATGTACGCACTTAGAAGTGGATATTAGCTACAAAGTACAGGATAACCATGCTACACCCCACAGATCCACAGAAGCCAAATAACAAGGAGAGTCCAAGGAAGGATAGTTGGATCTTTCTCAGAATGGGAAACAAAACAGATATTGGAGGTGGATGGAAGCAAGAAATGGGGCAGAAGAGGGGATGGGGAGAGGAGCGGAGTGGGATAAGGATCATATGTAAGGATAACAGGGAAGAGAGAAGGGAGATCATGTAGGGTCCAGGGACAATCCTAGGATGTGCCAGAGACCTGGAATGGGGAGAGGCACCAGAGAGTTTATGGGGCCAACTCTAGCTGAGACTCCTAGTAGTAGGGGAATATGGATCCTGAAGTGGCCACTTGCTGTAGCCAGACAGGACTCCCAGAGGATGGATAAGGATAGGAAACCATACACAAAGCCTTCAACCCTGCCTACAAGATGTGCAGTGACAAAGATAGAGCAGAGTCTGAGGGAGTGGCTAACCAAATTGAGGGACTGTCCCAGATTGAGACCTATCCCATGGGCAAGAACTATCCCTGACACTATTAATGATACTCTGTTATGCTTCCAGACAGGAACCTAGCATAACTGTCTTCTGAGAGGCTCCACCCAACAGCCAATGGAAAGAGATGCAGAGACTCACACCCAAACAGTAGATGGAGCTGGGGAAGTCCTACTGAAGAGTTGGGAGAAAGACAGAGGACCCGAAGAGAACAGGGCTTCACAGGAAGATCCAGTTAATTAACCTGGTCACTTGGAGACTCCTAAAGACTGAGTCACAGCCAAAGACCCAGGATAGGCTAGACATAGACCCCCTGCATATAAGTAACAGATTAACAGCTTGGTCTTTTTTTTTCAGACTTTCTCAGTTTATTTTATTTCTTTTTTTTTCTTAGATATTTCCTTCATTTACATTTGAAATGCTATCCCCAAAGTCCCCTATACCCTCCCCATGCCCTGCACCCCAACCCACCCACTCACACTTCCTGGCCCTGGCATTCCCCTGTACTGGAGCATATGATCTTCATAATACCAAGGGCCTCTCCTCCCATTGATGGCCAACTAGGCCATCCTCTGCTAAATATGCAACTAGAGACACAGCTCTGGGGGGCGGGGTATTGGTTAGTTCATATTGTTGTTCCTCCTATAGGGTTGCAGACTGCTTCAGCTCCTTGGGTACTTTCTCTAGCTCCTTCATTAGTGGCCCTGTGTTCCATCCAATAGATGACTGTGAGCATCCACTTCTGTATTTGCCAGGCACTGGCATAACCTCACAAGAGACAGCTATATCAGTCTGACAGCTTTATCTGTCAGCAAAATCTTTCTGGTATATGCAATAGTGTCTGAGTTTGATGGTTGCATATGGGATGGATCCCTAGGTGGGGCAGTCTCTGGATGATCCTTCCTTCTGTCTCAGCTCCAAACATTTTCTCTGTAACTCCTTCCATGGGTATTTTGTTCCCCACTCTAAGAAGGAACTAAGTATCTACACTTTGGTCTTCCTTCTTCTTGAGTTTCATGTGTTTTGCAAATTTGTATCTTGGCTATTCTAAGTTTCTGGGCTAATATCTGCTTATCAGTGAGTGCATATCATGTGTGATCTTTTGTGACTGAGTTACCTCACTCAGGATGATATCCTCCAGATCCATCCATTTTCCTAAGAATTTCATAAATTCATTGTTTTTAATAGCTGAGTAGTACTCCATTGTGTAAATGTACCACATTTTCTGTATCCATTCCTTTGTTGAGGGACATCTGGGTTCCTTACAGCTCCTGGCTATTATAAACAAGGCTGCTATGAACATAGTGGAGCATGTGTCCTTATTACAAGTTGGAACATCTTCTGGGTATATGCCCAGGAGAGGTATTGCTGGATCTTCCAGTAGTACTATGTCTAATTTTCTGAGGAACCGCCAGACTGATTTGCAGAGTGGTTGTACCAGCTTGCAATCCCACCAACAGTGGAGAAGTGTTCCTCTTTCTCTACATCCTTGTCAGCATCTGCTGGGTCTCCCAAGCAACTGCAGCAGCAGCAGTCTCTGAGACTGTTCCCTACCTGCCTGCTTGTGGATCCTGCCCTCCTACATGGACAGCCTTGTCTGGTCTTAAGGGGAGAGGATATGCCTAGTCCTGTAACAACTTGATGTGCAGGGAGTGGGCGTGGGTGTGAAGTGTGGGGGGGGGGTAGGGTAGGGGACATGGAGGGTTGACACCCAGATGGGTGCTTCCCTTTCTAAGGGAAATGGGGGTGAGGACTTCTGCGAGGTGGTGCTGGGAAGAGAGGAAATGCTAATATTGGGTTGCAAAGTGAATAAATAAATACATTTAATAAAAGTAAATCAAGAAAAAGAATGTTCAGTCTTGGTTACATATGCTGTGAGTATTCTCAATTATCTGCTATTACTATACCATAGAGATAGTTTTATTGTTTTAAAAATTCTTTGTTTTGCCTAGTGTTTATTCTCTCCCCTTTGACTTCTGGAAACCACTGATATTTTCATTTACACTGTCTCCAAAGCTTTGTCTTTCGACAATGTCCTATACTCTGATATATACTGTATATATCCAAAATCATATACTCTGTACAGTTTTCAGATTGCCTTGTTTTTCATTTAATATGAATTTAAGCTTCCTTCATATACTTTCATAGCTTAACAGCTCAGTTATCTAATGAAAGGACTTTTTCTCTGTCTTTTGCCCCAACCCTGCTCTTTCTCTCCCTGTCTCTACTCCTTCTCCCTCCCTCCCTTCCTCCCTCTCCCCCTGCCCCGTGTGTATGTGTGTGTGTGTGTGTGTGTGTGTGTGTGAGAGTGTGTGTGTGTGTGTGTGTGTTGTTGTTGTTGTTGTTGCATATGTTGGCAATGTTTGGCAGTAGCATCATTTTTGTTCTGTGTAATGATTGGGGTACTATTTTGGGCCAGGTTCTTAAGACCTGCTGGTGTTTCTATGAGCCACCTAATGCTGCTCTGATAAATTTCCTTTCAGTATAAATCAGTCAGAGTTGGTTTCTATTGCTGACAACTAAATATACTGACTGATTCAGGATAATAAGAAGTAAATACACAAAAAGTGAAGTAACAATTTAACATTGCAGTATAGAAAGTGTCACAAAGGCGACAGACTCACTGCAAAGTGAACCATGTGGGAAATATGCTATTATTGAGTAGTCAATGGTCTCAGCTTGTTGCTGCAATACCCTGAGAGGCTTTGTTAGGGAGGTGGCCTTGTCTCAGGCTTGGAGAGTGGCCTGGATGTACACGTGGATTCACTGCTGGGGGAAATATGAAGAAGCTGAACTGGGGAGGAGTGTAGCATATACAAGACCCTGTGTTTTCTCTCCAGCATCACAAAACCAAACAAAGAAAAGGAACTACCAGATATGTATGTATCCATCCATGAAGCAGATTAGGAATCCAAAGAATCTGTGGAAAATATCAAAATAGGAAAAGTTCATATATCATTGAATGGCTACTTATTGTATTCAGCAAATAAAAGTTAGTATGGTCAATTAAAATGTGAATTTTAGGTAATAAATAATGTTTCAGCATATATACCAAATACATATTTTGTGATGTCTGTTGTATTTTATAGAACTTAGAAATTTACAAATTTCTAATTTATTTTTAGCCCATATGTATCTTCATTTTATGTCAACAATCTCACCTGAAAAGAATTAAGGAAGTTGGACAGAAGAGTCTGGAATTCACAAGCCATTCTTGTCCAAGATAAATGAGATTTGAATTCGGCTTTAAAGAAAGCCTGGGATATGGGGTAAAAGATGATGAAAGAAATAAAAGAGGGAAATAAGTAAATAAATTTCTACGTATTTCTAGAATCATAGTCTCTGTCTCTCTGTTTGTATCTCTCTCTTTCTGTCTTTCTCTCTCCATTAACAGTCTTTCTATAGCTCAGGCTGGTTTTCACTTTGCCTGCAACCCTTGTTTTTTGACATAAGGGCTCACTATGTACCCCAGAATAGCTCGAACTATCTATGAACTATCTATATAGCTCAGATTGTTCTGAAACACTGAATTCCCTGCCTTAAGCTCCCACATGCTTAATTACAGGTGAATGCCATCATGCCTGGCTCCACTAGGCACTTTAATTCATGCCACCTCATTTCAACATTAAAACAACAGCATGAAGCAGATATAATGAGCCTTTTCTTTTAAAAAAATGCACAAGAAGTATAGTTTCAGAAGTTGAATATCTTGTCTAAAGTCATGAGCTAGACAAAGTACCCAAGGAACTGAAGGGGTCTGTAGCCCTACAGGTGGAACAGCAATATAGTACCCCCTGAGCTCATGTCTCTAGCTGCATTTGTAGCAGAAGATGGCCTAATCAGCCATCATTGGGAGGAGAGGCCCTTGGTCTTGCAAAGATTATATGCCCCAATACAGTGGAATACCAGGGCAAGGAAGCAGAAGTGGGTGGGTTGGAGAGCAGGGTGGTGGTGGGGAAGGTATAAGTGACTTTTGGGATAGCATTTGAATTGTAAATGAAGAAAATATCTAATAAAAATATTTTTCAGAAAAAAATAAAGTATAAAATACTCAACTCATGAAGAATAGAAAGCAGAGCCATTCTAGAGATTGTGCTCAAAGGCCAGTGTCATCACTAAGAGAGGGCACTCTTTTTTTTTTTTAAATATTATTTATTAGGTATTTTCCTCAATTACATTTTCAATGCTATGCCAAAAGTCCCCCATACCCTCCCGCCAACAGCCCTACCCACCCACTCCCACTATTTGGCCCTGGCGGTCCCCTGTACTGGGGCATATAAAGTTTGCATGTCCAATGGGCCTCTCTTTCCAGTGATGGCCGACTAGGCCATCTTTTGATACATATGCAGCTAGAGTCAAGAGCTCCGGGGTACTGGTTAGTTCATCATGTTGTTCCACCTATAGGATTGCAGATCCCTTTAGCTCCTTGGGTACTTTCTCTAGCTCCTCCATTGGGGGCCCTGTGATCCATCCAATAGCTGACTGTGAGCATCCACTTCTGTGTTTGCTAGGCCCCTGCATAGTCTCACAAGAGACAGCTATATCAGGGTCCTTTCAGCAAAATCTTGCTAGTGTATGCAATGGTGTCAGCGTTTGGAGGTTGATTATGGGATGGATCCCTGGATATGGCAATCTCTAGATGGTCCATACATCCTTTTGTCTCAGCTCCAAACTTTGTCTCTGTAACTCCTTCCATGGGTGTTTTGTTCCCAATTCTGAGAAGGGGCAAAGTGTCCACACTTTGGTCTTCATCCTTCTTGAGTTTCATGTGTTTAGCAAATTGTATCTTATATCTTGGGTATTCTAAGTTTCTGGGCTAATATCCACTTATGAGTGAGTACATATCATTTGAGTTCTTTTGTGATTGGGTTACCTCACTCAGGATAATGCCCTCCAGGTCCAACCATTTGCCTAGGAATTTCATAAATTCATTATTTTTAATAGCTGAGTAGTACTCTATTGTGTAAATGTACCACATTTTCTGTATCCATTCCTCTGTTGAGGGGCATCTGGGTTCTTTCCAGCTTCTGGCTATTATAAATAAGGCTGCTATGAACCTAGTGGAGCATGTGTCTTTCTTACTAGTTGGAACATCTTCTGGATATATGCCCAGGAGAGGTATTGCGGGATCCTCCAGTAGTACTATGTCCAATTTTCTGAGGAACTGCCAGACTGATTTCCAGAGTGGTTGTACAAGCTTGCAATCCCACCAACAATGGAGGAGTGTTCCTCTTTCTCCACATCCTCGCCAGCATCTGCTGTCACCTGAATTTTTGATCTTAGCCATTCTGACTGGAGTGAAGTGGAATCTCAGGGTTGTTTTGATTTGCATTTCTCTGATGATTAAGGATGTTGAACATTTTTTCAGGTGCTTCTCTGCCATTCAGTATTCCTCAGGTGAGAATTCTTTGTTCAGCTCTGAGCCCCATTTTTTGATGGGGTTATTTGATTTTCTGGAGTCCACCTTCTTGAGTTCTTTATATATATTGGATATTAGTCCCCTATCGGATTTGGGATAGGTAAAGATCCTTTCCCAATCTGTTGGTGGCCTTTTTGTCTTATTGACGGTGTCTTTTGCCTTACAGAAGCTTTGCAGTTTTATGAGGTCCCATTTGTCAATTCTCGATCTTACAGCACAAGCCATTGCTGTTCTATTCAGGAATTTTTCCCCTGTGCCCATATCTTCGAGGCTTTTCCACACTTTCTCCTCTATAAGTTTCAGTGTCTCTGGTTTTATGTGGAGTTCCTTGATCCACTTAGATTTGACCTTAGTACAAGGAGATAAGAATGGATCAATTCGCATTCTTCTACATGATAACCACCAGTTGTGCCAGCACCATTTGTTGAAAATGCTGTCTTTTTTCCACTGGATGGTTTTACCTCCGTTGTCGAAGATCAAGTGACCATAGGTGTGTGGGTTCATATCTGGGTCTTCAATTCTATTCCATTGGTCTACTTGTCTGTTGCTATACCAGTACCATGTGGTTTTTAAGCACAATTGCTCTGTAGTACAGCTTTAGGTCAGGCATGGTGATTCCACCAGAGGTCCTTTTATCCTTGAGAAGAGTTTTTGCTATCCTAGGTTTTTTGTTATTCCAGATGAATTTGCAGATTGCTCTTTCTAATTCGTTGAAGAATTGAGTTGGAATTTTGATGGGGATTGCATTGAATCTGTAGATTGCTTTTGGCAAGATAACCATTTTTATAATTTGATCCTGCCAATCCATGAGCATGGGAGATCTTTCCATCTTCTGAGATCTTCTTTAATTTCTTTCTTCAGAGACTTGAATTTCTTATCATACAGATCTTTCACTTCCTTAGTTAGAGTCATGTCAAGGTATTTTATATTATTTGTGACTATTGAGAAGGTCTTGTGACTGAGAGGGCACTCTTGTGAAGGCTGAAAACTAACTTTGCTGTGTACACTCAGCCTTAGTCTTATATGCTAGGTAGACTAGTAACATTAGCCCTGAAAGGCAAACATATTGTGTTTTAGTTTTATTTAGTTATAAGAATGTTATGTGAGATGCGATATAATTTAGTAGCAGATAGATAAACAGGAAAGATATAAAGATAAGAAAATCAATGATCAGGTTCCCCAAGAAATTTCTGTTTGCCCTGATTTGAGCCTGATCTGGGATAGGAAATCTGAGGCAAGGAAGAACATTAAGTGACAAGAATTCTCCATGTTGACCATGGGCAGCTACCAGAGAGAGGTGCTGATGGTGAGAGGAATTTACTTTTTGATATTTATATATTTTTTTAGGATTCCATGTCAAATATACTAATGAAGATAACTGGTGATAGGAGCCCATAAAATGTCTGGGCTTTGTCTGTTACTGAATAGAGACTAGGTTTTGTGAGTGACAAAACCATGACTCAAGAATGGGAAGAGAATAGAGAGCAAGGCCAAAATCCAGGTCTTGGCAGAGATGGTGGGGATGGAGAGAATGGGGCGGGGAGCGGGGAGATTGAAGAGTTGAATAGGCTGTTGAAAGAGGGGCAGATGGCCTGTGATGCTGAGGGGAATAAGGAGGGTTAAGCTCAGATCTCTGACTGCATCTCATTTCACTATGTGAAACAGCTCATCTAGAAAGTGTTCATTTTACTTCTATAGAGGTATAATTCACGTTCTGAAGTGTAACATTAGTTCAGTCAGTTGGAAGGAAAAGAAAACACTGCAGCATTGGATTGCTACAAAATGCTTCTTCAAACACCAAGGCCCAGATCTTTAGTGTGCTCTAGCTTAAATAAAGAAACGAAGATGAGATAATGCTGGGTGAGCATGATGGTGCACACCTGTAATTACAAGCCATTGTAATTACATTGATGGTGAAGGGAGGATCATTATTTCCAGCCCAGTCTTGGATTCATAGCGAAATCCTGTTTCCAAAAGAGTGACATAATGTTATGGTTCCGATGTGAAATGTCGTTTGTAGACTCATGCGTTTGAATAAATGGTTCCCAGCTAGAGTTTTAGAAAGATATATAACCTTTGGAATATGGCAGCTGACATAGGACACATGAGTATACATAGTATAATTGAAAGATGTCCCCTAGTTCTGGTCTAGGTCTCTCTTTCACAAGTTCGTGATGTCACTGACCAAGCCATCCCACTGCCAGACCTTCCCTGGCATGATGGGCTGTACTGTCAAACTGTAAGCCTAAGCAAACCTGTCCCTCCTTTAGTTGCTTTTGTCGGGTAACTAGTGCATACAATACGCCCATTTCAGAGTTTTAGTGGCTATTTTGTGCCTTGAGTATGTTGTGTGTCCTAATGTATATGCTTTCCTTTTGGCGAATTTTGGTCAAGGTCTTTTCTTTTTCAATTACCTAGCTCCAAATTCCATCTATTTTAGTCAATGATGTCATAGTTACCTTAAAATTGAAAGAGCTACACCTTACATTCTCTCAGGAGGTAGTAAGTGATCTAAATTCCAATGATTCTTTCTCAGAGATCTTTCTGTCAAATTCTTGGGCAAATTACCAGAATATCTTTATTTTGTGTTTTCAGTTGAATCCCACTGTCTCATGACTAATGCATTCAAAATCCAGATGTGGCATTTATCTATATTGCTGGAAAAAATGTTACTCTGGCTTGATAATGTGTCTTAAAAATGTTCAACAACAATGCTTAGAGATTTATTTTTTTTAAAGACTGTCTTCTCAATTGGAAAACACACTGAATACTTTGGGTGTATGTGGTACTTGGGATTGAACCCAGGGTCTCTCACAAGACAGGCAAACAATCCATCACTGAAGCATGCACCAGCTCTTAAAAAAAATCCAGTGATTTTGAGGCGACTCTCTTTACAGTGTGCAACCTATTGTTCAACTCACTTGTAATACTGGGATGCATTGAATTTGTGGTTCTCTAGCCTCAACTCCTGAATATCTGGGATTATAAACTTGAGTCTCCAAGCCTGGGCTGCTGAAGTCTTTTGTTTGATAATTGAAATGTAGTAAACTCTGTGTTTACTGAATTGAACACCTGGAAGCAAAGTAAGGCTCCATGACGCATTCAAGGCTTACACGTTTTAAAGTCCAAGAGAAAATTACCTCTGTATGCACATACATAAGCTGCAGTTCTGTATGCCTCTTGAATATTTACAGGCATATTTCCTTAGATTATATTTTCTTCTGAATTTTGTTGAAAATATTTTGTGTGCTTTTGACCTGGATCTCTCTCCATTTTTTTTTTTTTTTTTTTTTACAGGTTTGATTTTTTCATAGTGTCCCAGAATGTTCTATTCTTATTTTGTTTTGCTCTGCTTTTTGGGTTTCTTTTTTAGATTTAATATTTCTCTGAGGAATCTAATTCATATACTTTCTCTTAAAGATTAATTATTCTCTCTTCCACTTGATCTAATCTATCACATCTATAGATAAATAAATTCCTGAATTTTTCATTTTAGCATTTTCTGTTTCTTTTTTCATCTTCTGAGAAAGGATTTCTCTTCATAGCCTTGACTGGTCTCCAACTTGTAGAGATCTGCCAGCTTCTGACTCCTAAGTGCGGGGATTAAAGGTGTACACCATCATACCCAGTCTGGAATTTTCTTTTTTTTTTTTTAATTTTTTTTTATTAGTTTACATTTTATATATATATATTTTTTATTACATATTTTCCTCAATTACATTTCCAATACTATCCCAAAAGTCCCCCATAGCGCCCCCCACTTCCCTACCCACCCATTCCCATTCTTTTGGCCCTGGCATTCCCCTATATTGGGGCATATAAAGTTTGCAAGTCCAATGGGCCTCTCTTTCCAGTGATGGCCGACTAGGCCATCTTTCGATACATATGCAGCTAGAGACAAGAGCTCCTGGGTTCTGGTTAGTACATCATGTTGTTCCAACAATAGGGTTGCAGATCCCTTTAGCTCCTTGGGTACTTTCTCTAGCTTCTCCATTGGGAGCCCTGTGATACATCCAATAGCTGACTGTGAACATCCACTCCTGTGTTTGCTAGGCCCCGGCATCGTCTCACAAGAGACAGCTATATTTGGGTCCTTTCAGCAAAATCTTGCTAGTGTATGCAATGGTGTCAGCGTTTAGAAGCTGATTATGGGACGGATCCCTGGATACAGCAGTCTCTAAATGGTCCATCCTTTCATCACAGCTACGAACTTTGTCTCTGTAACTCCTTCCCTGGGTGTTTTGTTCCCAATTCTAAGAAGGTGCACAGTGTCCACACTTTGGTCTTCATTCTTCTTGAGTTTCATGCGTTTATCAAATTGTATCTTATATCTTGGGTATCCTAAGTTTTGGGCTAATATCCACTTATCAATGAATACATATTGTGTGAGTTCTTTTGTGATTGTGTTACTTCACTCATGGAATTTTCATTTAATGTGTTAATTCATTTTTTTTTCTTTTGAGAGTCTCTTTGTAACTTCATTTTTTTCCACATAGTCAGTTGTTTTCATTATTTCATTCAGCCTTTTGTGTTTGAGGTCTTTATTCTGACATTTATTCATCAGCTTTGGGTCTTTTGGAAGGAAGTCTGGTCTTTTCTACTTCTCAATAGGCTAACAAGATAGGGGTGGGATAGATGCGTTTTATACCCTTAATTGAAGTCATTTAGGAAAATTACCTCCTGAGTTGTAAAGAGGTGTTACCCTTTTTTGTTGAGCTCATGTCTACAGAAAACTTGATCATGGCTTGCAGATAGAACAATGTCCTGAGCTGCATACCTTCCCATTCTTTAGGAGGTTTCAAAGCTTTGTTCCCAGATGTGTTTCATTTGATGTTCCACATACAGCTTCTCTTGTTTCTTAGCTCACAGTCATTCAGGTCCCCAAGGGGGCAGTTCCAATATGTAAGGGCTTAAAACCACTGTGGTGGTTTGAAAGAAAATGGCCCACATAGGGTCACAGGGAGTGGCACTCTGAGGAGGCATAGCTTTGCTGGAGTAGGTTTGACTTTGTTGGAGGAAGTGCATTACTAGGGGTTACTTAGACTTTGAGGTCTCTGAAGCTTAAGCCTGCCTAGTGTCTCACAGTTTCACTTCTGCTACCTCCAGATCAAGATGCAGAACTCTCAGCTCCTTCTCCAGCTCCATTATCTACCTTCATGCCATCATGCTTCCTGCCATGATGATAATGGATTATAATTGTAAGCCAGCCCCAATTAAATGTTTGCCTTCATAAGAGTTACCATGGTCATGATGTCTCTTCACAACAATGGAAACCCTAAAACAGGGACCTAAATGGTACTTTCAGCATTTTCTTTGACCTTATCTACTTGAATGTGACAACTATAGGAATATACAAAAGATGTGTATGATTAGTTGATTCATCATGGTTCTCTAAGAAACTCATGTCTCTTTTCCCAAGATTTTGGGAAGAAGGTCTCCTTACCACACTTAAGCTCACACTGCCTTTCCCCAATAGCATCTGTGTTTCCTTTTTTTGTGGTAGAAGCTTACATATCTTGAAGTTCCCAATATTCTCTATGTTTTAGTTTATAGTAACAATGGAGACCCTATTATCTTTTCCAAATCCCAAGCTCACATTAGAAAGTGAAACCTTATAGCATTGGAAATGTAATTGAGGAAAATATGTAATAAAAATATATATATATAAAAAGAAAGTGAAACCTTTGGAAAGTGAACAGATTTGTGAAGATGGTGACCCCATTAGTGAGATTAGTGCCCTTATAGGAATAGTTGTGACACCCAGGCCACTCATGTCAGAGAATCAGGGAGGCTAACAGCAGATCCTCACCTCTCACTTTATTCCTCCAAATTCAATACCCCAGTCTCATCCTGGTCTCTATAGCAGAACATGTGCAGCAACCTCCCACTATCTCATCTCTAGTGGAGCCCACAAATTTTCCCCTCCTAATGTCCCTCCCTCCTAAACTCTTTGCTTTATTTCACCTCCATCCCACAACTGCAGCGGGCCTGGGAACTCACAGGCCATTCCTGCTAGGAAAGCAAGTACGATAACTGTAGACTTTCAACTCTTTCTGTTCCTCCAAATCAAATCTCCCAGTCTCATTTTCAGCTCTGCAAGAGAACACTTGCTGAAGCCTCCCCTTCTCATCTCCCCCATCTCCAGCTGATCACAGAATCTTCCTCTCATAACCTCTTACCTCCCACTAATAGTTTTACCCCAGTCCCCAACTCCAGAAGGCACTCCCTGGGAACTCACAAGCTACTCCATCTAGGGAAGCAGGTAGGCTAATTGCAGCTCTTCCTCTCTCCCTCCATTACTCCAATAATTCCTTGCTCCCATTCTCAGGGAACTAACTAAACAGATCCTGGTATAACACCTAGCTTTTATCTCTCTTGCAAAGCCCCATCACCATCTCCAGCTGATTCCTATTCTTAAGTCTGAGGTATCAATACTATAAACACATTTTACCTAGAAATCCCAGCCCCCACACCTATCAAGGTCCCAAAAGACTACAGGCAACACACAGCCACCACACTCTCCTAACAGAGGAAATAGAAACCTAGAAACAAAATAACCATACAACAAAGACAAGAACAGATATATCACCTACAATTATAATCTTCCCAACCCCAGATTCATAGGTGTGAGCATAAAAACACAGCAAATAACAACAAGGACAGTACGTCTTCCACTAGAGCCCAGCAAACCTACCACACAGGCCCTGAGAATTGCAACATAGTGAAAGCACAAGACACAGACCTTAAAATAACCTTTATAAATATGATAGAAGTTCTTAGAGAGGACATGAATAAATCTCTTAAAGAAATCTATGAAAACACAAACAAGTGGAAGGAAATGAATAAAATCATTCAAGACCTGAAAGTGGAAATAGAATCAATAAAGAAAACCCAAACTTACGTAAATTTGGAAATGAGAAATTTAAGAACTCAAACTGGAACCTCAGAGGCAAGCCTTACCAAGAGAATACAAGAAAGAAAAGAGAATTTCAGGCACAGAAGTCATGATAGAAGAAATAGATACTATTGGTCAAAGAAAATGTTACATTAAAATACAAAACAAAACAAAACCGCCTGGCACAAAATATCCAGGAAATCTGGAACAATATGAAAAGACAAAAATGTAAGACTAATAGGAACAGAGCAAGGAGAAAAAGAAACACAGGTCAAACTCACACAAAATATTTCAACAAAATCATAGAAGAAAAATTTCCTAACCTAAAGAAGGAGATGAAGCATACAGAACACCAAATAGACTGGACCAGAAAAGAATGTCACCTTGTCACATAATCAAAACACTAACCATATAGAACAAAGAAAGAATATTAAAAGCTACAAGGGAAAAAGACCAAGTGGCATATAAAGGCAGAACTATTAGAATTATATATGACTTCTCAGTGGAGACTCCAAAACCCAGATGAACTTAGGTACATGTAGTGCAGGCTCTAAGAAACCACAGAGGTCAGCCCAGCTTCTATATGTAGTAAAACTTTCAATTACTATAGATGGAAAATATAAGACATCTTATGATAAAACCAAATTTAAGTAATATTTATCTACAAATGCAGCCCTACAGAAGATTCTAGGAGGTAAATTCCAACCTAAAGAGATTAACTACATACAACAAAACCTCAGGCAATAAGTAATATCAGATCAGAAAATAAAAAGAAGAGAAGCATGTGCATGTACACACACACACACACACACACACACACACACACACACACGCCCGCACCACTAACAACAAATAATAAGAATAAACGATCATTGGTCATTGGTATCTTCAACATCAATATTCTCAATTCCTTAATAACAAGACACTGACCAGCAGAATAAATGTGAAATCAGGATCCATCCTTCTGATGAATTCTAGAAATATATCTTAACATCAAGGACAAATATAACCCTGGGGTAGTGGGTTGGGAAAAGGTAAAATGGACTTAAGAAACAAGCTGCTGTAGCCATTTTTATATTTGTCAAAATATAGGGAAGGACACTGCATATCATCAAAGGAAAATCCACAAAGAGCACATTGCAATTCTTAACATCTACTCCCCAAACACAAGGGCACCTAGTTTGTAAAAGAAACACTACTACAGCTTAAATCATAATTTGACACCATACAGTGATAGTTGGAAAATTTAGTACCTCACTTTCACCTATAGACAGGTGATTCAGAAAAAAAAAACCCAAAACATTGAATTGGTGGAGCTAAGTGATATAATAAACCAAATAGACCTAACACATTTATATAATATATAATATATTACTCAGACACAAAATACCTTCTTCTCAGCATCTTTCGAAAATATTTCCAAAATTGACAACATACTCACATACAAAGCAAGGCTCAACCCATATGAGAAAATTAAAATTACACCCTGCTCTCTATCTTACCATTATAGGTTAAAGCTATATATCAACAATGGGAAGCTTATGAACTATTGAAAACTGAACAACTTTCTACTGAGTAAAATATCAGTTAAGTCATAAATTAACAGAGAAATTAACTAGTCTTCCTAGAATTGAATGAAAATGAATATACAACATACCCAAACTTATGGGATACAATGAAGACACATTTATAGTACAAGATAACTACATAACAAAATTGGAGAGATCTCATAATAATAGCGTAACAGCAAACCTGAAATCTCTAGCACAAAATGAAGAAATCACAGGCAAAAGGAATACATGGCAAGGAATAATCAAACTAAGGGCTAAAATAAAAAAAAAACTATAAATAAGAACAACAATAAAAAAATCAGTGGAATAAACAATAAGAATCAGTGAAACAAAGAGTTGATCCTTTGGGAAAATCAATACAATTGACAAACCCTTATCAAAATTAAATAAAATTAACAAAATTAGACATGAAAAGGGCGACATAACAACAGATACTGGGGAAATCCAGAGAATCATAAGTCCTGTACTCCAAAAAATTAGAAATCTCAAAGAAATGCATAATTTTCTCATTACATACCACTTATCAAAATTAAATCAAAATCAGGCAGCAATTTAAACAGATATAAAACCCCTAGAAAAATAGAAGCAATCATTAAAACTCTCCCTACCAAAAAAAGCTTAAGACCAGATGGTTTAAGTGCAGAATTCTACCAGACATTCGAAGATGAGCTAATGCCAATACTCTTCAAATTAATCCACAAAACAGAAACAGAGAGAACATCACCCAATTTGATTTATGAGGCCTATTACGCTGATAGTCTAAGCACATTGAGACCCAACAAAGAAAGAGAATTAGAGGGAGCACGTGGGGGAGCAATCTTGGGTCCTGGATCCCTCAGAACTAGGCTGCACAGGTGAAAGTGCAGACTACAGAAGGGACACAGCTTCTGGGACAGGCAGAAGCTACACAGCTTCTGGGACAGACCCCATTTCAGGCTTCAGACACCCAGGCACTTTCAGAGGAGAGGTGTCTGTCTGGGAGGGCTCTGCTGGAGCAAGTGGGGGAGCCATCTTGTGTTCCAGATCCCTCACAGACAAGTCTGCACAGGTAAGAGTGCAGACTACAGAAGCGACACAGGTTCTGGAACAGACCCCATTTCGGGTTTCAGACATCTGGGCACCTTTCCCACCAGAGTAGAGGTGTCCTCCCCTGAGGGCTGTCCCAGAGCAGGTCGGGTAGCCATCTTGGTTCCTGGAACCCTCAGAGACTAGTCTACACAGATGAAAATGCTGGAACAGGCAGAAGCTACACAGCTTCTGGGATAGGCAGGAGCTACACAGCTTCTGGGATAGGCCCTGTTTCGGGCCTTCATCTTCAGCCAGGAGGCAGGTCAGAACACCAGATATCTGTGCACATTCCCTGAAAGAGAAGAGCTTGCCTGCAGAGAGTACTCTGACCACTGAGACTCAGGAGAGAGCTAGACTCCCAGGTCTGCTGACAGAGGCTAACAGAATCAAAGGAGGAACAAGCTCTAACCAGAGACAACTATAACAACTAACTCCAGAGATTACCAGATGGTGAAAGACAAACATAAGAATCTTACAAACAGAAACCAAGACCACTTACCATCATCAGAACCTAGCACTTCCACCTCAGCCAGTCCTGGATACCCCAATACACCCAAAAAGCTAGACCCAGAGTTAAAAGCATATCCCATGATGGTAGAGAACATCAAGAAGGACTTCAATAACTCGCATAAAGAAATACAGGAGAACACTGCTAAAGAGGTAGAAGTTCATAAAGAAATACTGGAAAACACAACCAAACAGGTAATGGAAATGAACAAAACCATCCAAGACCTAAAAAGGGAAGTAGACACAATAAAGAAAACCCAAAGTGAGACAACACTGGAGATAGAAACCCTAGGAAAGAAATCTGGAACCATAGATGCAAGCATCAGCAACAGAATACAAGAGATGGAAGAGAGAATCTCCGGTGCAGAAGATTCCATAGAGAACATCGGCACAACAATCAAAGAAAATGCAAAATGCAAAAAGATCCTAACTCAAAACATCCAGGAAGTCCAGGACACAATGAGAAGACCAAACCTACGGATAATAGAATGAAGATTTTCAACTTAAAGGTCCAGCAAATATGTTCATCAAAATTATAGAAGAAAACTTCCCAAACCTAAAGAAAGAGATGCCCATGAGCATACAAGAAGCCTACAGAACTCCAAATCGACGGGACCAGAAAAGAAATTCCTGCGGACACATAATAATCAGAACAAGAAATGCACTAAATAAAGATAGAATATTAAAAGCAGTAAGGGAGAAAGGTCAAGTAACATATAAAAAGCAGGCCTATTAGAATTACACCAGACTTCTCACCAGAGACTCTGAGAGCCAGAAGATCCTGGACAGATGTTATGCAGACCCTAAGAAAACAAAAATGCCAGCCCAGGCTACTATACCCAGCAAAACTCTCAATTACCATAGATGAAGAAACCAAAGTATTCCATGATAAAACCAAATTCACACAATATCTTTCCACAAAACCAGCCCTTCAAAGGTAATAAAGGGAAAACACACCAACACAAGAATGGAAACTACACCCTAGAAAAAGCAAGAAAGTAATCCTTCAACAAACCTAAAAGAAGATAGCCGCAAGAACAGAATCCCAACTTTAACAACAAAAATAACAGGAAGCAACAATTACTTTTCTTTAATTTCTCTTAACATCAATGGAATTAATTCCCCAATAAAAAGACATAGACTAATGGACTGGCTACACAAACAGGGTCCAACATTTTGTTGCTTATAGGAAACCTACCTCAGGGAAAAGGACAGACACAACAACCTCAGAGTGAAAGGCTGGAAAACAATATTCCAAGCAAATGGTCCAAAGAAACAAGCTGGAATAGCCATTCTAATATCGAATAAAATTGACTTCCAACCCAAAGTTATCAAACAAACAAGGAGTTGCACTTCATATTCATCAAAGGTAAAATCTACAAAGATGAACTCTCAATTCTGAATATCTATGCTCCAAATACAAGGGCAGCCACATCCATTAAGGAAACTTTAGTAAAGCTCAAAGCACACATTGCACCTCACACAATAATAGTGGGAGACTTCAACACCCCACTCTCACCAATGGACAGATCCTGGAAACAGAAACTAAATAGAGACACATGGACACTAACAAAAGTTATGAAACAAATGGATTTAATTGATATCTACAAAACATTTTATCCTAAAACAAAAGGATATACCTTCTTCTCAGCGCCACATGGTACCTCCTCCAAAACTCATCATATAATTGATCACAAAACAGGCTTCAACAGATACAAAAATATTGAAATTATCCCATGCATCCAATCTGATCACCACGGACTAAGGTTGATCTTCAATAACAATATAAATAATAGAAAGCCAACATTCACGTGGAATCTGAACAACACTCTACTCAATGATTACTTGGTCAAGGATGAAATAAATAAAGAAATTAAAGACTTTTTAGAGTTTAATGAAAATGAAGCCACAACATACCCAAACTTATGGAACACAATGAAGGCAGTCATAAGAGGAAAACTTATAGCCCTGAGTGCCTCCAAAAGGAAACCAGGGAGAGCATACACTAGCAGCCTGATAGCACACCTAGAATCTCTAGAACTAAAGGAAGCAAATTCACCCAAGAGGAATAGATGGCAGGAAATAATCAAGCTCAGGGCTGAAATCAACCAAGTAGAAACAAAAAGAACTATTCAAAGAATCAACCAAACCAGGAGCTGGTTCTTTGAGAAAATCAACAAGATAGATAAACCTTTAGCCAGACTAACTAGAGGGTACAGGGACAGTAACCTAATTAAGAAAATTAAAATTGAAAGAGGAGACATAACAACAGATCCTGAAGAAATCCAAAACACCATCAGATCCTACTACAAAAGGCTATACTCAAGAAAACTGGACAACCTGGATGAAATGGACAACTTCCTAGAAAGATACCAGGTACAAAATTTAAATCAGGATCAGATTAGGGACCTAAACAGTCCCATTTCCTCTAAAGAAATAGAAGCAGTCATTAATAGTCTCCCAACCAAAAAAAGCCCAGGACCAGATGGGTTTAGTGCAGAGTTCTACCAGACCTTCAAAGAAGACCTAATTCCAACTCTCCTCAAACTATTCCACAAAATAGAAACAGAAGGTACTCTACCCAATTCAGTCTATGAAGCCACAATTACTCTGATACCTAAACCACAAAAAGATCCAACAAAGAAAGAGAACTTCAGGCCAATTTCTCTTATGAATATCGATGCAAAAATAATCAATAAAATCCTCACAAACCTAGTCCAAGAACACATCAAAACAATCATCCATCATGACCAAGTACGCTTCATCCCCGTGATGCAGGGATGGTTTAATATATGGAAATCCATCAATGGAATACACTATATAAATAAACTAAAAGACAAAAACAACATGATCATCTAGTTAGATGCTGAGAAAGCATTTGACAAAATCCAACACCCCTTCATGATAAAAGTCTTGGAAAGATCAGAAATTCAAGACCCATACCTAAACATAATAAAAGAAATCTACAGCAAACCAGTACCCAACGTCAAACTAAATGGAGAGAAACATGAAGCAATCCCACTAAAATCAGGGACTAAGCAAGTCTGCCCACTTTCTCCCTACCTATTCAATTTAGTACTTGAAGTTCTAGCCAGAGCAATTCGACAACAAAAGGAGATCAAGGGATACAAATTGGAAAGAAAGAAGTCAAAATATCACTATTTGCAGATGATATGATAGTATATATAAGTGACCCTAAAAATTCCACCAGAGAATTACAGGAAAACATAACCAAACAACAGGAATTGAACAAAACCATCCAGGATCTAAAAATGGAAATAGAAACAATAAAGAAATCACAAAGAGAGACAACCCTGGAGATAGAAAATCTAGGGAAGATACCAGGAGTCATAGATGCAAGTATCACCAACAGAATACAAGAGATAGAAGAGAGAATCTCAGGGGCAGAAGATATCCTATGATATTGACACACCAGTCAAAGAAAACGCAATATGCACAAAGCTTCTACCCCAAAATATCCAGGAAATCCAGGACTCATTGAGAAGACCAAACCTAATAGGAATAGAAGAGAGTGAAGATTCTCAAGTTAAAGGGCCAGTAAATATCTTCAAGAAATTACAGAAGAAAACTTTCCTAACCTAAAGAAAGAGATGCCAATAAACATACAAACTACAGAACTCCAAATAGATTGGAATAGAAAGGAAAGTCCTCCCATCACTTAATAGTCAAAACACCAATTGCACAAAATAAAGAAAGAATATTAAAAACAGTAAGGGAAAAAGGTCCAGTAACATACAAAGGCAAACCTATCAGAATTATACCAAACTTCTCACGAGAGACTATGAAAGCCAGAAGATCCTGGGTAGATGTCGTACAGACCCTAAGAGAACACAAATGCTCAACAAAACCCAACAAAACTCTCAATTACCATAGATGGAGAAACCAAAGTTTTCCATGACAAAACCAAATTTACACTATACCTTTCCCCAAATCCAGTCCTACAAAGGATAGTAGATGGAAAACTCCAACACAAGGAGGGAAGCTACACCATAGAAAAAGCAAGAAAGTAATCTTCATTCAACAAATCCAAAAGAAGATAGCCACACAAACATAAAAATAACATCAAAAATAATAGTAAGCAACAATCACTATTTCTTAATATCTCTTAACACCAATGAACTCAATTTTCCAATAAGTAGACATAGACTAATAGACTGGATTTGTAAATAGGAATTTGTGCCTCAGTGTCAAAGACAAGATATTACCTCAGACTAAAGGGATGGAAAACAATTTTCCAAGCAAATGGTCCCAAGAAACCAGCTGGAGTAGCCATTCTAATATCAAATTAAATCAGCCTTCAACCAAAAGTTATCAAAACGGATAAAGAAGGAGACTTCATACTCATCAAAGGAAAAACCTACCAAGAAGAATTCTCAATTATGAACATCTATGCTCCAGGTGCAAGGGCACCCAAATTCATAAAAGAAACTTTACTAAAGCTCAAAGCACATATGGCACCTCACACAATAATAGTGGGAGACTTCAACATCCTACTCTCATCAATGGACAGATCTTGGAATCACAAACTAAACAGAGACACCTTGAAACACCTTGAAAATCAGAAATTATGGACCAAATGGATTTAACAGATATCTATAGAACATTTCATCCTAAAGCAAAAGAATATACATTCTTCTCAGCACTTCATGGTACCTTCTCCAAAATTGACTATATTATTGGTCACAAAACAGGCCTCAACAGATACAAGAAGATTGAAATAATCCCATGCATCCTATCAGATCACCATGGACTAAGACTGGTTTTCAATAACAACAAAAAGCCCACATACACATAGAAGCTGAACAATGCCATACTAAGGAAGAAATAAAGAAAGAAATTAAACACTTTAGAATTTAATGAAAATGAAGGCACAACATACCCAAACTTATGGGGTACAATGAAAGCAGTGCTAAGAGGAAATTCATAGCTCTGAGTGCCTCAGAAAAGAAACGAGAGAGCATTCACTAGCCGTTTAATAGCATACCTAAAAGCTCTAGTACAAAAAGAAGCAAATATACCCAAGATGAGTAGACAGCCAGAAGTAATCAAACCCAAGGCTGAAATCAACCAAGTAGAAACACAAAGAACTATACAAAGAATCAACAAAACCAGGAGCTGGTTCTTTGAGGAAATCAACAAAATAGATAAACCCTTAGCCAGACTAACCAGAGGGCACAGAGACAGTATCCTAATTAACAAAATCAGAAATGAAAAGGGAGATATAACAACAAAAACAGAGGCAATTCAAAAAATCATCAGATCTTACTACAAACGCCTATACTTAACAAAACTGGAAAATCTGGATGAAATTGACTATTTTCTAGACAGATACTAAATACCAAAGTTAAATCAGGACCAGAGAAACAATCTAAATAGTTCCATAACCCCTAAAGAAATAGCAGCAGTCATTAAAAGTTTCCCAACCAAAAAGAAAGCCCAGGTCCAGATGGGTTTAGTGCAAAATTCTATTAGACCTTCAAAGAAGACCTAATACCACTACTTTTCAAACTATTCCACAAAATAGAAACAGAAGGAAGACTACCCAATTCATTCTATGAAGCCACAGTTATACTGAGTATTCTCTCTTGGAGATGGAATTGTTTCTAATCATGAACTTGTCATAATTTCCTTTCATAGAGAAGTTCGTAAGAGATTTTTTTTCTACTTCTACCATATTTAATGTTCCACATAGATTTTAAAAACTGGTTGAGTGCATATTACTTTTATCTTCAGAAGATATGTATATTTAAGAGGCATTTAACTATATATAAATAATTTTGATGACTTAAAAAATGTCAGTACCGAGTTGTCTATTTTAAAATAAATGTTATTAGTGTAATTAAAAAGATTAATTGACAAAAATCAGTAGCCATTCTATATACAAATTAAAAACTGAGTAAGAAACCAGGGAAACAACACCCTTTACAACAGCCTTAAATAATATATCTTGGAGTACATATAGCCAAGGAAGTTAAAGTCTTGTTAGCATTTTAAGATATTGAAGAATTTAGGTATATATATATATAAAGGAAAGATCTCCCTGGCTCATGATTCTAGTGGTATGATTAGCTTTGTTAAAAATGGCTACCCTCCCCCCAAATCAATTTATACATTAAATGTAAACATATTCCAATCAAATTCCAACAAATTTCAAATTCCAGCCAAAATTCCAACAGAATTCTTCACAGATATTGAATGGATATGTTTCATCTTCATATGGGAACACAGAAAATCCTAGAACAATCCTGAACAGTAAAAGTACTGCTGGAGGTATCACCTTTTTTTACTATAATTGTATTATAGAGCTATAGTAATAAAACAGCATTGTATTAGCACTAAAACAGAAACATTGATCAGTGGAATCAAAGTAAGGTAACAAACATAAATCTACACACCTATGGAACCGATTTTTAATAAAGACCCATCAATATACACTTTACAAAAAGACAACAAATGGTTGGTGTCAACAAATGGTGCTGGTCAAACTGGATGGCTGCATGTATAAGAATTCAAATGGATACATACTTGTCACCCTTCACATAACTCAACTGCAAGTGAATTAAAGACCTCAACCTAAAACTAAATACCCTGAACCTGATAGAAGAGAAAGTGCGGAATGGTGTTGAACGCACTGGCACAAGGGACAACTTCACGAACAGAACACGGATATTGCAGGCTCTAAGATCAACAATTAATATGGGGTCTCATGAAACAGAAAAATCTTCTCGAAGGCAAAGGGCACAGTCATTCAGACAAAGCAGCAGGCTACAGAATGGAAAAGGATTTTTACCAACTCCACATCTCATAGGGGACTAATATCTCAAATATATTTATGTTAATTTAAAACACTAGATATCAGGAAAACTAAAAGCTCACCTTAAAATGGGGTATAGATATAAACAGAATTTTCAATAGAGAAAACTCAAATGGCTAAGAAATATTTTTTAAAAATGTTCAGTATCTTTAACCATCAGGGAAATGTGAATCAAAACTCCTTTGAGATCTCATCTTACGCCAGTCAGAATGGTTAAGATAAATAAGACAAATGACAACTCATGCTGGAGAGGCCATGAAGTAAAGGGAACACTCATTCATTTCTAGTGGGAATACAAACCTGTATAGCAACTATGGAAATAAGTGTGGCAATCCCTCAGGAAGATGGGAATCAGTCTAATTCAAGATCCAGCTATACTACTCTTGGGCATATACCCAAATGGTGCTCCATCCTACCATAGAAATACTTACTTGTTCAACCATGTTCTTTTCTGTTCTAGTCATAATAGCCAGAAACTGGAAACAACCTAGATGTCCCTCAAAAGAAGAAAGCATAAGGAAAATATGGTACATTTACACAATGGAGTATTACTCAACTGTTAAAAATGATGAAATCATTAACTTTGCAGTCTATGTGGAACTAGAAAAAATCATCCTAAGTGAGGTAACCCAGACCTAGAAAGAAACATAGAGTATGTATTTCCTTACACATGAATATTATCTGTTACTTCAATGATAAACAAATAGAATCACAGAGAATAGGTATAGAGGAAAGGCCTGGGAGGGGCACATATATCCCTCTAGGAAAGGCAAATAGAATAGATAGTTATAGATGAATGGAGGGAGGATGGAACAGAAGGATCAATTAGGAGGGGAGGGCAGAGGGAAGGGAATACAGGATAAGCGCCTTTGAGGGGTAGTATGAAAACCTAATACAGTACAAGTGTGGCAAAATATATACAAATATGAAGGTGATCTAACTGAAATCACCAAAATAATGGGGGAGACAAAGCCCCAACTGGGATTCACTTTTTACCAAATCAATTACTGGGTTTGGGTTCCATCTAATTCATTTGTTGTCCAAAGAGGCTCCACAGCAATCTCCAAACCGAGGCTATTGCCTAGGCTGTAGGTTGCTCTCCACAAATGGACAGCAAGGCTCCATTTCTAAAGACACCTACCCAATTAATTGAATATGGAGATGTAGAGCTGGTGCTTACGTAGAGCCTTCACCCCTTCACCCTTTTGTTCCAGTTGTCTTTGGTACAGGAAGGTACTCTGCATACTATCAAAAGAGAAACATAAACATCACACTGGCCACAAAACCTTATACAATGGTATTCTGCCTGAAAAATATGCTAGGGCAACAGTAGCACAAAGATAGTGAGAGTAACCAACCAATAATGAATCTGACTTAAGGCCCACTCCGCATGAAGAAATCCATACCCAACACTGCTTGGCTGACCAAGAACCTGAAACTATATAGCCTATGGACAAAACCTAGGGCAAAATCAAGTAATACTGATCTAAAAAAGGTAGTCAAATGATCTTAATGATAATCTGCTATATATCTTTGCCTTGCTCATCCATCAAAGAAGCTTCCTTCTACAGCAGATTGGAAGAATACAGAGACCCTCAGCCAGATAATATGCAGAGACCTTGGAAAACTCAGCCCTAAATGGAAAGTCTTGATTAAAATTCCTACCGTCAGGGCTCAAGAGACCTCTTGGAAGAAGTGGAAAAAATGTAAGAGGCAGGGGAGTTGGATGACATCAAGAAGATAAGGCTCTCTAATTCAACATGAGCATAGCTCATACAAACTCACAGAGACTGAGGCAGCATGCACAGTGTCTGCCTGGGTCTGTACCAGGCTCTCTATACTTATTTTATGGCTTCCAGTTTAGTATTTCATGGGATTCCTAAGTGTACAAATGAGTGGGTCTCTGACTCTTCTTAAAATTAATTAATTAATTAAATTTTTACACTCCATATTTTATCCCCCCCTTGTCCATGACTCTTCCACATCCCATATCTCCTCCCCATCACCTGTCTCCAAGTGGATGTCCCCACCCCCCACCCCACCTGACCTCTAAACTCCCTGGGGCCTCCAGTCTCTTGAGGGTTAGGTGCACCATCTCTGAATGAACACAGATCTGGAAGTTCTCTACTGTATATGTGTTGGGGGCCTCATATCAGCTGGTTTATTCTGCCTCTTTGGTGGTCCAGTGTTTGAGAGATCTTGGAGGTCCAGATTAATTAAGACTGCTGGTCCTCCTACAGAATCACCCTTCTCCTCAGCTTCTTTCAGCCTTCCCTAATTCAACAACAGGGATCAGCTGCTTCTGTCCATTGATTGGGTGCAATTATCTGCATCTGACTTTCTCAGCTGCTTGTTGGGTTTTCCAGAGTGTGGTCATGCTAGGTCCCTTTTTGTGAATGCTCCATAGCCTCAGTAACAGTGTCAGGCCTTCGGACCTCCCCTTGAGCTGGATTCCACTTTGGACCTGTCACTGGGCCTTCTTTTCCTCAGGCACCTCTCCATTTCCATCCCTGTAGTTTTTTCAGACAGGAACAATTATGGCTCAGAGTTTTGACTGTGGGATGGCCCCTTTCTCCCTCACTTGATGTTCTGTCTTTTGCTGGAGATGGGCTCTATAAATTCTCTGTCCCCACTGTCTGGCATTTCATCTAAGGTCCCTCCCTTTATGTCCTGAGAGTCTCTCACCTCCCAGGTCTCTGGTGCATTCTGGAGGGTCCCCTCAACCTCCTACCTCCTGAGGTTGCCTGTTTCTATTCTTTCTGCTGGCCCTCAGGGCTTCAGTTCTTTTCTCTCACCAGATATGAGATCAGGTTCTCCCCATCCCACTCCCCTCTCTCTGTCCACTTTCCCTCCCAGGTCCCTCCCTCCCTCCCCACTTGTGATTGCTTTCTTCTCCTTCCCAAGTGGGACTGAGGTGTCCTCACTTGGGCACTTTAGCTTGTTGACCTTTTTGAGTTCTCTGGATTGTACCTTGGGTATTTTGTACTTTTTTTTTTCATTTTTTTGTGGCTAATATCCACTTTTTAGTGAGTACATACCATGCATGTCCTTTTGGATCTGAGTTACCTCACTCAGGATGATATTTTCTAGTTCCATCCATTTGCCTGCAAAACTCAGGATATCCTCACTCTTAATAGCTGAGTAGTATTTCATTTTGTAAATGAACCACATTTTCTGTATCCATTCTTCTGTTATGGGACATCTAGGTTGTTTCCAGCTTCTGGCTATCACAAATAAGGTCACTATGAACATAGTGGAATATGTTCCCCTGTGGCAGGATGGGCCATCTTTTGGGTATATTCCCAAGAGTGGTATAGCTGGGTCTTCAGTAGATCTAATTCCAGTTTGCTGAGGATCCTCCAGATTGATTTCCAGAGTGGTTGTACCAGTTTGCAATCCCACCCTCAATGGAGGAGTGTTCCTCTTTTTCCACATCCTCTCCAACATGTGTTGTCACCTGAGGTTTTGATCTTAGACATTCTGATTGGTGTAAGGTGGCATCACCATCCTTGACCTCAAGCTTTACTACAGAGCAATAGTGATAAAAACTGCATGGTATTGGTACAGAGACAGACATGTTGATCAATGGAATAGAATTGGAGACCCAGAAATAAAATTACACACATAATCTTTGACAAAGAAGCCAAAATTATACAATGGAAAAAAGAAAGCATCTTCAATAAATGGTGCTGGTCTAACTGGTTATCCGTATGTAGAAAAATGAAAATAGACCCATATTTGTCACCTTTCACAAAGCTCAAGTCCAAGTGGATCAAGGACCTCAACATAAAACCAGATACACTGAATCTAATAGAAGAGAAAGTGGGAAAGAGGCTTGAACTCATTAACACAGGGAAATTTCCTAAACAGAACTCCAATGGCTCATGCTTTAAGATCAATAATTGCTAAGTGGGACCTCATGAAACTGGAAAGCTTCTGTACAGCAAAGGACATAGTCAATAAGAAAAATCAGCAACCTACAGATTGGGAAAAAAACCCTTCACTAACCCCATATCTGATAAAGGGCTAATATCCAAAATATATAAAGAACTCAAGAAACTAACCACCAAAATCCAAACAACCCAGTCAAAAATGGGCTATAAAACTAAACTTAGATTTCACAACTGAGGAGTCTTGAATGGCTGAGAAGCACCTAAAGAAATGTTCAAAGTCCTTAGTGATCAGGGTCTCTGGCTCTTGTGATCCTTCTTTTTCAAAGTCTTCTCTGATTTGATGTTATAGTGTTTATTTTTATCTTTTAAATTGTTACATTTTAAAAATGAATGAATGATTGTATACATAGCTACTAGGGTAAAGTTTAACAATGGAACTGTCATGTATAACAACATGGTGTTATAAATGGATTCCATAATGTTTGTGTGTATGTGTGTGTATGAGAGAGAGAGAGAGAGAGAGAGAGAGAGAGAGAGAGAGAGAGAGAGAGAGAGAGAGAGAGAGAATTTAAAGTTGGGTAGGTAGGGAGGGAGGCAGAGATGACAGAATCTGGATAAACTTGGGGAGGTGCAGAGCCTATAATCAAAATCTAAATTAAAATTTGTTTTAAATGATTAAAATATTTAAAATATTACAGATGAGTGAATTTTTGATGACAAACAACTCTGTTAGGCTATAGTGTAGTACCTTGGTACAGTCACAGGTCACACTACATAATAATTAACTCTTGCTTTACTTTCATGTTTATCAAACTCTTAATATTTCTTTATGAGAAATAAGAATGTTTGGAATCTTTCCTGAAGGTGTGGATATAAACTTACACTGTATTCCAACAGTGGTAACGTTGTGTAACATAACACCAGCATTGCCTCCTGTCTGGCTGTAGTTGGTGTAGTGGGCATTACGCAGCTTCTCCCCATCCCCTCCCTGGCCTCGAGGAACTGCTATTCTCGTCATTTGTTCTATGGTTTGACTGTTTTTAAATTTCACAGATGAATAAAATGTAGCATTTATAGTTCTATGGTTGGCTTATTTTGCTTAGCATGACATTCATCCATGTTTCCCACAAATGATATTGTTTCTTCTTTTATGTGGATAAAATAAAATTTAACCACATTTAAAAAAAGCCATTAACAGACACCTGAATTAATTCTATATCTTGATCATACATCTGAAATAGCTATAGCATGTATTTGGCATTCACAAGGACCTTGGTTTGGTCCCAAGCACTACCAAAAAAGAACAGACACACCTTTCTATTGATGATCACACAGTGAATCAATTTTAGGTTTTAGAGTACTTTCTGTAGTATTTCCTTAGTGATTATAGTAAGTTATACTAGTAGAGTATAAATTTTCCCTTTTTTTTTTTGCATCCTTACCAGAGTTTTTATTAGGTATTTTCTTCATTTACATTTGAAATGTTATCCCCAACGTCCCCTATACACTCCCCCCTCCCCCTCTGCCCTGTTCTCCAACCCACCCACTCACACTTCCTGGCCCTGTCATTCCCCTGTACTGGGGCATATAATCTTCGCAAGACCAAGAGTCTTTCCTCCCAATGATGGCTGACTAGGCCATCTTCTGCTACATATGCAGCTAGAGACACGAGCTCTGGGGGTACTGGTTAGTTCATATTGTTGTTCCTCTTATAGTATTGCAGACCCCTTTAGCTCCTTGGGTACTTTCTCTAGCTCCTTCATTGAGGGACCTGTGTTCCATCCTATAGATGACTGTGAGCATCCACTTCAGTATTTGCCAGGCACTGGCATAGCCTCACAAGAGACAGTTATATCAGGGTCCTTGCAGCAAAATCTTGCTAGCATATACAATAGTGTCTGAGATTTGTCGTTGTTTATGGGGTGGATTCCTGGGTGGAGCAGTCTCTGGATGATCCTTTTTTCTGTCTCAGCTCCAAACTTTGTCTCTGTAACTCCTTCCATGGGTATTTTGTTCCTCATTTTAGGAAGGAATGAAGTATCCACACTTTGGTCTTACTTCTTCTTGAGTTTCATGTATTTTGCAAATTGTATCTTGGGTATTCTTAGTCTCTGGGCTAATATCTGCTTATCAGTGAGTGCATATCATGTGTGTTCTTTTGTGATTGATTTACCTCACTCAGGATGATATCCTCCAGATTCATCCATTTGCCTAAGAATTCCATAAATTCATTGTTTTTATATTTATTTATTTATTTATTTATTTATTTATTTATTTATTTATTTATTTATTGGTTTTCCAAGACAGGGTTTCTCTGTATAGCTCTGGCTGTCCTGGAACTCACTTTGTAGTCCAAGCTGGCCTCAAACTCAGAAATCCGCCTGCCTCTGCCTCCCGAGTGCTGGGATTAAAAGCGTGTGCCACCATGCCTGGCCAAATTCATTGTTTTTAATAGCTGAGTAGTACTCCATTGTGTAAATGTACCACATTTTCTGTATCTATTCCTCTGTTGAGGGACATCTGGGTTCTTTCCAGCTTCTGGCTATTATAAATAAGGCTGCTATGCTCCACATAGTGGAGCATTGTATCCTTATTACAAGTTCCTTACCAGAATTTTTTTTTTTTTTGGCTTTTTAATGTATAGAGACCAGTCTAACACAAATGAGATGGTCTCTATTGCGAATTTCAATATGCATTTCTTTGATGATTAGTGAATTAGTATTTTCATATATTCATTCATTATTTGTATGTCTTCTTTAGGAGAAATGGATATTTAAGTAATTTTCCATTTCAAACCCTATTGTTGTGACTATCATTACTCGTTTGCTGTTGAGTTCTTGAGCTCCTCATTGAATGAATTGTTTTCAAATATCTTTTCCAATCCTGTGTAATTGATCTTTAAGGAGTTGAGTGGAATGTAAGAGAAAGTGTTCAAGGGACTGGATTATTGGTACCTAGCCTAAGTGAAGGCCATGTACAGAAACTAAAAACATGAATATATTCTGCCTTTAAAGGACATTGGGAGATAAAGATTTTGTAAACAGGTTATAGTAACAAATCAAGAGCCAAATGCAATAAAAGCATCTTGCAAAAAATAGCTAGTACGAATGTGGATGATTCAAATGGGACTAGAAAATGAAGCTGTTTATTTGGAAAACAATCCAGTAAGCTCTCACAAGTTAAATATAGAGTTACCGTATAATCCATAAATCACTCCTGAATATGCATGTCGGTATATTTATCAATCTACAGCAACATTCTTCATGATTAGTTCAGAGTGGGAACAAGCTAAATATCCACTGGTAGATGTATACATAAATAAAAATTTTAAAGAAATGAAAAGTGAAATTTCCATATGATAGAATATCACAATAGGCTCAGTAGGAGAACTATAAAAATGTCTATGTTAGATAAAGAAAGCCAGAAGCCAATGACCACAGATGTATGATTCCATATGTATGAAATGACAGGGTTGTGCAATTCTCTAGAGACAGACAGATGATTGATGGTTACCTGAATCTGAGAATCAGGTGGGGATGTGGAGAGACTGGCATTGGTATAGGTAGAGAGGTTTTTATTTCTGTTCTTTTTTTTTTTTCAGAGGCAGATTTGATGCAAATGTCCAGTGTGCTGGGTGTGCAACTCTGAAAGTCCTGATTTATACAGTTTAAAGATATAAATTGTATTTCATATGAACTGTCTCAATAAAACAAGAAAATTGTAAATTATATATGATTTCTATAAAAATGTAAAATTCCTTAAAAAAAGAATAGTTGAGAGACAGATGATTATTTTTTCTTTATCATGAGAGGACATGAGAAAGTGGCCTTCTGTAAAACAGGAGGAGAAACGTCACCAGACACTACATCTGCTGACATTTTAATAAGGGACTCATCTCCCAGCATCATGTGGAAAGCAGGTTTGTTGTTTAAGCTTCTTGGTCTATGGAACTCTGTTAGAGCACCCTAAACTAAGTAAGGCAGTTTGAGTTCACCTAGAATCTAATTTTCACGTGGTTTTTCCAAGGAAGACCGTTAATTTGAGAAGTTATCCTAGGGAACAGCTGTGGAATAGTGTAGGGAAGTGACTCAGGAAGGAAGAACAGCCAATTTTGGGTAGGAGTGAGTGGAATAAGTCACTACTGTGGGTAACTGGGGTCAATCTCATTAGGGATCCCTGGGAGATGGACCATGCCTCAGAGTTCCTCACCAACAAAGCTCAGGTGGTATTGTGACACCTCTCCCCTACCATCTGCTGAAGGCTAATCCCAGAGGAGTTGGCAGCCTGGAACATTGTCTTCAATCTATAAATACCACAACAGAGAAAGATCTGTTAGTTTAGATAAAAAATGAAAACACTGGTGCGTTTAGGAGAACCAGTGTCTTTCTTGATTCTTGAGTGTTTCTATTCAGTATGTCCTTGGGGGATAGGGGACATGGCACTAAGTTCAAATTTCTGAGTCCTTTTCCCAGTAGTGCTAAGAACCCATTTTCTTCTTATCTGAGAACTATCCTTTCTATCTTTCTAGGGATTGCTCCAAAGCCACCCTACTTCTCATTCTGTCTTCTACATAGTCCCCAAGTAAACTGTTCCTAGAATCTCACTCTTTCCCATTGCCCATTGCCTTAATCTATACTGTAAGACTTTACACCCCGCCAATTGATATATTCTATGCTTCATCAAAATAAAGTTATGCTGGGTAAATTTAAGACTTTATACTGCATCACTATTCATGTTATTCCTTCTACCTAGAATATTCTTTATGAATGTATTCTTGGGTTTCCTCTTTAAGGGCTTCTAGCTGTTTATCTGTGTTCTCCTGTATTTCTTTAAGGGAGTTATTTATGTCCTGCTTAAAGTCCTCTATCAACATCATGAGATGTGATTTTTTTTAAGATTTATTTATTTTATGTACAGGAGTACACTGTAGCTTTACAGATGGTTGTGGTTGCTGGGACTTGAATTCAGGAACTCTGCTCTCTCTGGCCCAAAGATAAATTTATTATTATATAATAATAAATTATTATATTATTATATCTAAGTACACGGTGTCTGTCTTCAGACACACCAGAAGAGGGCATCAAATCTCTTTATGGATGGTTGTGAGCCATCATGGGGTTGCTGGGATTTGAACTCAGGATCTTTGGAAGAGCAGTCAGTGCTCTTACCCGCTGAGCCATCTCACCAGCCCCCATGAGATGTGATTTTAAATCCAAATCCTGCTTTTCCGGTGTCTTGGGATATCCAGGATTTGCTGTGGTATGAGGACTGGGTTTTGTTGCTGCCAAGTAGCCTTGGTTTCTGTTGGTAATGTTCTTGTGCTTGTCTTTCACCATCTGGTTATCTCTGGTGTTAGTTGGTCTTGCTGTCTCTGGCTGGAGCTTGTCCCTCCTGTGAGCCTGTAAGCCTGTATCAGCTCTCCTGGGAGACCAGCTCTCTCCTGGTGGGACCTGTGTCATGAGTGTATCCTTAGTTTATTGGAATCCCATCACATTTAATTAATTAATTAATTAATTTTCTTGGATATTTTCTAAATTTACATTTCAAATAAATGGTATCCCCTTTCCCGGTTTCCCTTCCTCCCAAAAACACCCTATCACATCCTCCCTCTCCCTGCTTACATGAGGGTGTTCTTCCACTCACCCACTCACTCCTACCTCCATGCCATCACAATTTTTAAAGCTCCAACCAATTTTCTTTCTTCCATGAAACATTTTGGAGGTCTTTTTTGACTCTGATATTTTCATTAGTGTCTTCTATTATTGTTTCTGGTATATATTTTTTCTTTCCAGATTTTGAGCCTATTTCCAGGCTCAAATAGTATGCAACAGCAAAGACTTTATTTTACAGAGAACCAGCATGTAGGGGTCTACCATACATTGAGATGGAAGACCCCTGGTGGACTCAGTCCCAGCTTTATATTGTTAGTTAAGGGCGTTCCAGTGAGGATTATGTGCCCTTTTCCCTTGATTGGTTTGCTCTATCTCTAAGGGTTTGAGTGATTCTACAATTCGTTAGGCTCTGGAGACTTCCCAGGGGGTTGCTTACTCATTCTAGCTATGTATTCTTGCTTCAGGCCAGATGACAAGATGTCTTTTGATTGGCTGCCTGCGACTGTGGTTAACCACAGGTTTCTGGATCAGCATTTTCATTTCTGGGAAACAGAAACTTAGGCCTAGTCTCCCAAAGTGCCAGTTTGCAGCCTGCCATGGAGTCAGCCTGGCTCTGGCTAACTCAGTTCTCTCAGAGTTAGATCTTAAATATTTTGGGAGCAATGAACATCTTTTGGTAACCTCTGCAGCAATCTATTTTTATCCAGCTAGTTAAACAAAGATTGATAAAGTGTTAACGACTTCCCTCAGCACTGAGTTCCAAACATGGATGAAGCATGTTCCTCACTCTCAAAAAAGTTAAACACGGAGCTACACTATTGGAATCCCAGGACTTCAAGGTGACAGAAAGAAGATAGGAAGTTTGAGCCTATCCTAGGCTTCACACTAGGATTCCATCTCAAACAAAACAAAATAAAACAACAGCAAAACCAGAAAGAAAGAGTTGTGCAGGCTAAGTTTAGGGGAGTGAAGTACAAGTAAAGTGTGTGTCCATGTTGATAGCTCAAAACATTAGTGAGGAATTACAGGTCAGGAGTACACAGAGTGAATTAAGGCTCGGGGATAGGGGTGGTTATCTTAAGCATACTTACTGCAGCTGTTCAGAAATGAACTTGGAAGGATTACTTTTAGGGATAATGGTGAGAACTTTTTTTTTTTTTGTAAGAAAGGGCTCCGAGTTCAGTTTCTAGCTGGGCTGATTTGTGGCAATGTGATCCTGGATTAGCTCTTTTCTTACTTCATATGTTAAAGTGACAGTACCTAAACTAATAGGATGACTGTGAGTGTAGTTGATATAATACTTGCACAGTGTCAAGCACATGTTTAGAAATTATTAGAATATTGGCAAGTTAGTGTGTGTCTTCCCAATGCCTCTTCTCTTACAAAAGAAAGATTCTGAATTTTCTCTGTATTAAAACGAACTTGGGAGGAACTTAGTCTGTGGCCTCCCTTCCCCCAGCCTGGAACCTGCTTGCTCAAGGGTGGAGCTACTGGCTCATTCGTCTTGCCACGCCTACTGCTGGAACCTGCCTTTGCTGCCTGGAGGCACACACGTGTTCGTCCTGCTACTGGACCCTGAGTTACTTGGCGGGATATTGGGTTCCCTCCCCCTTCCTTTATAACTGAGTGTCTGGAAATAGTAAAATTGAGCCTTGATCAGAATGTTTGTTGTCTTGGCTCCATTGTTTCTTCCGCCCTGTCTAGATTCCTCTCTTTTCAGTTCGAACTGCCATTCTCAGTTGAACCGTTCGTGTTGTGGACTGCGGGCAGGCCGCAACATTAGTCTGCTCAGGTGAGAGTGTGCACCACAGAGGCAGACAGCTTCTGGGACAGGTGGGAGCCACAGAGCCGCTGAGGCAGCACCCTTTTGGGGCCGCAGACATCCGGCACCTGCCCAGCCGTAGGACAGTGGTCCTCCCTGCACGGGAGCGCCATCTTGGCTCCGGGACTCCTCCGAACTTAGGAACTTAGTCTGCACAGGTGAGAGTGTGCACCACAGAAGCTGACAGCTTCTGTGACCTGCCAAAGCAACACAGCATCTGGGAAAGGTCCTGTTTTGGGCCTTCTTCTTCGGCCAGGAGGAGGTCCAAACATCAGATATCTGTACACCTTCCCTTTAAGAGGAGAGCTTGTCAGCAGAGAGTGCTCTAACCACTGAAACTCAGAGGAGAGAGCCTGTCTCCCAGGTCTGCTGATAGACAGTAATCAGAATCACCAGAAGAACAATCTCTAAACAGAGACAACTATAACAACTCCAGAGATTACCAGATCGCGAGAGGTAAATGTAACAATCTTACTAACAGAAACCAAGACCACTCACCATCATCAGAACCCAGCACTCCCACTTCGCCCAGTCCAGGGCACCCCAACACACCTGAAAAGCTAGACCTGGATTTAAAAGCATATCTCATGATGATGGTAGAGGACAAAAAGAAGGACTTTAATAACTCACTTAAAGAATTACAGGAGAACATGGCTAAAGAGTTACAAGTCCTTAAAGAAAAACAGGATAACACAATCACACAGGTAGAAGTCCTTAAAGAAAAACAGGAAAACACATCCAAACAGATGATGGAAATGAACAAAACCATACTAGACCTAAAAAGGGAAGTAGACACAATAAAGAAAACCCAAAATGAGGCAACACTGGAGAGAGAAACCCTAGGAAAGAAATCTGGAACCATAGATACGAGCATCAGCAACAGAATACAAGAGATGGAAGAGAGAATCTCAGGTGCAGAAGATTCCATAGAGAACATCGGCACAACAATCAAGGAAAATGGAAAATGCAAAAAGATCCTAACTCAAAACATCCAAGAAATACAGGACACAATGAGAAGACCAAACCTACGGATAATAGGAGTGGATGAGAATGAAGATTTTCAACTCAAAGGACCAGCAAACATCTTCAACAAAATTATAGAAGAAAACTTCCCAAATCTAAAGAAAGAGATGCCCATGAACATACAAGAAGCCTACAGAACTCCAAATAGACTGGACCAGAAAAGAAATACCTCCCGACACATAATAATCAGAACAACAAATGCACTAAATAAAGATAGAATACTAAAGGCAGTAAGAGAAAAAGGCCAAGTAACATATAAAGGCAAGTCTATCAGAATTATACCAGATTTTTCACCAGAGACTATGAAAGCCAGAAGATCCTGGACAGATGTTATACAAACACTAAAAGAACACAAATTCCAGCCCAGGCTACTATACCCAGCCAAACTCTCAATTAACATAGATGGAGAAACCAAAGTATTCCACGACAAAACCAAATTCACACATTAACTCTCCACGAATCCAGCCCTTCAAAGGATAATAACAGAAAAAAACCAATACAAGGACAGGAACCACGCCCTAGAAACAACAAGAAGGTAATCCTTCAACAAACCTAAAAGAAGACAGCCACAAGAACAGAATGCCAACTTTAAGAACAAAAATAACAGGAAACAACAATTACTTTTCCTTAATATCTCTTAATATCAATGGACTCAACTCCCCGATAAAAAGACATAGACTAACAAACTGGCTACACAAACAAGACCCAACATTTTGCTGCTTACAGGAAACTCATCTCAGAGAAAAAGATAGACACTATCTCAGAATGAAAGGCTGGAAAACAATTTTCCAAGCAAATGGTATGAAGAAACAAGCTGGAGTAGCCATTCTAATATCTGATAAGATTGACTTCCAACCCAAAGTCATCAAAAAAGACATGGAGGGGCACTTCATACTCATCAAAGGTAAAATCCTCCAAGAGGAACTATCAATCCTGAATATCTATGATCCAAATACAAAGGCAGCCTCATTCATTAAAGAAACTTTAGTAAATCTCAAAGCACACATTGCACCTCATACAATAATAGTGGGAGACTTCAACACACCACTTTCACCAATGGACAGATCATGGAAACAGAAACTAAACAGAGACACAGTGAAACTAACAGCAGTTATGAATCAAATGGATCTGGCAGATATCTAGAGAACATTCTATCCTAAAACAAAAGGATAGACCTTCTTCTCAGCACCTCATGGTACCTTCTCCAAAATTGACCACATAATTGGTCACAAAACAGGCCTCAACAGATACAAAAATATTGAAATTGTCCCATGCATCCTATCAGATCACCATGGACTAAGGCTGATCTTCAATAACAAAATCAATGATAGAAAGCCAACATTCACGTGGAAACTGAACAACACTCTTCTCAATGATACCTTGGTCAAGGAAGGAATAAAGAAAGAAATTAAGGACTTTTTAGAGTTCAATGAAAATGAAGCCACAACATACCCAAACTTATGGGACGCAATGAAAGCATTTCTAAGAGGAAAACTCATAGCTCTGAGTGCCTTCAAAAAGAAACTAGAGAGAGCACACATTAGCAGCTTGACAACACACCTAAAAGCACTAGAACAAAAGGAAGCAAATTCACCCAAGAGGAGTAGACAGCAGGAAATAATCAAACACAGGGGCGAAATCAACCAAGTGGAAACAAGAAGAACTATTCAAAGAATCAACCAATCAAGGAGCTGGTTCTTTGAGAAAATCAACAAGATAGACAAACCCTTAGCCAGACTCACTAAAGGGCACAGGGAAAGCATTCTAATTAACAAAATCAGAAATGAAAAGGGAGACATAATAACAGATCCTGAAGAAATCCAAAACACAATCAGATCCTTCTACCAAAGGCTATACTCAACAAAACTGGAGAACCTGGATGAAATGAAGAAGTTCCTAGACAGATACCAGGTACCAAAGTTGAATCAAGATCAGGTTAATGATATAAACAGCCCTATATCCCCCAAAGAAATAGAAGCAGTCATAAATAGTCTCCCAACCAAAAAAAGCCCAGGACCAGATGGGTTTAGTGCAGAGTTCTATCAGACCTTCAAAGAAGATCTAATCCCAGTTCTTCACAAACTATTCCACAAAATAGAAACAGAAGGTACTTTACCCAACTCATTCTATGAAGCCACAATTACTCTGATACCTAAACCACAAAAAGACCCAACAAAGATAGAAAACTTCAGACCAATATCCCTTATGAATATTGATGAAAAAATCCTTAATAAAGTTCTTGCTAACTGAATCCAAGAACACATCAAAATAATCATCCATCCTGACCAAGTAGGTTTCATCCCAGGGATCCAGGGATGGTTCAATATATGGAAATCCATCAACGTAATCCAGTATATAAACAGACTCAAAGACAAAAACCACATGGTCATCTGGTTAGATGAGGAAAAAGCATTTGACAAGATCCAACACCCATTCATGATAAAAGTCTTGGAAAGATCAGGAATTCAAGGCCCATACCTAAACATGATAAAAGCAATCTACAGCAAACCAATAGCCAACATCAAAGTAAATGGTGAGAAGCTTGAAGCTATCCCTCTAAAATCAGGGACTAGACAAGGCTGTCCACTTTCTCCATACCTATTCAACATTGTACTTGAAGTCCTAGCCAGAGCAATTCAACAACAAAAGGAGATCAAAGGGATACAAATTGGAAAAGATGAAGTCAAAATATCACTTTTTGCAGATGATATGATAGTATATATAAGTGACCCTAAAAATTCCACCAGAGAACTCCTAAACCTGATAAACAGCTTCGGTGAAGTAGCTGGATATAAAATTAACTCAAACAAATCAATGGCCTTTCTCTACACAAAGAATAAACAGGCCGAGAGAGAAATTAGGGATACAACCCCCTTGTCAATAGTCACAAATAATATAAAATATCTTGGCGTGACTCTAACTAAGGAAGTAAAAGATCTGTATAATAAAAACTTCAAGTCTCTGAAGGAAGAAATTATAGAAGATCTCAGAAGATGGAAGATCTCCTATGCTCATGGATTGGCAGGATCAACATTGTAAAAATGGCTATCTTGCCAAAAGCAATCTACAGATTCAATGCAATCCCCATCAAAATTCCAACTCAATTCTTCAACGAATTAGAAAGTGCAATCTGCAAATTCATCTGGAATAACAAAAAACCCAGGATAGCAAAAACTCTTCTCAAGGATTAAAGAACCTCTGGTGGAATTACCATACCAGACCTAAAGCTTTACTACAGAGCAATTGTGATAAAAACTGCGTGGTACTGGTATAGTGACAGACAAATAGACCAATGGAATAGAATTGAAGACCCAGATATGAACCCACACACCTACGGTCACTTGATCTTCGACAAGGGAGCTTAAACCATCCAGTGGAAGAAAGACAGCATTTTCAACAAATGGTGCTGGCACAACTGGTTGTTAACATGTAGAAGAATGCGAATTGATCCATTCCTATCTCCTTGTACTAAGGTCAAGTCTAAGTGGATCAAGGAACTTCACATAAAACCAGAGACACTGAAACTTATAGAGGAGAAAGTGGGGAAAAGCCTTGAAGATATGGGCACAGGGGAAAAATTCTTGAATAGAACAGCAATGGCTTGTGCTCTAAGATCGAGAATTGACAAGTGGGACCTCATGAAACTGCAAAGCTTCTGCAAGGCAAAAGACACCATCAATAAGACAAAAAAAAACCACCAAGAGATTGGGAAAGGATCTTTACCTATCCTAAATCAGATAGGGGACTAATATCCAATATATATAAAGAACTCAAGAAGTTGGACTCCAGAAAATCAAATAACCCCGTTAAAAAATGGGGCTCAGAACTGAACAAAGAATTCTCACCTGAGGAATAACGAATGCCAGAGAAGCACCTGAAAAAATGTTCAACATCCTTAATCATCAGGGAAATGCAACTCAAAACAACCCTGAGATTCCACCTCACACCAGTCAGAATGGCTAAGATCAAAAATTCAGGTGACAGCAGATGCTGGCGAGGATGTGGAGAAAGAGGAACACTCCTCCATTGTTGGTGGGATTGCAAGCTTGTTCAACCACTCTGTAAATCAGTCTGGCGGTTCCTCAGAAAATTGGACATAGTACTACTGGAGGATCCAGCAATACCTCTCCTGGGCATATATCCAGAAGATGTCCCAACCGGTAAGAAGGACACATGCTCCACTATGTTCATAGCAGCCTATTTATAATAGCCAGAAGCTGGAAAGAACCCAGATGCCCCTCATCAGAGGAATGGATACAGAAATTATGGTACATTTACACAATGGAGTACTACTCAGCTATTAAAAAGAATGAATTTATGAAATTCCTAGCCAAATGGATGGACCTGGAGGGCATCTTCTTGAGTGAGGTAACACAATCACAAAGGAACTCACACAATATGTATTCACTGATAAGTGGATATTAGCCCAAAACTTAGGATACCCAAGATATAAGATACAATTTGCTAAACGCATGAAACTCAAGAAGAATGAAGACCAAAGTGGGGACAATATGCCCCTTCTTAGAATTGGGAACAAAACACCCATGGAAGGAGTTACAGAGACAAAGTTTGGAGCTGTGATGAAAGGATGGACCATCTAGAGACTGCCATATACAGGGATCCATCCCATAATCAGCTTCCAAACGCTGACACCATTGTATACATTAGTAAGATTTTGCTGAAAGGACCCAAATATAGCTGTCTCTTGTCAGACTATGCCGGGGCCTAGCAAACACAGGAGTGGATGCTCACAGTCAGCTATTGGATATATCACAGGGCTCCCAATGGAGAAGCTAGAGAAAGTACCCAAGGAGCTAAAGGGATCTGCAACCCTATAGTTGGAACAACATGATGAATTAACCAGTACCCTGGAGCTCTTGTCTCTAGCTGCATATGTATTGAGAGATGGCCTAGTCGGCCATCACTGGAAAGAGAGGCCCATTGGACTTGCAAACTTTATATGCCCCAATATAGGGGAATGCCAGGGCCAAAAGAATGGGAATGGGTGGGTAGGGAATTGGGGGTGGTATGGGGGACTTTTGGGATAGCATTGGAAATGTAATTGAGGAAAATATGTAATAAAAATATTAAAAATTAATAAAAAAATAAAACAACAGCTGCCCTGGGGGGGGGGGGAACGAACTTGGGTTGAGAAAGAGTTGATGTTTTGTTTATGTTTCTTTAAATTGATCATAACATGCTTACTTTTATTTTTATTTATTTTTGCATTTTTATTATTGTAAAATTTTTATACCCATGTCAGCCTTGTGTTTGGAAAACTTGGACTCAGAGAACAGGGGAGTGAAGAGCTATCCTTTTCTTGATATATAAAGGAAATGTTCTGAAAGTAGGTACTGCTTCTAGAAATTAGGTCTTTACTACATTTATGAATTGATAGAATTTGGAGAGTACTCACAAAAATAAGTTAGAATTCCTCTATTTTTAGGTCATTTAATTTTATATTTTTAGAGGATGATATGAAAAGATGTAGCCATATTGTCTTAAGTTCAACTTCTTTCTTCATTCCTCTTCCAAAAAAGGAGCACTTGCTGAATGCCAGACACTAATCACAGAGCAAGTAATGAACAAAAGAGACAGGTTACTTCCCATGGGCCTCCCAGTCTGTGACAGTGGAGATTGGCATTTATCAAGTTATTATATGCATAAACGTTTAATGCCAAAGTATGCAAAGAATTGGAGGGCAGAGTTCCCCTCACCGAGAACCCACATAAAAACACTCATGGAAAAATGCCAAGCATGGTAGTATGTGCTTGTAATCCTAGTACCAGGGAGAAAGTGTAGCTGAATTGGTAAGCTCCAGACCAGTGAGAGTTCCTGTCTCTAAGAAGGTGGATGGCATTCCAGAGATGTTCTGGTTTTCACATGTAGTTTTGGACCTCCCACCCATTTGAACACCCCCCTACACACACACACACACACACACATACACCCTTCCCCCCAAAAAAAAGAAGTGGTTAAAAAATTACAAAAAAAAAAAAAAAAAAAAAGGCCCAGTTCAGTCTACAGAGTAATACAGAAAACTTTCTAGAGGAGGAGACACTAGAGTTGATTTAGATTCTGGGTGGATGTATCAAGGAAGTAGAATGGATTATGGAAGTCACAAACATGGTGGGAGAATGGAATAGTAGGGTGAGCATGCCTTGAGGCTGTCGTAACCGATACTGGAAGGGAATAGAAAGCAATGGAGCTAAACAAATTTGTAGGCTCCATCTTCTGTAGGGCCAGATGTGTCATGGGAAGACTTGATTTTTATGGGAAAACTTTAAAAATTGAGTACTGATACAAATAAATTTGCATTTCGAGGAAGTCATTTTTGCTTGATGTAAGAAAAATAGATGAGGCAACCCTCTAAGAGCGGAAGTGAGGGCATTGTGGTGGTAGTGCACACCTTTAATCACAGCATTTGGGGTGCAGAGGGACCAGAAAACAACTTTCAAACACTCCTATTGACCTACCCTCTGCCAGCAAGGCAGCTGCAGCTCCTATGGATTGTGCAGCTTTTCAAAATTACACCATCAGCTGGAGAACAAACATAAAAAGGAGTCTATGAGGGACATTTCAGACTCCAACTATGTGGATTAGTAACATTAGTTGAAGGACAGATCACAGAGGATGGGGACTGACTCGTGACCTTCTCTTTTTAAACAGTAAAAGTTCTAGGAGCTGTATATATGCTGATAACCATTCAAGACATTACCTGCAACTTCAGTAGTATTCAAGGACAATCAAGAGTCCCAAGAGAACAGTTGGCTGGGTAGAAGGAGAATACTTTTCCAGGTGACAGATCTGCAGTCTTCACAAGCCATTGAACTCTTCTAGACATGAATTTTGTCATTTTCAAAATAAATGGGTTATATTAGCCAATCTCTACACATGGGCTGCACATAGCTCTCTTTTTATTCTTTGGAGATAAATAAAATTTAGGTTTTTTAAAAATATTACTTTTTTACCCTTGCAGCACATTTTAAACTCTCTGTGTATATGTGAATGTGTTGATTCTACATTAATTATTACACAGACACTCATAGCAATCTTAAGAACTTTTAAGATTTTTCTCCTTAGTCACAAACAAAGAACTGAGAATCTAAGAGATTAAGTTTGTTTAAAGATATTAATTGACAACACTAGAGGCCCTTAGTCTCCTAATTCTTTGTCTGACTTCTTTCTATTCCGTACTTCTATCTCCTGTTGCATACTTATGTGCTTTTGTATTTTTTCTATTCCCCTGCCATTCTATTGTTTTTAAGTATTCTGTCCAGGGAGGCAGAGTGAGGGAGTGTAATTCACTTTAGTCACTTATGATGTTTGGTTTTAAACTATAAGCCTATTTGAAGCTTGAGACTTTTTTTGTGATTATTCTTGCCACTTCTGACCCAATTACCAAGGATAATTAATAACTTGGGCAAATTCCAAGTGTTTATAAACGGAAGCGGATACAAAGGACCTGAAAGACTGCCTGATTAGAAAGAAGACAATCATGGTGTTTTTCAACTTTTGTTTCCAAAGAAAATAGGCAGTCACTATTTTGTAAATGGGTTTGTTTCTAAATCCAGTAACGTTGGATATTGAGACTGCTTGCTTCTTAACCCTATTAAATTCATTCTTCATCTGAAAGGATATTCAACTCAAGGGGAAACCCAAAAGCTGTAATTTAAGAGCAGTCTTTTCTTTCTGTGTAAGTTACAGAAGGCCATTTGGTCTCCACTCAACAAACAAATATCCAGTCAGTTGTACTATGTTTCTGCTATCTAGTTATCTTCTCTGGAATCTTAGAGCCATTTAAATGGAGGATATTGCTTCAGCAGTCCACATTCAAGAAACAGAAAGAAGTCGGGCGTGGTGGCGCATGCCTTTAATCCCAGCACTTGGGAGGCAGAGGCAGGCGGATTTCTGAGTTCGAGGCCAGCCTGGTCTACAAAGTGAGCTCCAGGACAGCCAGAGCTATAAAGAGAAACCTTGTCTCGAAAAACAAAAAACAAAACAAAACAAAAAAACCCAAAAGAAACAGAAAGAAAGCCCAAGAGGCTTAGGAGTCCCAAATATCACATGGACCTAATACCTTAAAAAGTCCATAAACCCAAAGGCACTTTGGCCAGTGTACAGAACAAAGAATTATAAAACAGTGTTCTGCATTAACAAATGTATTGCATCTTGTGATCTCGTGAGTCACAAATTTGGTGTAGGCTTGTCCTGACTGGTTCCTCTGCTCTATGCAGTATCAGCTCTTGATCAATTGGTGGTAATCTGTAAATGGAGCATTTTGTCTAGAACAGTCAAGATTCTGTCAATCAAATGTATGGTACTCTGACAGAAGATCATTCATATAGTTCTAACCCCTCAGCCTTTCATCAGTGTAGGTGAACTTTTTTAATACAGTGAAGTTCCTTGGTTCCAACAGACTAGGTTTGGAGCAGCTGGTTTTCTTGAAACCTGGAGCATAGCACTAGCACACAATCATTTCTTCCATCTACTGTTAAGCAAGAGTCACAGACTAGGCCACATTTAAGACTGGAGAAACAGCTGTGGTGGTGCTTGTGGTATGTGGTGGTGGTGCATGGTGGTAGTGGTTAGCACTTCGGAGGTGAAGACAGGAAGATCAGGAGTTCAAGGCCATCCACAGCTACACAACAAATTTAAGACCACCCAGATTTACATGAAATACTGCTCAAAAGTACCCAAGGAGCTGAAGGGGTCTGCAACCCTATAGGTGGAACAACAATATGAACTAACCAGTACCCCCAGAGCTCCTGTCTCTAGCTGCATATGTAGCAGAAGATGGCCTAGTCGGCCATCACTGGGAAGAGAGGCCCCTTGGTCTTGCAAACTTTATATGCCCCAGTACAGGGGAATGACAGGGCCAAGAAGCAGGAGTAGGTAGGTAGGGGAACAGGGCGGGGGGAGGGTATAGGGAACTTTCGGGATAGCATTTGAAATGTAAACTAAGAAAATATCTAAAAATAAATAAATAAATAAAGTGACTCCGCTCCCCCAAAAGCAGAATAGAACAGACCAGAACAACTAAAATGGAAACAAAAAGCAAAAAACTAAACAAGACCCCATCACTCAATGGGATAGGTGAAAATGAACTTATAGCCACCTTTAATGACTCTCCCTTTTATATTTATAACTTTTTCATTGTTCCAATCTCAGCACCAACTCAGTACACTATTTATTCTAAGAGCTAGCATTGTTCCAGCTTTCTTTAATGACCCTGGGCTGAGTTTGGACCCACTAATGAGTGCTTTCTCTTACATCTAGTCATCAGGACCCACCCACTCAGGGTTGATACCCATTTAATTGTGGAGCAATGGGCTATGCACAGACAGCCTGGTTTCCAGTCGAGCTGGGGTCTTGAACCCCGGTGGTACCCGATGCATAGTAATTTCCACCTACATGGGATGGCAGGCGTTCGATCATCTCTCCTGGACCCCTGGATCCTGTCGAATTTACCACCCCCACAGCCCCCACAAAAGAGGCATGTGGCTAGCAGTCACATGGACAATGTCCCAAGCTTCTGGCATTCTGGCTAGACTCCTCCCCACAGTTACCTAGCAACAAACAGCAAGATAGCAAAGCCCACTATAAGAGCGGCTGCTTGGCCCCTCCTCACTCTCTTTAAGCTTTCTTACTCTCTAGCCCTCCTTCTCTCTCTCTTTTCCCTTCCCACCTCTTTCTCTCTCTCTAAGCCTTTACCTTTCTTACTCTCTAGCCTTTCTTCCCTCTCTCTCTTTCCACCTTATCTCCTCTTGGCCATGGCCGGTCTCTCTCTCTCTCTCTCTCTCTCTCTCTCTCTCTCTCTCTCTCTCTCTCTCTCTCTCTTTCTACCTCCTCTATTTTCCCCTGACTTTCTACAATAAAGCTCTAAAACCATAGACTGTCTCTGACCATCAAGACCCCACCGCGCTTGAACAATGGGATAGGCTTTCTCCTAAAGAGCCGTGTCTAACCTCCCAACAGAAGGCCTTCCTACACTGCAGCCACGGACTGGACTAAAGACTTTTGCCTGCCTGGGAACAACCCCCCCCCCCGCCCTGCTTCTCCCCCTGCTCTCTTCCCTTATCTCTGGGGCTGAGTGCCGCTATATAGGGGCCCCTATTCTGTTCTCAGGTCCTCTACCTTATCCAGCGTGGGATGCCGGAGACTGAGAACCTGGTACCTAGGGCCCCTTGTCCACCACCCACCATGTGGGGTCAGTGGCTTGACACAGCCAGATGCCCATTCAGGACAGCGTGCAAAGTGTCCAGCAGTCCTCCCACGGCTGCCCGCCCAGAGCACTGGAACTCTGGCAGGGTTTTCATTTAAAAAAAAAATTAAGCCGGGCGTGGTGGCGCACGCCTTTAATCCCAGCACTCGGGAGGCAGAGGCAGGCGGATTTCTGAGTTCGAGGCCAGCCTGGTCTACAAAGTGAGTTCCAGGACAGCCAGAGCTACACAGAGAAACCCTGTCTCGAAAAACCACAAAAAAAAAAAAAAAAATTACGTACATAGGTGCTTTGCCTGCATGGATCTTCTGACCTGCTTAGGGTACCAGATCCCCTGGGAATGGGGTTACAGACAGCTGTGAGCTGCACTGTGAGTGCTGGGTATTGACACTGGGTCTCCTGGAAGAGCAGTCAATGCTCTTAACTGATGAACTATCTCTCCAGCCTTGAGTTTGGTTCATTTTAAGAGAAATAATCCTAATGAATCTTTTACATGTATATTAGTAAAGCTCTCTTTGGTTGATTCTTTGTATATATGGAAAAAGTATTACACAAAATGAACCAAAGAAGTAAGTATATTAGAAGAATCGTATTTGGGTACAAAATTCTACCTACATGGCCCTTCTTTAGTTCTTCAAACATAACCAATTCTTTCCTAATATATAAACTTGGTGCATGCCTTTCTTCCTGCTTATAGTGTCCTATCCTCCTTCCATTTCATTAACAGTCACTGTTAGAACATCAAGTGTGATGAGCCTTCAAAAATATCATGTGTTGATAGATTGTCTCTCAATATTGTACTAATATTAAGAGATGGGTCTTATGGAAATTTTGGACCATAATAGCTCCGAATCCATCCATGGATAAAGCAATAATTTATTTATAGTTTCATAGGTCTTTTTTCTTTTTATTAGGTCTTCTTCTCATTTTTGTGACCAAATACCCGAAAAGCAACTTTAAAAAAGGTATTTTTTAGTTCATTGTTCATGCAATGCATCAAGATGGAGAAAGATTTGTGGTGAGGCCAAGTTTTGTCTATGCCCACAAGAGGCTATTAGCCAACATCTCTGTGCATCATCAGGAAGTAGAGAAAGGGGAATGCCTACACTTGCCTGGCTTTCACCCTTTTATTCTCTAGTTAAGTCTGGGTCCCTAATCCACTGGATGGTACCACCTACTTCAGGACAGATCTCTCAGATTTCTTTCTTCTTTTTGTAGCAAGTTAACTAACAGCATTACTATAAACACTCAAGGTAGTATTTTAGAGGTAATCTTTTTTTCTTTTTTTAAAAAGTAGATTTTATTTTCTTTATTTACATTTCAAATGTTATCCCTTTTCCTGGTTTCCCCTCTGAAAACCCCCTAAGCCCCCTCATCCTGATCACCAACCTACCCACTTCTGCTTCCTGGTGCTGGCATTCCCCTACAGTGGGGGCATAGAGCCTTCAGAGGACCAAGGGCCTCTCTCCCAATGATGACTGACTAGGCCATCCTCTGCTACATACGTGCCTGGAGCCAGGGGTCCTTCCATGTGTACTCTTTGGTTGGTGGTTTAGTCCCTGGGAACTCTGGGGGTACTGGATGGTTCATCTTGTTGTTCCTCTTATGGGGCTACAAATCCCTTCAACTCCTTCCGTCTTTTCTCTAGTTCCACCATTGGAGACCCTGTGCTCAGTCCAATGGTTGACTGAGAGCATCCACCTCTGTATTTATCAGGGACTGGTAGAGCCCCTCAGGAGACAGCTATATCAGGTCAGCAAGCACTTGTTGGCATCCACAATAGTGTATGAGTTTGATGAATGTATATTGGATAGATGCCCAGGTGGGACAGTTTATGGATGATCTTTCTTCAGTCTTTGCTCCACACTTTTGTTTCTGTAACTCCTCCCATGGGTATTTTGTTCTCTCTTCTAAGAAGGACCGAAGTATCCACACTTTGGTCTTCCTTCTTCTTGAGCTTCATGTGGTCTGTGAATTGTATCTTGGGTATTCCAAGCTTCTGGGCTAATATCCAATTATCAGTGAGTGTGTTCTTTTGTAATTGGGTTACCTCACTCAGGATGATACCCTCCAGATCCATCCATTTGCCTAAGAATTTCATATATTCATTGTTTTTAATAGCTGAGTAGTACTCCATTGTGTAAATGTACCACATTTTCTATATCCATTCATCTGTTGAGGGACATCTGGGTTCTTTCTAGGTTCTGGATATTATAAATAAGGTTGCTATGAACATAGTGGAGCATGTGTCCTTATTTCATGATGGAGCATCTTCTGGGAATATACCCAGGAGTGGTATTCCTGGGTCCTCAGGTAATAATATGTCCAATTTTCTGAGGAACCACCAAACTGATTTCCAGAGTGGTTGTACCAGCTTGCAATCCCACCAGCAATGGAGGAGTCTTTCTCTTTCTGCACATCTTTGACAGCATCTGCTGTCACCTGAGTTTTCGATCTTAGCCATTCTGATTGGTGTGAAGTGAAATTGTTGAAGTGGGTTGTTTTGATTTGCATTTCCCTGATGTCTAAGGGTGTTGAACATTTCTTTAGGTGCGTCTCAGCCATTTGATATTCCTCAGTTGAGAATTCTGGGTGCCTTTGCATTTGGAGCATAGATGTTCAGAATTGAGAGTTGTTCTTGGTAAATTTACTTTGATGAGTATGAAGTATCCTTCTTATCTTATTTGATGATTTTAGTTGAAAATCGATTTTATCTGAGATTAGAATGGCTACTCCCACTTGTTTCTTGGGACCATTTGCTTGGAAAATTGTTTTCCAGCCCTGTACTTTGAGACAGTTGTTGTCTTTAACATTGAGGTGTCTTTCCTGTATGCAACAAAATGTTGGGTCCTGTTTATGTATCCAGTCTGTTAGTCTATGTCTTTTTATTGGGCAATTGAGTCCATTGATGTTAAGAGATATTAAGGAATAGTGATTGTTGCTTCCTTTTATTATTGGTATTATATTTATGTTTGTTTGATTATCTTCTATTGGGTTTGTTAAAAGATTACTTTCTTGCTTTTTTTAGGGTGTAGTTTCTCTCCTTGTGTTGGTGTTTTCCATCTATTATCCTTGGAGAGCTGGTTTTATGGAAAGGTATTGTGTAAATTTGGTTTTGTCATGGAATATCTTGGTTTCTCCATGTATGTTAATTGAGAGTTTTGCTGGGTATAGTAGTCTGGGCTGGTATTTGTGTTCTCTTAGGGTCATATGTGATTCCTCCCAGGATCTTCTAGCTTTCATAGTCTCTGGTGAGAAATCTGGGGTAATTCTGATATGTCTGCCTTTATATGTTACTTGACCTTTTTCGCTTACTTCTTTTTATTCTTTCTTTGTTTAGTGCGTTTGGTCTTTTGATTATTATGTAACAGGAGGAATTTCTTTTCTGGTCCAGTCTATTTGGAGTTCTGTAGGTTTCTTGCATGTTCATGGGCATCTCTTTCTTTAGGTTATGGAAGTTTTGTTCTATAATTTTGTTGAAGATATTTACTGACCCTTTAAGTTGGGCATCTTCCCTCTCTTCTATACCTATTATCCTTAGGTTTGGTCTTCTCATTGTGTCCTAGATTTCCTGGATGTTTTGGTTTAGGAGCTTTTTGCCTTTTGCATTTTTTTCTGACTATTGTGTCAATGTTTTCTATGGTATCTTCTGTACCTGAGGGTCTTTCTTCTATCTTTTATATTCCGTTGGTGATGCTTGCATCTATGACTCCCTGTCTCTTTCCTAGGTTTCTATCTCTAGGCTTGTCTCCCTTTGTGAATTCTTTATTGTTTCTATTTCCATTTTTAGATCCTGGATGGCTTTGTTCAGTTCCTTTACCTGTTTGGTTGTGTTTTTCTGAAATTCTTTAAGGGATTTTTGTGTTTCCTCTTTAATGTCTTCTATGTGTTTACCTGTGTTCTCTTGTATTTTCTTAAGCGAGTTTTTTTATGTCCTTCTTAAATTTCTCTTTCATCATTGTGAGATGTGATTTAAAATCAGAGTCTTGCTTTTTTTGTGTGTTGGGGTAACCAGGGTTCATTGTGGGTTCTGAACTGGGTTCTGATGATGCCACGTAGCCTTGATTTCTGTTGCTTTTGTTCCTGCCCTTGCCTCTCACCATCTGGTTATCTCTGTTGTTGTCTGGTCTTGCTGTCTCTGACTGTGGCTTGTCCCTCCTGCAAGCTTGTGTGTCAGCACTCCTGGGTTCTCTCCAGGATGAATTTGGGTATGGAGATCTTGGTACAGTGTCAGCTCTGGGATGCAGACAGATACCAGAAGGATCCTGTCCCTAGCTGATCCTTGGTTAGTGTATCCTGATGGCTCTGTGAGTGTCCCTCTTGGGCCACGAATTTGAAGAGAAGTTATGGTTTTACCTGGGATCACAAGTGTGTAGGCACTCCTGGGACACCAGCTCTCTCCTGGCAACATTTGTATATGTAGCTCTGTGGCACAGGAACAGCTCTGGACGCAGATGGAGACTGGAAAACTCCTGTCCCAGGCAGCCCCTTGTTTCCTGTGTTCTGAGGGTTCTAGGCAGGTTCCTCTGAGCAGCAGTGGTGGTCCTACCTGCACTCACAGTTCTGTCCACACTTCTGGGAGGCTCATTCCCTCCTGGCACTATTTGGATATATTTTAGAGGTAATTCTATGGTGATAGCAGCAGAGTGTGTAACACTGGAGACAGTCACTTCCATGGGTCAAGGTCAGCCTGAAAATAATCTCTGATCTGGAAATACAGTCTCTGAGGATTATTAAATGTGTACTAAGCTAAAGAACAACAAAGATTCTGAACAGTGATAGACTTTTGCCTTTGACTAGTTTACATTTTTCTTTCCTTTAAAAATTTATTTTATATCTCATTTATCTATTTATTTAGTTCATATCTTGACAGCAAGTTTCCTCTCTCTCCTCTCCTCCCAGTCCTTCTCTCCACCTCCTTTATCTCACCCCCACCATCCACTCCCCTGTTTCTCTTCAGAAAAGGGTGGAATACTATGGATAGCAACAACCCCTGCTCCCACTCTTAGGAGTCCCACATGAAGACAAAGCAACCCAACTATATACATGCATAAGGCATAGGTGAGTCCCATGCATGCTCCCTGGTTGTCTCTTCAGTTTCTCTGAGCCTGTATTAGCCTAGGTTAGTTGATTTGGTGTGTTTTGTTGTTGTTGTTGTTTTGTGTGTGTGTGTGTGTGTGTGTGTGTGTGTGTGTGTTTTCTTGACTCCTCTGGCTTCTATAATTCTTCTTCTCCCCCTTCCTCAGGATTCTCCAAGATCAATGTAATGTTTGGCTGTGGGTCTCTTCATCTATTTTCATCCATTGCTGGGTGAGGTCTCTCTGGTGATAATTGACCAGGTGCAAATTTGTGAATATAGAATACCATTAGTCATCATTTCATTAGCTTTTTTTTTTTGTCAGTTATGTTTGGTTCAATCCTAGGTCTCTGGGCTATCCAGTTCCTGGTTTCTGGGTCTGCAGGCAGTGTCAGGGATAGCCTCCTTCTCATGGTAGGATCTCAAGCTGGACCAGTCATTCATTGGCTACTCACACACTTTCTCCACCACCTTTACACCAGCACATCTTGCAGGTAGGACAAATTGTAGGTTGAAGGTTTTGTGGCTGGGTTGGTGTTCTAATCCCTCCACTAGAAGTGTTGGGTGGTTATAGGAGATGGCCAGTTCAGGCTTCATATCCCCCATTGCTAGGAGTCTTAGTGAGGATCACCCACATAGTTTCCTGGGAAGTTACATTGCATTAGGTTTCTAGCTTGTCCCAGAGATGCCACTCCCATTTCAGTTGTCTTTCCTAGTACTTTCTCCCTCCATTCTCCCCTAACCTGATCCTTTCTGCTCCCATCCCCAACCCCATCCAGACTTTTCTTCCTGTCTATCTGTAATGCCTGTTCCCCTTTATAGTGATATTCATGCTCTTCTTGAGTCCTTTTTGTTATTTTGTTACTCTGGGTCTATGGACTCATGGTTATCCTTTAGAGGTAATATCCACTTATAAGTGAGTATATAACGTGTCTTTCTGGGTCAGTGTGACTTTTTTCTAGTTCCATCCATTTGCCAGCATATTTCATGATATCATTGTTTTTAACAGCTAAGTAATTCTCCATTGTGTAAATGTACCACATTTTCCTCATCCATTCTTCAGTTGAGGACCATCTAGGTTGTTTTAATTTCTTTCTATTATGAATAAAACTGCTATGAACATAGTTAAGCAATTTTCCTTGTGGTATGGTGAAACATTCTTTGGGCATATGCCCAGGAGTGGTATAGCTGGGTCTTGAGGTAGACCAATTCCCACTTTTCTAAGAAACCACAATATTTATTTCCAAAGAGAATGTACGACTTTACTCTCCCACCAGAAATGGAGGAGTGTTTCCTTTGATCCACATCCTAGCCAGTATGAGCTGCTATTTGTGTTTTTGATCATACCCATTTTGGAAGGTATAGGATGGAATCTCAGAGTCATTTTGATTTACATTTTTCCTGGTGAGTAAGGATTCTGAAAATTTAAGGCTTCTTGGCCATTTGAGATTCCTCTGTTAAGAATTCTCTGTTTAGCTCCATTTTAAAAATCAGTTTATTTGATTTGTTGATGTCTAGTTTCTTGAGTTCTTTACATAGTTTGGATATCAGATCTCTATCAGATGTGGGTTGGTGAAGATCTTTTCCTATTCTGTAGGCTGCTGTTTTATCCTTTCAGCAGTGTCCTTTGCTGTACAGAGAGCTTCTCTGTTTTATGAGGTCCCATTTATTAACTGTTGTAGTGTCTGCATGATAGGTATTCTGTTCAGGAAGTTGTCTCTTGTGCCAATGCATTTAAGGGTATTCCCCACTTTGTCTTCTATCAGGTTCAATGTATCAGGTTTTATGTTGGTATCTTTGATCCCTTGGACTTCAGTTTTGAGCAGTGTGATAGATATGGATCTATTTGCATTCTTCTACATGCAGACATCCAGTTAGACCAGCATCACTTGTGGGATATGCTTCCTTTTTCATTGTATAATTTTGGCTTCTTTGTCAAAAATTGAATGTCCATAGATGTGTGGATTTACTTCTGGGTCTTTGATTCGATTCTATTTATCAACCTGTTTGTTTTTATGCCAATACCATACATTTTTATTTTATCACTACTGATCTATAGTAGAGATTGAGATCAGAGATGGTGACACCTCCAGACATTCTTTTATTGTACATGATTTTTTAAAAAACTATCCTGAGTTTTTGTTTTTCCCTGTAAAATTGAGTATTGTTCTTTCAAGATCTGTAGATTTGTGCTGGAATTTGTGGGGATTGCATTGAATCTGTATATTGTTTTTGGTAAGATGATCATATTTTACTGTTAATTCTATTGATCCATGAGCATGAGATTCATCTTCTGATATTTCCTCCAATTTCTTTCTTTAAAGGCTTGAACTTCTTGTCATACATGTCTTTTACTTGCTTGGTTAGAATTAGAGTAGCTTAGGTTTTAAGATAGTATTAGGACTTTTAATGAGGCAGCTACTTTGGGATAATGAGTTCAATTTTAACCTCCCTTGCAGCAAGGTTTGGCCATGTGTCTCTTATTCTGCCTAGAAGGATATAAGCAAAAGTTAATACACACCTTCTTTTACTAACTGTTCTTGTGCTTATACTATTTCCTAAAATCCAAATACTGCTGTGTTAATCCATGAAGATAATGGATAGAATTTTTTGGATAGGGGGACAGTGAGTGATTTTGTGAATAAAGTTTCCATTTTAGCATTGGTAGGCAAATCTTCACACTAGGAAAGTAATATAAAATTCTACCTTATAACAGAGAAGTTGGGCATATTGATGCATTTTTGTAATCCTTGCATTAAGGAGGTTGAAGCCTTGATGATCATGAATTTGATGCCAGTTTGAACTGTATATTGAGTTTTGGGGCAGTCCAAGAGATTTAGAGAGACCCAATCTCAAAAAAAGGTGTTCTTTTTGATAAATTTCCCTCCACTTCTGGCAAAACTAATCTTAATGAGAACAAAACTGGGATCTGGCATTAAATTATATAATACTGGTTTCTTTTAGGTGAAAAATACATGTGATAAGATAATAGCAACGGTCGGATAGAGAGGGCATCACCAAGAATGGGCTGCATTGCATTTTTAGAGTATGTCCAAGGGTGAATTTTTCACGGGTAAAAATGATTCCTTACTTCAAGCTTTCCTTACTCGACTAACAACGCATTGAGGAAATTATTTCACTCCTAGAGGGCTTTCTGATTTCACAAGCAGCTTCTGTAATATCTTAGAGCATAAATTGATTCCTTTATTACTGTTAGAAAGTTCACCTGCCAGATTATACTGATTTCCTGAAGTCATTTTGGACAAAGGAAAGGTCACATTGTTTTTGCAGTAAAGATATGTTTTTTCCCCTCTGTATCACTTGCCTGGTTTTCTCTCTTTTTTCAGCCTTTCTTTTGTGATAAATGTCTTAAATAAGACATTTTTCCCAAGATATTTAAAGCAATAATACTTAACCTTTGTATAACCTTTCATCTCCTGAGTCTTATACAATGGGTACTGAAATCAGAAAACTCCCTGCAAAGGCCAAGGTTGCTACAAACTAGTATGGAAAGAGGTTGAGTTCATCAGCTATCAGATAGAATTTTTAAAGTAACAAAGAAAGCATTATTTAAGAGCCAGGCGCTGTTTGGTGTTTGTGCAATAAACTCTAGGCACTGAAAAATCTCATCAGGCAGAAAGCTTCACATGGATGAAGTCATGAGTACTAGGTGTGCATGGTCGACTCTGTGATAACTACATTTTTAAATTTCTGGTTTTGATTTTATAGTGCTAGGGGTGGAACCCAGGCTATTGGGTCTGCCAAACAAGCTCTCTAGCAGTGAGCTACTACTAACTTAGTTATGGGTTCTACTGCTGTGATAAACCACTCTACCAAAAGTTACTTGCAAAGGAAAAGGCTTATTTTGATTACCCTTTCACACCAGAGTCCATCATTGAGAGAAAACAGGAAAGATACTCAAATAAGGCAGGAAGTTGATTCAGAGGCCATGAAGGAGTGTTTCTCACTGGTTTACTTCACATGACTTGCTCAGTATGCCTTTCTATAGCACACAGAACTACCAGACTGGTGTGGCACATCCCAGAGTGAGCTGGGCCTTCCCACACCAGTCATCAATCAAGAAAATATACCATAGGTTTACCCACAGGCTTATCTGTTGGAGGATTTTTTTAAGTTGAGATTCTCTTTTCCCAGATAACTCTAGCCTGTGTTGAATTGGCATATATCAGCTAGCAAGGCTACTTACTACTTTCTATCATGCCTGCTTTTGTCCTTGTCATTTCCATCTATCCTGTTTCTTTTTTTATTCCCTGAACATTCTTTCCTAATGTTTCCTCACTGACTGACTCACTTGAGAAAGCTTCCCTTTCTCAAGATCTTAGTTTAGATTTCTCCACAAATGAACCTTGCCAAAGTTATAGGGACAACGAGTACCTAAGCAATGCCTATGTGAATCTATACTGGGGTCTTTTGAAAGAAAGTGAACAAAGGCACTGAGTGGTCCCACTCAAGGAGACTTTTCATTTCTTATAAAACAAACAAAAGGAATGTGCACAATACAAATTATCTCTATTTGTCTATTTCAAATGGAGGACTGGTGATTTGAAAACGTTAACAGGGGCCTTTCTATACTATACCTTGCCAATGTTTATTTAACTTTTGCAATATTTTATTATTTCTTGATAAAGAATCTCATACAATATAGCATATTAACTTCCAAATTTTTGCCTTACTACTCTCTCCACATGACATTTGCTACTTTTCACTGCTGAGTAACATTTGATTGAATAAATATACCACAATTTGTCTATCCATTCTCCCATTATTGTTTCCAGTTTTGAACTATTATGAAGACACCTAAGGAGATTCTTTCATATGCTGCAATGCTGTCTTGTGCGGATGCTGGGAATGACATCTGGTCCTCATGCACACTAGAGTACTGATCTGCCAGTGAGCTTTACCTCAGTCCATATTATGACTGATTTTCTACATGCATTCTGGTTAACATACACACTCATTTCTCCTGGGCATGTGATTAGCAGTGAGGAAATAGAATCATATGTTAGGCATATGTTATCTTTCAGTAGCTACCAACAAATAATTGTCCAAAGTGTTGTATTGGCTCTACTTAAATCACCAATGGCTGATAGCTGCAGTAACTCCAGAGTTTTGGGGATACTTGTCATTGCTAGTTTTTCAATTTTTGGCATTCTTGTGGTGGCTGTGCAGGGGAACCCTTCCCCACATAAACACACTTTTCTTTGGAGGGGATTGATGACATACTAAGTAAAGGATGGACTGAGTGGGGAAGGAGACTAGATGAAGGCAAAGCAGATGCAAAAGCAGTTGTCAGCCACTGAGAGGATACTAGAGCTTGGCCTGGAGGGACTGCCCAGACAAGATGAGGAAGACTTTAAACTGAGCAACTGTCCACAGCTGTGCAGAGGTGCAGAGCTCACTTCTCAACACATGTCTTCTATCTAGACAAATCAATTAGCTTTAAGTTACTTGATATTTGCTTTAGCTCGAGGGGTGGGGCCACCCTAATTTCAGGTACACTAGTGCCTGAAAAAGGTGTTATATTGTAGAAACTTCAAATATTGGAGGAAATGTCCTGGTAGTGTCTGGAGAAGACTTTAGAAATGAGCAGGTTTGCTGTGCTTTGAACAAATTGCGATGCGAAGATTTTGAATGTACTTTTCTACTTGCCTCTTGCCCTGGCACAACTTGATGTCAGCATTCCTTTTCTCCCATCTCTTTTCCTTGCTCCTTTCTTTTCATTAATCTATCCGTGAAGACACATTTGCTGAGGGCCTGCTCTGTGCCTGGTCTTGGCTATGTGCCATGGTGGAACTAAATATAAATGTGACATGTTGCAGTCCTCCGGGATTTCAATCCACTCAGTAAAGAATGTGACAAGGATACAGAAGATACAATCAATTGCAAGCAAAGCCCTTGTGGCTCCCAACTGCCTTGTGTCTGTGATCTTCCCTTTGCCTCACAGCTGCCTAGGATTCGCCAATGAAGAGTTAGTGCCATTGCTCTTCCAAATTTGATAAGAGGCATCCCTGAGAAATGAAAACCTGAAAGTGCATTTACTATGTCTAACCTATGCCCCATCATGGCCTAACAACACAGGACAATGTAGATGAGGTGAGTAGTGTTTTTGTCAACCTGACAAAACCTAGAAGAAGACCCCTGGGCCTGAATAGAGGCTTGAATGTGAACAATTGGGGTGTGTGGTGCCATCCCTTGGCTGGGTTCTTGCAGTTTCAATAGAGATAACAAGTTGAACAATAGCATGTATTTCTGATTTTCTTCCTGGCTGTAAACCCAATGTGACCAGTTGCTTCAAGCTTCTGCTGCCTTGACTTCCTTGCTATGATGGATGATAGCTTGAACTGTGAGGAAAAAATGAAAAAGCCCTTTCCTTCATTAAATTGATTTTACCGGGTTATTTTATCACAGCAACAGAAAAGGTATTGAGATAGTAGTACACAGAATTGTCATGTCTGTGGTCACAGGGCTAACTGGGAACTCTGGTTGTTGCTTCTAGTCACTATCTCCAGAGAAGCTCAGACCACATATCACTAGCTGAAGAAAAGATCCAAATCAAAACTTCAATGTATAGTGTTTACTGAATACAAGTGGATTGTATGCTATTGCAAAGTTGACAAGTGGTAAATAGAACTACCTCACTTGGGGACTATTTGCACTTAAGTTTGAAATGTGGAAATAGTGTAGGTGTTAGGGAAAGCTTTTAGTTAGAGATGACACCTATGTTAAGCAAAGGCTGGAGAAGATTTCAATGGTAGAGATGAAGGAAAGGTTATAATGGTAATAAGGAGCAGCTTAAATAAAGTGAGGGAGAGAAAATTTAGGGTGCAGTAATAAAAATTGCAAGTGGGATTTGGCCAGAGTACACTGTGCAGAGGAGAGCACACCAGGTAGGGCAGACTATGGTCAAAGCAGAAGTCAGGCAGCAATGCTTGTTCATTTGATGGGCAATAGAGAATCACTAAATGGATTTGGAGAAAGTGTCATAGTTGAAGCTTTTTTAGAAGATTACTCTGGCAGCAATAAACTTCAAGACTGAAAGCATAGGAATATTTAAGGAAGTTCTTTAATAGCCCAGTAAGGGAGAGGGCAATGGAGAGGAGAAGGAATTAGGAGGCAAATGGAAGCAAGGTATGACGATACATAGGTATAAAAGTGTCACAATAGAGCCCATTACTTTGCATGATAACTAAAACAATCACAAACACCTACATATATGCACATACATAAGCATGCATAATGTATACATATATACATATATACATATAAGCCTACTATCTATCTATCTATCTATCTATCTATCTATCTATCTATCTATCTATCGATCCATCTATCTTCCTACCTATGTATCCTTACTGTTTGAACAACCAATATCTTCACTAAGTGTTTCCTTTCCCCAGTGTCACTGAATGGCATTGATAATGCCATTTTTGAGATACCTGTAGGGATTAAAAATATTAACTAGAGCAGAGGGGGTTTCTCTGGATGAATCCCAGCTAATCGACCTGGGGAGTGGAGAAGCTTCACAGTAACACTCTCATTTGTTTTTGTTAAGAACATATGAAATGTTTGGCTGTGAGCAAGACTGACTGGATTAGAAACTTAAATTTAGAAAAGTGTTAACCGTCAAAGTGGATATTTTTGTGCTTTCTCTAAAACTGTACTTTATAATCAACCTCAAAGATTACCAATGTTGCTTTGTAGATGAAAGACTAAATATGGATGCAGAATTAATAAAAACTGAATCTGCTCTATAAACCAAGTTAAATAAAACCCTGAATATCTTTGAAAGCAAATTTCTTACAGCAAGCTTTAAGTTGGCTGGGGGAAATGATCAATATGAGAACCAATTAGAGAAGATGAAGGTTCAGAGATATGGGGAAGGGAGGCCAACCAGAGGCTGCTATTGCTTTTGTCTTTCATAACGCTATATTTTAGGGTCACCCAGATGTAGCAGTAGGTAGGTGTGTGTTGATCAAGATTGTAAATCAATAGGAAGACAGAGTCAAGCTATAGTTCAGAGATCAGGTGGAACACAGAAGGAAATATTCCCATGGTGCTCAATGAGGAATTTCTTAAGACACAAACTTCACCCAAACAAAAAGTTTGATTTCATTGCCACAATTCTAGAAAAAGTCTCATGTTTTCATGGCCACTGTTTCATTCCTTCCTGCTTGCTCAGATAGTTCTTTCTAATGGAGCTTTGTGTCTTGCTCTGCTACAAGACAGTGCTTACTAAGTCCCCATGCTTCTATGTGCTAGAGGAGAGGGAGACTCTTCCAGTCTCAGCCAATCTATAGTCTCCACATCTACTTCTCCTAGATTCTGGGGCCCCACTTCTAGTTCTCCTGTTATCCCTCTGGTTTCTAATGCTTGTGTAGGAAGAGTTCTAAAATCGAGGTAGGTTCATACAGGGGGAAACAGAAGTAAGTACACTGCATAGTGGCTCATGGCTGATTTGACTTTCATGCTGTATTAAAGCAGAATTCTGTGTCAAACAGTAAACAAACAATACTGTTAATAGGCACTAGGCACTTCAGTTTGCCATTTTTCCCTGGTTTGAGACTGGACATGGTTGCTCCCATATTTCTGTAAGAGAGAGAGAGAGAGAGAAGATGGAGGGAAGGAAGAAAGGAAGGAAGGAAGGAAGGAAGGAAAGAAGGAAGAGGAAAGGACATGACTGACCCTAGGTATGGTGGAGGAGAAAATTTATTGTAGATAAAAGTGAGAGCATAGTCATAGGCAGTGACATCTTGAAGAGTCCAGGGTGAACATGACTAGACTTTACTGAGCTGGGCCATATGAGAAGAGGGAGAAAGAAAGAGACCCAGAAGGTGAAGACTAGATGAAAGGACATGGTTGAGTTATATAGGAAGGGTAGTTGGAGGGAGAAAAGCTCAGGCCTTGAGCTGGAAAATTCAGGGTAGATGGTGGGGTATTCCAACCTGTAACAGGTAGGGACAGAGGGATGCTGGGAGAATCTGGCAGCCAGGTCAGCTTTGATATGTTAATGAGTACTTCAACTGGCCCTTTGTCCTGGATTTGAGACCCAAAATCCAGCACATCTGGGTTTGGTGGTTTAGGTCTGTAATGCCAGTCCCCAGAAACACAAGGATCACAAGTTGAAGGCCTGCCTGAGCAAATCAGCAAGATCGTGAGAAAGAACGTGTATACAAAATACAAAGAGAAAGGGTTGGGGATATAGCTTAGTGGTTGACTGCTTGCCCAGTGTTCACAAGGCTCTGGGTTAGCACTCTAACACTGGAAACACACACACACACACACACACACACACACACACACACACACAGAGAAAACCATCCAATACTGTCTAGTGTCACATGTGACTTAGAGGACCTCTAACTGTCCTTGGTTTCATTATGATGACATCTTCAAATCTTTAACTTTGCAAAACTAGCTGCACACAGTGCATATCTGATGTCATGACTCATTTCAAACAGAAAAAGAGTAAACAATTCTGGGAAAAATTCCAACCCACTCCTGGTATTCCCTGTCTCTCCCACTCTTTTAACTCACAAGTAATGCTTTAGTCTATTAAAGTTTGCCCATAAAGTGCTGTTCAGTAGCCCAAGCAGAACTACTATCTCTTGGGACATGCTTACCACTTGAGCATGATCCTCCACCATGTAAAAAAAACTTTCTTCTAAGCCTTGCTTTGTCTCAGCTCTTTTGCTGACTTCAACAATAACCAAGAAACATTGGGGAGAAGTTTCTATTTGGTCTGTCAATCTCTGAGAGCTCCAGTTTACTTTACAGGCCTAACTCATCCCAGATGTGGTATATTTTAGGCCTCAAATCAAGGACAAATGACCAATCGAGTTGCCCAGAAACCTATCAAATTAAGCCTGACTGCCAAGTTCTCCAAACATCCCTCAGTCCCTAATGGTCCCACCCACAACAGAACCTGTGGATACCAAGGGCCAACTGTATTCTCTTCTTAATTGGCCTCAATGTTTTTCCATTGTTCATAGAAGAATGAATGCTTCTTTAGGCCTTGAAGGTCTTAAAATAGCTAGCCATTCCTGTCCTCTTCAGTTTCACCCCCTTTCTTCATTCTTCCTTTGACTCTTCATTCTTTAACTGCTGGACCTCCTCTCTGTCCCTCCTATCGACCTAGAAGAGCTCTCTCAAGAGGACTTCAGCAGCTGCAGACTGCCTGCAACAAACACCCACCATTTCTTTTCATGTCCAGAGTCTTGGATTTAATACCATTTGCTTAGGAAAGCCTGCCTTGATGGCCTAAATTAGATCATCCTCACACTCCCTTGTTATATGTTGCTATAGCACTGGGTACTATTACCTGAACACTTTGCATATCTTAAAATGACTTATCTATTACTATGGTTATTTTGTCAACGTTTACCTACCCCACAAGGCTCTAATGTTCTCTGAGGATAGGAACAACATCAGCTTTTGCTCATCTTCTTCTGGCCAGAGTAATTTGCAGTATTGTAGTCCAATAAGCATTCGATAGATACACATGAAATAAAACTAACGAGTTAATGAGTTGAGTTAAGCTATTATTGTGCCCCACAGAGCAGATTGGAGAAATCTTTGGTGTTCATGGTGACTTTATTGTCAGCAATGTCAGTAAATGTTCCAATTTGAGACTTGTGAAAAGAAAGGAAAATTCTGATCTAGGCACCCTGGAGGAGATTTTCAAAATGGAATGGGGAAGACTAAGCAAACAGGATTTATAAAACACCTCCAGCTGCTGCTTGGAATGTGAACTTTGATCTTCTCTACTTCAGGCAATTGGAACAGTCAGAATAACTGTGTGATTATTATGCTCAGAGGCTCCAGATGCATATTGAGAATATATCATGCTCTTTAATGGACATTGCCAACTTGTTTACACATCCTTTTAAAACAGTGTTTTACTGGTCAGGCTCCTCTGTTCGTTCATCCATATAAGCTCCCACACTTACTGCTTTCCTCAGAACACTGACTCGGAACTATCTGAGCCTGTCTCAGGAATCACAGATTCAGAAGGTCTCCAAGAATATCCTTACACTCTTATACTTCCTGAGTTTGGATTGATTGACAGGTTGAAAATTGATGATCCTGGGCCAACTGTAGCCTGATAGAAATACTTTCTTCAGCCTATACAATGTTTTGGAAAAAGTTGAAAGCCATGGAATGATTTCAGAATGCACAGATTTTATTTACAGATTTGAGATTTCTGGAGCTTGGCACAGGGAGGTGGCAGGATCATGAATTCAAGGCCATTGTCAGCTACATAGAATATTCAAGGACAGCCAGTAATACATAATGAGAAAACCAAAGAAAATATGAATATCTGGCTTTTTATGAAAAAATAAACAAATTTCTGACAAACTAGGCCCATAGATTTTTTTCTAGCAACAATCAGCTGGAGTTGGGAAGGGACTGTTCCAGTTCCGTGAGGTGCTTGCTCTTTAATTCACTTTAATATAATAATTTATATTCCCCATCTAGCCTTCTTCAATCATTTAATTATTAGCCTGGCCCACAGAGGCATCTACCTCTTATACTTACTGTTCTTGGTCTGAGTTTCCTTTATTAGAAATCACCAGACCCAGATAATTGGATAGTCTGATAAAGTCCTGAGTTGCTCGGAACAATCACACCATCAATTTGTTTTTCTTAATCCCTGAGACATTCTCTTAGAAATGCAGAATTCTTACGTCTAGCCTTTTCATTTTCAGGAGGAAAGTGTTGAGGGCCAGAGTAGATAATAACTTGTTCAGGTTGACAAAGCTTCTTCTCTGCCCCTGCCACCACACATCCTCTTTGGCTGGTGTGTTTAGTAATATCAGAAAAAAGTTTAGGGACTATATTCTTTTATGAACTCATCATTTAAAATGGTATGCTCTTCAACCTAGAAGAATTAATTTAAATTTATTTATTTATTTATTATTTAATAAATTAATTAATAAGTTAATCTTCCAAGTTTCAAGCTTAAACTTTGTATTTCAGGAACTCATTGATAATTTTGGGTACGGCGCTTTTTATTATGAATAAAGTATGAAAAGTTTTCTTTTTATTTCTGTCTAGCAATCTTTTTTTTTAATTAGGTATTTTCCTCATTTACATTTCCAATGCTATCCCAAAAGTCCCCCATACCCTCCCCCCCCCCCCACTCCCCTACCCACCCACTCCCACTTTTTGGCCCTGGCGTTCCCCTGTACTGGGGCATATAAAGTTTGCATGTCCAATGGGCCTCTCTTTCCAGTGATGGCCGACTAGGCCATCTTTTGATACATATGCAGCTAGAGTCAAGAGCTCTGGGGTACTGGCTAGTTCATAATGTTGTTCCACCTATAGGATTGCAGATCCCTTTAGCTCCTTGGGTACTTTCTCTAGCTCCTCCATTGGGAGCCCTGTGATCCATCCAATAGCTGACTGTGAGCATCCATTTATATGTTTGCTAGGCCCTGGCGTAATCTCACAAGAGACAGCTATATCAGGGTCCTTTCAGCAAAATCTTGCTAGTGTATACAATGGTGTCAGCGTTTGGAGGCTAAACTAACTGGGCACCATTATTTGTTGACTTTTCTACTGCATCTGCAAATCTGGCTTGAAATTGTAAATATCTATTTGTATGTGTGTATATATATATATACATTTATATACATATATGCATTTATGGAATAGTAAGTTTATTTTCAGTATGCATCTACTTAAAACAAATATTTTGAATGAATTGTGAAGAGGAGGCCAGGTTAACCAATATATGTTACTTTTCTTGTTGCTGTGATAAAATTCCTGAAAGAACAACTAGAAGCAGGAAGGACTTATTTTGACTTGTGGTTTCAAAGCACTTGGTCAATGGCCAATTGGTCACGTACATGTAGACAAAAGAATGGGTGTGTGTGGTGGAGAACTATTTGCCTTCTGGGTGGCAGGAAGCAGAGAGAGGAAACCCTTTCACTCTGGCAGGCTTTCTCTCTATTTCTTTCAGCTCCTTCCAGCCTATGGGGAAGGTGCCATCCACATTTAGAGTGGGTTCCCACCCTATTAGTCTTCTATGGGAAAATACACACAAACATACCCAGTGGTGTGTTTTATAAAACTTCACATGCCAATCCAATTATATTCACAAGATTAATTATCTCTTATATGAAGTAAGGTAATCATTATACATGATCAAATCTTATTTAGTGCATAATCTAACCAGAGAACAGTTTAGCTGAGTTAATATATATATATATATATGTGTGTGTGTGTGTGTGTGTGTGTGTGTGTATATATATATATATATGTATATATATATTGAACATTTTCCTTTCATCCATTAAATATGTACTGAGTATCTATAAGCCAAATATATGCATGATATGTGTGAATGGGTCTTCAACTCTAGTGAGGAGATCTAGATACTAATTAAATAAATGCACACATGTATTTACAAATAGTCATTTAAAATATATAAGGTGTCTAAGAATTTATTGGTAGAGTCACCTTCTGTCTTTTAGGGTCTATGGTCAGGTTTTGGTAAGGAACTGTAAGAATTAACTAGGTAGACAAACTATTGCTGAATGTGTGTTAATTAATTACTGCCCTAAATGTTTTGGCATGGAGTTTTAATAAAAAGCTGACCTTTGCCCAGTTCTGGTTTTTTATTTTTTATTTTTTTTGACACCAATTACAGAAAACTCTGTCCAACCTCTTTACTATAATCAACATTTTTATCATAATGAATGATAAAGAAAGGGCTCCATGATGGAACTCATTTACCATCTTGGGAGTTTTCAGAGATCTCTCAGAGACAGGTAGAATGTGTGTGGAGTAATTTTGTTAGAAAAAAATTCAAATTGTTCAATTATGATTCAGGACTATCTTAGTTACTTTTCTACTGATTGACAAAGCAGAGGGTGAGTCTGTGACCATCATGGTTGGTGGCATAGTAGCAGGCAGCTAGGCATGGTGCTCTAGAAGTAGCTAGAGCTCACATTACCATCCACAAGCACCAGGCAGAGATCTAACTAGGTATGGCATGGACTTTTGAAACCCCAAAGCCCACCCTCCTGTGATACACCTATTCCAACAAACCCATACCACTTAATCCTTCCCAAATAGTTCCACTAGCTGGAGAGTGAGCATTCAAATAAATGAGCCTGTGGGCACCATTCTCATTCAAACCACCACAAGGTCTAAAAGTTTGATAATCTTGTTACAAGCCAAGGATTTATGCTGAAATGGTGAAATGATCTTGTATTCGGGAAATAAATGGTGATTCCAGAAAATAACTTTGGACAATTTATAAGCAGCCACTAATATTCTATTCTATAAGAGTCCAATAGCCTTATTAAATATTTTGTTTCTCAAGATCAAGTGAATGATGACAGTTTAAGTGTTTCAATATTGGATAATACAGTGAACACGACAATAAGTAGTCTAGGCCTTATAAAATATTTTGACTAGTGAAGATGCTTTGCCTTTGTAATGCAGCCGCATGTTGCTTTGCATCACCATGCTTCTGAGTAGTGTAATGAGAAATGACCAGAATAATGAAAAATGACAGGCTGCTTGGCCAGCAGTGAACCTTGGTCAATTACAACACCAGATAATGCCAATCTACACCATTCAAAGGCTATCTGGGGCAAAACATACCATCTGAATGGAATGGTGTCTGATTTAGAAAATACTGGCAACTAAATGATTTTTATATCTTTAAATGTCTGTTGTAGATTTAAGATTTTTCTTCTACTTCTCGGATCTCCATTCAGAGAAATATTTTTATATGAGACAGAGCACTAAAATGTTGCACTATTTTGGACATTAGGATGATTTTTTTTATTTCAAATTTCAGAAAGATGTTCTGTAATGTTCACTCAAATAGTGTCAGATCATTTCATTTAGAGGATAAAGACATTTATGTGTCTATTTATTTGATTTGTAAGAGGTCTAACAAGGGAAATTTCTTTGACAGGCCCTCAAATTTAAATACAATTAGTTTCATAGTGGTTTATCTTAAAATGTCTTGACAACCCTTTATCTTAGAATGGAGTTGCTGAGAATGGATCATCATACTTTCTCCAGTTGAAGAGTGTGATCATCATTTGAGCAAAGAACTTTCTAATTTAGGAGGAAGACCACCAAAAGAGTGAGATATTGCCTGTGGAAGGGATTGGTAGACTTCTGGCAGGAAATAGGAAGAAGGAACAAGAAAGATAAAATTAGAGAGAGAGAGAGAGAGAGAGAGAGAGAGAGAGAGAGAGAGAGAGAGATTAATGTGAAGTATGAGTATGACTAAGAGCCAAATGGCATTGCCTTAGCGATACACATGAATTTGCCTGGAGAGTTTTGAGCCCCAGAATCTGAGTTGATAGGAAAAGACATTTTTGGAGATGTATGAGTTGATTAAATTGTTCTTTTGGGTAAAATTATTCTAGCAGAATCTCTTTGATATTAGCCTATTTGGATCTCTCCTCTCCTTCCCTCCCCTCCCCTCCCCTCCCCTCCTCCCCTCCCCTCCCCTCCTCTCCTCTCCTCCCCTCCTCTCCCCTCCCCTCCCCTCCCCTCCCCTCCCCTCCCCTCCCTTCCCCTCCCCTCCCCTCCCCTCCTCTCCCCCCTCTCCTGTCCTGTCCTCTCCTCCCCTCCCCTCCCCTGCCATCCTCTCCTCTCCCCTCCCCTTCCCTTCCCTTTCCCTTCCTTCCCCTCCCTCCCACCCCTTCCCTTCCCACTTCTACCCTCCCCAACCCTCCCCTCCCTAGCCCTCCCCTCCCCTCCATTCCTCTCTCCTTTCTCCCCTCCTCTCTCCTGCCTTCCTTCTCTTCTCCTTTCTTCTATCCTTCCCTCCTCTCCTTTCATTCCTTTCTTTGATGAAGTGTCTCAAGTAGGGCTGGATGGAATTAAACTGGTAATGTAGCCAAATATAATCTTGAACTCCTGATCCTTCGGCCTCCACCTCTTGAGAGTTGGGACTACACACATGAGCCATCAAGTCTAGTTTTTACAGTGCTGGGGATCAAATCCCAGAGTATTATGCATGCCAGTCAAGCACAGTACCAATTGTGCTATATCCCTAGCTCTGTTTGAATCATTTATAATGAAAGCGAAGATGTTGTAAAGGTTTGATTTGAATGTGGAATGGCTCCTACAGGCCCATGTATTGAACACTTGATACCAAGCTGGTGGTGCTATTTTGGGAAGTTGAGGAAAATTTAAACAGTGACAAGATGGAGGATATAGGTCACAAAATAGCATGTCTTTGGTGGCATGTCTGGCTATGATCATGTCTCACTGTTTCTCAGTGTGCTCCACTGTCACTCCCATGGTCATTGATGTGTCCACATGGAGGGGCCAAGAGACTATGGACCAAACTTTCAGAAACTGAATCAAAATGAAGTTTTCCTTTCCTTTAAGTTGTTTTATTAGGCATTTCCTCACGGCAATAAAAAGTCTAACATTCAGAGGAATCAGGAAAGGGCACACACATATTTCTCAAGAAAGCTTTTAGAAACAAAATCTATAGGAAAGTGAGTGAACAAACAAAAATACAGTACAAAACAAACAAATAAACAAACACCTAAATCACTGCATATGAAGAAATAACAGATGATATAGTGATAGCATTTGATGTATTTTCCCAACTTTTCTATGATGCTGTTGTAATGTTTTTTATTTAGGAGAAAGTAACACTAGCAGTTTAGGGTGTGTATACACTGGGCTCAGGGAAACCTGATCAAATCCTGAAGCTACAGTCAGAGGCTCAGAGATAACACTCAATTCTGTTTCCAGCTGCTCATGAATTGGAATCTGGTAATTTAATCACCCTCTTTCTTGGTTTCCTCAAGTTGAGAACCAAACTCGCCACCAATTTCTGTTCCTGTTTTCCTTCCTTCCTTCCTTCCTTCCTTCCTTCCTTCCTTCCTTCCTTCCTTCCTTCCTTCCTTCCTTCCTTCCTTCCTTCCTTCCTTCTCTCTCTTCTTTCTTTCTTTCTTTCTTTCTTTCTTTCTTTCTTTCTTTCTTTCTTTCTTTCTTTCTTTCTTATTAGATATTTTCTTTTTTATCTTTTTTATTTTGTTTTTTTAATTAGGTATTTATTGCATTTACATTTCCAATGCTATCCCAAAAGTCCCCCACCCGCTCCCCCACCCAACCACTCCCACTTCTTGGCCCTGGTGTTCCCCTGTACTGAGTCAGATAAAGTTTGCACGACCAATGGGCCTCTCTTTCCACTGATGGCCGACTAGGCCATCTTCTGATACATTTTAAATGCTATCCCGAAAGTTCCCTATACCCTCCCTCCGCCCTGCTCCCCTACCCACCCACTCCCGCTTCTTGGCCCTGGCATTCCTCTATACTGGGGCATATAAAGTTTGCAATACCAAGGGGCCTCTCTTCCCAGTGATGGCCGACTAAGCCATCTTCTGCTACATATGCAGCTAGAGACACGAGCTCCACTATGTTCATAGCAGTCTTATTTATAATAGTCAGAAGCTGGAAAGAACCCAGATATCCCTTAACAGAAGAATGGATACAGAAAACCTGTTCCTGTTTTTAGCAATATTAGAGCAGGTGTTTCAAAATAGTGAAACAAGTGAAAGTAACTTAAAGTACATTGACTAGAAATAAAAATTAACCTAGTTAAAAAGCCTAGTCTGCCAGCAATGGGAGGAGAGATCCTTGGTCTTACGAAGATCATATACCCCAGTACAGGTGAATGCCAGGGCCAGGAAGTGAGAGTGGGTGGGTTGGGGAGCAGGGTGGGGGGAGGGTATAGGGGATTTTGGGGAGAGCATATGAAATGTAAATGAAGAAAATATCTAATAAATAAAGAAATAAATAAAATGAAGAAATTATATTTATTTGTAGCTCAGAAGGCTTGTAATGTGGGGAAACACAAGCAGTCCTGAAAATATGCCCAGAAAATGGCACCTGTATTCATAGATTTAAGACACAAATGGGGTGTGAGAATTAAATCACTTGTTAGTAAAATATTTTGGTTGATTATAGAAAAGTTAAGCTGTTTGTGAAAAATGATTGGGGTACAGTCTTAGTCTCTGTGTGGTTCAATGGAAGGGACCTGTTGAACTAAAGGTCAGCAGAAATAAACTGTGTTTCAGGAAAATGATGTGGTCCAGTCTAGAAGTCAGCTTGCACTGGAGTTGGTAAGCATGTCTGCAGCCCAGTTCAAAGGTTCAAGTGCAGGCATGTCTGAGGCCTCATATAACAGTGACTCTGGGCACCATAGGAAGGACTTTGAACTATTTGCTACTCCATTTTCATTCTTTAGTTTGTTTTGTTTTGGCAGCTACTTGTTCCAGGAAATGACAGTTCCTAGAAAGGAAAACAACTCACCTACTGCAATTATTTCCTTTGGAAGAATAGAAGATAACTCAGAAAGTCTTGTTTAAGACTCCCTTTCTGCTGTGCCCATTAACCCAGATGGATACTTGTTTGTTTCCCACTTTGCAAAGTTCACTTGATGACCATCTAGTTGAAGCTCTGAAACTTTATAAAGATCATCTCCAACTTTCCTTTGCTGACATATTAAGACTGGAGTGAATCTGCTAAATGACTGTGCTTGCTAACAAGGTTTTTGAGGAGAATTGTTCTGTCTGTTTAAGGTTTGATAATATTTAAAAGAGGATAGTTGGACCTTATACTGGTTTTATCTTTTATTTTCTTAGATTCATACTGATGACATTTCCTTCTTCCCTTCTCTCCATATCAGCTACAGATTAAGGTTCTTTTAGGCTTTTTCCCCCCATTTCTCATGTGCTTCAACTGCTTTCTTTTATTCTCTTTGAATTAAAATTGCAATATAACATGACATTTTTTTTTCTTTTTTAGGAACATCCATGGGTAAATTCTAGTTGCAATTAAGAAGCAAAAACAAGACCAAAACAAGCACAAACTTGTCATCTCAGAACTCAGTGAGCTTGAGGCCAGCCTGAACTACACAAATAACCATCCTCACATGTAGCTACAAAGTACCCATAAACTACAACCAAGCACATAATAACTTCAACAAACACATGAAACAGATAGAAGTTAAAAGTTAGATGATGGTGTTTGTGTAAGAATAATTTTATAGAACTATATACTTAAATAAAGGGAAGATAGTAAACTTTACATCACTCACATTTTATACAACATACAAAAAAGAACCTGAAGACAATTTCTTCCTCACAATCTTTGTACAGGCACTACAGGAGTCTAAGATAGGACTGTATGGATCCTCCTTACAAGACATACATAAAATATGCCAGATCTAGTGCTTGTTTAAGGAAGTGATCAGTAGATACAATATTCTTTCCCTTCTTGGTCTACATTTTCTTCTCCTTTTCTTCAGTGAAGACTCTGAGAGGTAACTCTTTTCTTGTATTTAAAGATCAATTTCAAACTGATAGCTAATGTCAGACCACAGTAGGGAAGTACTAAGAGCTTGGTTTAAGAAAGTGTTGCTTTAGTATTCCTCTCTGTTCTGACCCAATTTTTGCCCTGGTGGGTTCACAGTGTGATAACAGGTAAGGAAATGTATAGTTCCACCTATATTAAATTTAGAGAGAGTGTGGGTGGATCTCAAAGAAAAGTAAATGCAGTCAGAAATGGAAGTACTAATCAATATTTGAATATCAAAATTCTTTGACACCAGATACATGATGAGTACACAACTTATCATAGCTCCACACATCTGAGATATCTAGTTTTTGGTGTAAGACTCATCAGAGTTTATTTATTTGTGAGGTCCAGTGCAAAAGACAAAAGGCCATTGTTCAAAAAGGAAAGAGGAATTACCATTAACATATTAACATGCAAGGACATTTCCTTTCTTTCATGATCTCTCTCTTAACTTCCATTTTAAAATCTGCTATTATATGTGACTCTAAGTAAAGAAAAATTAAAAGTTGATATATCCACAAAAGAAACTTTCCATCCTTTGATGGTTCACTAATTTGAGTCTAGGAGGAACTGTAATGCCTAATTGTTAACTTGACTCAGTTGAGAGATACCCAAGAGATTAGTGAAACACACTTCAAGGTAGTGTCTATGAAGTAATTTCTAGAGAAGATTGATGAATGAGCCAGCAACTCCCTGAATATGAACGACACCATCCAACCTGATGGAGTAAAAGTAATTCCACCAGCTAGTGGGTACAAGTTCCATATCCAGCAAGGATGTTTGTTGCTGCCATTGCCTGTGGCTGTCAGACTCCAGCTTCTTCAACCTTTCAGTGTGCACTTAAATTAGTTACTTTTCATGTTTTCAGCCTCTGACTACATCTTTGATCCTTTCTGTTAAGAAGCTTCTAGTTCCTTAGACTGGGAAGCTGCTAAGTAGTTTGCCTCCTCAACTGTTAATTTGCAGTCAGCTACTGTTGAACTACTCAACCTCCAGTTATGCAAAGGAATCCAAGAAATCTGTCTATATGTCTGTCTGTCTGTCTATCTATCTATCTATCTATCTATCTATCTATCTATCTACCTATCTATCTACCTATCTATCCATCATCTGTTATATATTACTATCTATCTTCTGTTTGCTCTGTACATCTGGAGAATGCTGACTTAAAATAGGAGCAGTCTCTAAAGTTCCATTATCTAACTCAAACAAAGCTCTCTAAGAGGAACTGGATTACTATAATGCCCCTTCATAGAGTCTCATTAAATGCAAGACTAATTCACGGGAAAAGAAAGTGGTAACCCACATAAGAACATAATCTTTGTTTGTCATGTGTTGTCCTTCCCTTTCTCCTAATTTATTTACCTCAAAATCTAAAAACTCTTATTACTCTTCATAGTTTAGGGTAATACATAATAGTTTATAGCTATATAAACTTCACCTATCAGGCGACTGTTCTCTGATTCTTTATGTGAATGCACAAAGAGCACATTCCTATATCCTTTTGTGTGTTAACCTTGCTACTTTAATTTCCCTGAAACCTTCAGAGGATGAAAGGAAATTTCTCTTTGTCCCTATGTTGCTATGTAAGCATACTCTGGATCACAGAGCTCCATTCATTGAAACAAGTTAGGGAGAAAATGACTTGTCTTAGTTGATATCTCCATCCTCTGTTTGGCCACATGCACCTGCTTCATCCGAGAAGAGAACTATCCTGGAAGAGCAAGTAGGGATGGACTAAAGAGTGTATTTCTCCTCACTTTAAAAGAATAATTGACCCACTTGCCTTTTTTTGAGCATGTAAGGCAACTGCATTTATGTAAGTTTGGAGATATGAGGATTAGGTTAAGACAGATCATAAGTTAACGCTTTAGGGCTGTGGGGGCAATGCGGCACATGGAGCATTACATTAATATTAGTAGCCTTACTGACAGTGATGCTGTTGAGATTAGAACCTAGCTCTCTCTGCCTCTGAGCTCTTTCTATCTGATAATGCCAGTCCTTATACAAGATAAAGCCACTCTTGAGCACCTACTGTGTTCTAGCCATATGGAAGGCACCTCATGTAACAACTATGTGACAGGGTAACATTGATACACATGCTCAACTTCTAATGTATAGACTGAGGCTTGTTAAGCTAACTTAGCACCTTGCTTGAGGTCACAGATCAAGTTGTGACAACTAAAGCACACGGGTCATTTCCAAACCAAAACTTAATCATATCTTCCAAGGTTTCCAGAAGATCAGGGAAAATGCAATTCGGACATCTTCCCCTTCATTGATCATTCCAGAATGTTAGATTACTTTCATCATTAAACCTTGTTGGTTCTCTTGAGTGTGTACCCAAAGGAATCAAAGTAAATATACAACAGTGATATCTATGCGCCCGTGTTCATTGCAGTGCTTTATTCATAAGAGTTAAATCATGGAGTCAGCCTATGTGCCCATCAATAGGTAAATGAATAAAGAAAATCTGGCTTCTATACACAATAGAATATTATGCATACAGAAGAATTGTACTGGGGATGCAGTTTCATCAGTAATGTGTTTTCCTTACAAGCATGAGAACCTGAGTTCAACACCTAGAACTCTTGTAATAAAGCTAGGTGTGGTAGTATGTGCTATAATCCCAGCACTGGGGAGGCAACAAACAGTGGCCTCCACCCTCCTGGTCCTTGAAAGTCTGCCATCCTAGCCTAATCAGAGATCGTTAGGTCAAGGAGAGATTCTGTCTCAAAAATTAAGTTGGATGGTTCCTGAGGAACATCACCTGACTTGAACAAATGGGCACACCCTTACCTGTATGCATCTGTGCACATTTTAAAATAAAAAAGAACAAAATTTAGTAATTTGCAGGAATATGGATGGGCTATCATGTTAAGGAAATAATCTAGACTCAGAGAGACAAATAAGGCTGCTATTACATGTGTAATCTACGTTTACATACTTGTACACAAATGTGCATGTATAAAAATGTAAGTAGAATGGAGACTATTTAGATGGAGTGTGTGAAAGTGTGAGTGTATGAAAGGTGGGAGAACTAGACAAGACAATTGATGAATAATTTGAGCAAAGTCTAATGATTTATCTGCATGAAATGCCTGACAAATACTGAGGTGGATGCTCACAGCCATCCATTGGACAGAGCACAGGATCCCAAATGAAGGAACTAGAGAAAGGACCCAAGGAGCTGAAGAGGTTTGCAGTCGTATAGGAGGAACAACAATATGAACTAACCAGTACCCCCAGAGCTCCCTGGGACTAAACCACCAATCAAAGAAAACACATGGTAGGACTCATGGCTCTAGCTGCATATGTAGCAGAGGATGGACTAGTCAGTCATCAATGAGAGGAGAGGCCCTTGTTCCTGTGAAGGCTCTATGACCCAGTATAGGGGACTGCCAGGGCCAGGAAGCAGGAGTGGGTGGGTTGTGGAGCAGGGGGAGTGGGAAGGGGATAGGGGATTTTCAGAGGGGAAACTAGGAAAGGGGATAATGTTTGAAATGTAAGTAAATAAAGTATCTAATAAAAAAATTATAGTTAAAAAAAAGAAAATACCATGATGAATCTGATTGCACTGTAAAACAGTATACATGAATGCTTTTTAAAAACACATTTTTGATGAAAAGAAAATCCTTCTTTGTTAATGACAAATGCATTTTTGAGGACTATTTTCTGCCTGCTTTGGAATGGGGACTTGATATGGAGAAAAGAATTATGATTTTTCCAATTGCTTCTTTGATTCAGTTTCTCAACCTTCAAACCCCTCTTTGGATGCTAGGACTGACCCCATGAGGGGTTGAGATGGTCAGCAATAAAGAAAATAAAGGGCCACATCTGCAACACCTTTTATTTTACTTCTTTCTTCAAACATGTTCAGTGACCCATCACAACTAGAATTTGCTGAGTTAATTCACTGAAAATCATTTGAACTTACATGGGATTTTAGCTTCAGCTGTTGCCATTTAACCCAGATCTGTTAGAACTTTGGTACACAAAGCTAAAGGCTGTCAGAAAACAAAAACCAGTTAAGATGCTTTCCTTGGAATCAATTGTGAAATAAAAACCTAACCAAACCAAAACCCAAAGCTGTCAGTTCTGGTTTCAAGTATCATAATTTATATTTAATCTAGAGTGACCTAGAAAATTTTGATTGGAGGTCTACTTTTCTTTGTTTATGCCTGGGGGAATGAATGGGATGAGGATGCAGAGAGAAAAGACAAGGCAATTGTGTTGGAAGTGCTCATGAGATCTGTGAGGTGATGGTAACCTTGGTCCCAAACAGTTGTATGAGCAATGTGAGGTCACTGACAGGTGGCTCTCAGATGACTGGACTAGACTGGAAAATGTATCCAGAATATCATCCACTCCCTGATACTCAGTCAAACTGGACAGTCAACAGAGAGGAAAAATCCACAGGGATATTCGGCTTAGCCTTTGAAGGAGGAGAACAAGTGGGAGACCCTATGTAAGGCCAAAGGAATTAGTTGCAGAGTTTTTGTCTTTATGTCTATTTGGGTGACCTCACTAAATGTCTGAATTATTGGGTACAGCCAGTGGCTTGTTGGCTTTTGAATGTGAGCACCTTTAGCTACTGGTATCCTCTAGCTCATGCCAAGAGCAGGACAGCAATATGAGAGCTGAATCACTCATGCTTTTCCACATTCTGGTATCTCTGTACAGCAACTGAGCTAAGGTGGTAGATGACTGTTATTTACTAGCTCTCTGGCCAGAAAACCTCTAAGATGTTTTGCTAGGTCTTTGTATGGTTCCAGGGACAGACTTGAATCGGGGCAAAGGCGAACACAGAGAAACAGCTGAGATTAGGTAGACTGAGTTCTCTGATGGCAAAGCTGAAATACCTCAGAAGCTCAGTTTATTTATTATATACAATTGAACAGAGAGGCAGGACTGTTGTATACAGTTGAACAAGGAGGAGGGGTTATGACATTTATATAAACAAGGAGACAGAGAATTTGGTATTCCACTGGGTCCAGGAGACTGGTTTACCTATCTCAGCATGTGCTGTCTCTACAGGGGAGCAGTCTTCAGGCTGTAACGTCTCAAGGAGAGAAAGATATGGTGGACATTTTGTGTACTCACTCTCAACATCCACACACAGAATGGAAAGAAAGAATTTTCCATTTCCCTCTGATTTTCACTAGGGTTGGTGGTGGAAGAAAGACTTTCATCATTTGTCACATCCATTCCCCTGAAGTTTAGGGTCCAAGAATCCTGGCTAGGGGCAGTGAGGGAATGAAGAAATGGCAGACAGTGAAACTGGGATCAGGTGGGGTTCTTTATTTAACTACTACTATTACCACCTCCACAGCAACTTGGAAACTTCAGTATGTTTATTAAGTATAGCACAAAGGTGTGGTGTTGAGGGCAGGTTAGCTACTTTGTGTAGGGGGTGTGTCTGAGGCAAGCAGTTTTAAGCTGTAAGCATCCAGGAGATAGAAGCTACAATTGATAGTCTTTGCACACATTGGTTAATCATCATAAACACTCATACTTGGACTCTCAAAAAAATGTTTACCATTTTCTTGAGCTTGACCTATAAGGCTATGACAAATTTTCACAGGCCAACTTGTCTTGGAGATCTCAAAATGTCCATGTTAAAACATACATTCACTCAGGATTTTGTGTTTTTAAGGCTTCCTTTGCTCCCTGGGGTGTGTGCCATAGTGTCTTACAGAGTATTCTATTTATTGCCTGCCTTTCCTTCTTCATCTTGCTATTCTCCCCTCCCCTGACACTGACATTCCTTGAGGCCATTTCTAGACTTTGAAGCCTCAGAGCTGGTTTTTAGGGACCCAAGCCAGAGAAAGACCCAGTGTCGCCAAAGCAGCTTTCCATTCAAGTGATAAGAAAATCATGAATTCTGCCCAAACGATTGTAGCCAGTACATGCATGCACTTTTATCTTTACTTGTTCAGAGAAAGCCGACTGGATGAATGACAAAGCCAATGGCTTTCTTGATGTGTCAAGTATGAGTTTTAGCCTAAGCCTTTAGGAAATCAGCTAGTTGCACTAGACCAACTGAAGAGCAGAACTCTTTGGAGCTTAAGGGAAGTTCACAAGGCCACTGCAGATCTGTGAGCTCTCTGTTCTGCTTTCCAGTTCAAGAGGTGTGGGAAGAGAGGTAAAGACAGCAAAGTTCATCCTCTCCTAGAGCAAGTTTACAGTCCTGGGAAAGGAGGCAGACATTCCATTTCTTCCCACCCATGGCAGAAGGGAAGAGGAGTAACATGATTTCCCCAGTTGGAGTGTTGGCCACTAAGGATTTTGCTAAGCATCTGAACTGCTAACTTGAGGCAATAGGGGATGAATAACAACAGGAACAAAAATTGCTTTCACCAAATGGTGTTTTGATGGAAAAAGCAACTTATCAATCATAGAAAATAATGAAGCCACTAAGGTTTATATTCAGAAAACCCACATAAAATTGTTGGCAATGATCCAGTGGTAGAGTGTTAGACTCAAAATGAGCTACTTTATTTTAGGTGAGTAGATCAGAGAAAGCTGCATTATTTTTAATTATTGTGATTATTCATAACAACACTGCAAATGTGTATAGTACCATCCTTCTGAGGAGCTTGAGGCCTTTCATATATATTATCTCATTTCTCTTTTATGACATCCCAGGGGGAATATGTATTATTAACTTCCTAGTGCCATGGGACTGCATTTTTGCAAGTTCATTTTGCTGGGAATGAACAAAGCTGCATCATTACAGAAGCAGATGCTTGTTGCCAGTCACCTACACTATGCCTCCCCAATGTGAGTTAATTATGACAGCCTTCCGTCCCCCATCATCTGACTTTCCTTTGGGAAACCATTTTTTCTCCTTCTGCCTCAGTTTATAGGATGATGAAGGAGTCTAGTTAATCCGTTTAGCTGGTATTAAATCAACTTATTACTGTAGAAAGAAATAAACATTGTAGGAAAACCTTGGGCATGATTAATTATCACCTATTCAGTTTGCTAGTTACAGCAAGTTATTGATGAGTATTTTCAGACAAAAAAAAAGGCTATATGATAAACTTTCCTTGTTACTCACTTTTAAATGGGGATTTCTCCATTAACAGGAACTGCTTAGTTTTGGAATGAGCTTAAAAGTAAATCTTTGTCTAGATAGGAAACACTGTCAAATCATTGATTAATATGGTATAAATCTAATTTCATCTGCACCTTTAAGAAATGTTAGATGTAGGTTTTTTCATTAATTAGAAATATCACAAAGTTAACTTACAATTTTTTTTTCTGTATGAATTATACTTTAGTAAGCTTTACCAGAAATACTTTGCAAAGATTCCATTTTTTCAAGTCTTCTATGAGGACCAGAGGCCACCACTGTCATCTCTGCATCTGAGGATATGGGTTGCCTGGAGAGGTGAAGCTTATCTGACTTTCCCAGTACTCTGTGCCCTTTCTAGCACTAATCTATATATTGAGGTCTTCAGGATATTAGTAAACAAAAAGGCTATGAAGCATATAAAAAACAGTCTTCCACTCAAACATTCTACAAAATCTGGGTCAAGAGAAGCCTTTAAATATTGTCAGGCTGTATAGCTGACTTCAGGGCCACCATTTCAAGAGTTTAGTTGCATTTCCACTCTGAAGATTTTTTGGGGGGAACGTGGGGGACAAATTTACAGGTCTTCTTTGTACTGGAAAGGCATGCCATGTCAGTGGGATTGACCACCATGGAAATACAGCAGGGGAAGCTCTCCTCACAATTGCTGTTTGCTTGAACTGACTTTGGTCCTTTCGTTGATGCCAGCTCAACCAGTTCCTTTCTTGTCTAATTAGTAGAGGTGTCCTTCTTCCAGTCAACTCCAGGGCTCATTTTGTGCTTCAACAGCCAGTTCTTCAATGGTCATCCTAGACAATTGCTAAGGTTTAAACAGACAACTTTATAAGCTTTATTTTCTTTTCAGCCATCTCACAGCCTTCTATAAAGATGATTAAGTGAATCTGGCTTGTTTTAGTTCTTTTGATTCAACAGAGCTGTCTCCTGTTTATAAATCCATTTCTGTAATCGAATCCATCTGGCCATTCCTTGTAGCCTCTGAACTTATAACAGCTACTAAAACTGTAAATAAAAGGCCCCTGGATACTGCAACAACCCTCTTCTGCTGTCAGGAAACATGTGCTTTATACAAACTATGAAAATGGAGCATAAGGAAAAATTGACGAGAAGAAAATTAAGGAGAGATAGATCAATGTAGCAACACAGTAAGCATGCTTTGAGTGACTGCAGCAAAAATTAAAAATAGTCTGCCATATGGGTTATGCCTTCCTTTTAACCCCTACTACTAGGGGTAAGGGTTGTGATATGTTGAGAATTGTGGTAAATGGGTCAGAAAGGATAGTGAAAATTTGTAGGCTGATATGTTTTGGCAATTAGCTTTTACATGCAGTAACATGCTTTACTATATTATTTATTTAAGTTCCATTATATCCCTGACAATCCCAGGAGATGCCTGGTGCACACTGTATGCTAGGCAAGGTACCCAGATCAGTGAAATCATATGTAAGATGTAGACAAAAGTACTGTATACCTGAAAGAGACACAATACCATTTAATGTATCGGATAATAAACATTTATGTCATTTTATTTGTTATAAATAATTTTAATAATAGATAGAAGAGGGACTTGGGGCTGGGGAAGTGGTGGCTTGATTGGTAAAATATTTGCTCCATTGGCATGAGGACCAGATTTGATTCCCTAAAACCATGTGAAAAATGGTGGTGTTGGTGATATAGACAGGCAGATCCTTGGAGCTCACTGCTCACCTAATCTAAAGAAAATTGTGAACTATAGGTTCAGTGAGAGCCTGTCTTTCAAAATAATGTGGAAAGAGACTGAGGAAAACATCTGATGTTGACTTTTGGCATCTGCATGCATATGTGCACATACAAACACATGAACATGTACATACTCAAACACAACATACTCAAAAGGGGGAAAAATTCAAATAGTAGTGAACACAGAAAGTCATTTGAAAATGATATACATTTACCTTCGTGTAGGCCTATGAATTGTGTCTGAGGTAAACACACAGTGCTATGCAAGCTGGGGAACCTGGCCCAGCTGATAGGTTTGTGGAAGGATTCCTGGAGGCGAGGGATAGCTTGAAGGTGGGGAATAGGCACAGAGAGTCACAGAAGGGTTTTCAGTTCTTGAAGCGATGTGGCCATATTTTGTGTGTGTGTGTGTGTGTGTGTGTGTGTGTGTGTGTGTGTATGTGTGTGTGTGTGAGTCATCTAGTAACTTCAGGTAGATATAAATGTGACTGCAGCTATTTCATGACTTGGAGTATAATATAGATCTTAAAGTGTGTACTGTGTTATCTAGGCTTTCAGGGGTATCTGGGCAACGTGAATAGAAACTGAAACATGAACATGAGCAAGAACACTAAGCTACATGCAGCAGACAAAACCTGATATATGAGTCTAGGTAGGTTGTCAAGAAAGGAGATTCATTTGGATTCATTGTTTTGAAGGTTCAAGATCGAGGGCCCACCATGTAGTGATGAGCTATTTTCTGGCATAGGACCTCATATGGCAAGATATATCCTAATCTCTTCTTATCAAGAGACCAGTATTCAATCATGTTGCTACATTATCTAACCCCAACAATGTACTATAGGAAAGGCAGAGCTGAACAGTTGAGAATAATCACACCCAAAACCCACCAGTTCAAAACACCATACTTACTTAAGTTTCCACCTTCTGAATACTTCACAATAGGGGATTAAACTCTATGAGTTTAAGAGAGGACAAGTCATATTCCAGTCACATACAGCAGAGGTGAGGTTGGGGGGTCCTCTTTCTTTGTTGTTTGTGTTAATTTATTGATCAGTTGAGGAATACAATTTTACTGGGACAATAATGCACAACTGTGGATAAAACCAGTTTGCTATACACAGCCAAGGGGGGCATAATATTAGAAAGTTTAAATATTTCAATCAAGAAGCTTCTCAAGTACTTCTCAAACAGAACAGTATCATACAATTGTTCCCTTTATACAATTCTTATATCACGTCATTTGATCATAAAGTCTGACAGCTATTTTGTAAAGAATTCCCCAGTTCATATACCCCCCAGCCATCTATCCCAGCCACTCTCCTGATGCTCACCTTTACCCATACTCTTTGCAGTGTTTTTGTTTATTTGGGTTAATAGCAATTTATTTCCTAAAGAATTGTTAACACATCTTGGATAGCCTTCCAAAGCAATGAAGCAAAAAGGTAAGCAAAGAAGCAACATCAGAAAAAGCCAGCCAAAAGCAGATTCACAGAAGCAGCCTGATTCAGTGAAATCTAAATCAAGCTGACATTGACAGAGAAGTTGCGCTGGATTACTCAAAGACCTCTAATGTCACCTCAGTTGGTGCCACCAGTCCCAGGCAGTTGAGGCCTTTTTATAAAGGGCATTCATTCATTTATTCATTCATTCATTCATTCCAGATACTTACTGAGCTTCTGCAGTGTGATGTACTTATGACAGGAGCATGTTCGAGATTCAGGTTGTGACAGTGAATAAGATCAACTGGTTCTTAATGAACTTACAATTTGTAGGAAAGGCAAATATTAGTATTCAATAGAATATGTGCAGAGAGTTTCAGAAACATTTTAAGCAATGAAATGAAAGGATGTGACCATATTTCTATTTTTAAGTCATTTAGTCATTCTAGGTGGATAGAGATATTGTTCCAACTTCATGATCATTGTAGTGACAATTCTGTTGGGGTAATTATGGATGATTGGCTAACCTGAAAACAAGACAATATAAGAAAGAAATTATTAATCTTAAAACATTGAAATATGGAAGGGTTTGTTATTCAACCTCAAGAATTATTCAGGAGAAGAATGCCTTTTCTTCTTTGATTAAAAAAAAATGATCAGAAATGTCTTGAATGTTCCAATTATTTTCTTATCTAAGGCAAGAAAGTTCAAAAGTTTAACAAATGACCTTTTAGAGTTTCTTATGGCTTCACTGTGTATGATTTATTAAGTGAAAGTAACTCCAAATAAAACATGTACTTATGACAGGAGTAAGGATGTGATCAAAGTCCTTCAAGCTCTGTCCCAGCTTCTTTCTTTCTATTTTTATAGGGAAACTATTTACAAAGTGCTATTATAGGCTAGCTGGCACTGGGAAGTTCTTTTCATCTCTTCCTCCTGCCTTTCCTCACCCCTCCCTTTTATTTGTCCTAGGGTTTAGATTCCTTTTATTACTGCAAATGTTTTTGCTGCATGTGGATATGAGGGACACCTAATAAAGAACTTCATTTTTATTCTGTATGGATAACTGTGTCATTTGTTCTCAATGACTTAATCTTCCCTTCACTATAGGGTGGTTATATGTCCCCACCTATTGCCAGGAAAATGAGCCATATTTTTTTTTTCATTCCAGTAACATTGCTGAGTTTCTGGTTTGCTCTGATGTGCTGTCTAGTGAAGTGGAAACTTCTAGTCTCTTTGGAAAGATAGTTATGTCAAATGATGTTTTGCTGGAGCACACAGGTAAAAGGATATCTTGATAAAGCAGGCAGGTGAAAGAATGTTTTCCTGAAGCAGATACAGGTAAAAGGGTGTTTGAATATAGCAGACACATGAAAGGACTCTTGATGAAGGAGTATAAATATGACCCCACAGTCAGTGGGAGAGGAGCACTGAGCCTTGGCTTGGTTTGTTCCACCTCACTATTCTTTGCTAAAGATACACATGTATTGGTTTGCTATACATAGCATTGTTGAGCTCAACTTGTGGTAAAGCTTCTATTGAGAGAAACTCACCTAAGAACTACTCCCGAGGAGCATCTCCGGGAGATATCTTGGATCCCAGACTCCACCGAGACTACTCTGCACAGGTGAGAGTGTTGATTACAGAAGCCAACAGCTTCTGGGACAGGTGGGAGCCACAGAGCTTGTGAGGCAGCCCCCTTTTTGGGCTCCAGACATCCGGGCACCTTCCCTGCCAGAGGATAGGTGTCCACCCGGCCAGGGAGGGCTTTGCCTGAGCATCTACAGGAGACATCTTGGTTCCCGGACTTCATCGAGACTACTCTGCACAGGTGAGAGTGTGGACTACAGAAGCTAACAGCTTCTGGGACAGGTCATAATTTGGGCCTTCATCTTCTGCCAGGAGGCAAGACTGAACTCCAGATATCTGTGCACCTTCCCTGAAAGAGGAGAGCCTGCCTGCAGAGAGTGCTCTGACCACTGAAACTCAGGAGAGAGCTAGTCTCCCCGGTCTGATGGTAGAGAATAATATAATCACGAGAGGAACAAGCTCTAACTAGAGACAACTATAACAACTGACTCCAGAGTTTACCAGATGGTGAAAGGCAGAAGTAAGAATCTTACTAACAAAATCCAAGACCACTCACCATCATAAGAACCCAGTACTCCCACCTCAGCCAGTCCAGGGCACCCCAACGCACCCGAAAACCTAGACCCGGATTTAAAGGCATATCTCATGATGATGGTAGAAGACATCAAGAAGGCCTTTAATAACTCACTTAAATACAGGAGAACACTGCTAAAGAGTTGCAAGTCCTTATAGAAAAAACAGGAAAACACATCCAAACACATGACGGAAATGAATAAAACCATACTAGGCCTAAAAAGGGAAGTAGACACAATAAAGAAAACCCAAGTGAGGCAACGCTGGAGATAGAATCCCTAGGAAAGAACTCTGGAATCATAGATGTGAGCATCAGCAACAGAATACAAGAAATGGAAGAGAGAAACTCAGGTGCAGAAGATTCCATAGAGAACATCCGCACAACAATCAAAGAAAATACAAAATACAAAAAGATCCTAACTCAAAATATCCAGGAAATCCAGGACACAATGAGAAGACCAAACCTACAAATAATAGGAGTAGATGAGAATGAAGATTTTCAACTCAAAGGGCCAGCAAATATCTTCAACAAAATTATAGAAGAAAACATCCCAAAACTAAAGAAAGAGATGCCCATGAACATACAAGAAGCCTACAGAATTCTAAATAGACTGGACCAGAAAAGAAATTCCTCCCGACACATGATAATTAGAACAACAAATGCACTAAATAAAGATAGAATATTAAAAGCAGTGAGGGAAAAAGATCAAGTAACATATAAAGGCAAGCCTATCAGAATTACACCAGATTTTTCACCAGAGACTATGAAAGCCAGAAGATCCTGGACAGATGTTATACAGACACTAAGAGAACACAAATGCCAGCCCACGCTGATAAACACAGGCAAACTTTCAATTACTGTAGATGGAGAAACCAAAGTGTGAACACTTTGCCCCTTCTTAGAATTGGGAACAAAACACCCATGGAAGGAGTTACAGAGACAAAGTTTGGAGCTGAGACAAAAGGATGGACCATCTAAAGACTGCCATATCCAGGGATCCATCCCATAATCAGCCTCCAAACGATGACACCATTACATACACTAGCAAGATTTTGCTGAAAGGACCCTGATGTAGCTGTCACTTGTGAGGCTATGTCAGGGCCTAGCAAACACATAAGTGGATGGTCATAGTCAGCTATTGGATGGATCACAGGACCCCCAATGGAGGAGCTAGAGAAAGTATCCTAGGAGGTAAAGGGATCTGCAACACTATATGTGCAACAACATTATGAACTAACCAGTATCCCTGAACTCTTGACTCTAGCTGCAAATGTATCAAAAGATGGCCTAATCAGCCATCACTGGAAAGAGAGGCCCATTGGATATGCAAACTTTATATGCCCCAGTACAGGGGAACACCAGGGCCAAAAAGTGGGAGTGGGTGGATAGGGGAGTGGGTGGAGGGTATGGGGGACATTTGGGATAGCATTGGAAATGTAATTGAGGAAAATACCTAATAAAAAATATTGTAAAAAAGGTATTCCACGACCAAACGAAATTCACACATTATCTTTTCACCGAATCCAGCCCTTCAAAGGATAATAACAGAAAAAAAAAAAAAAAACAATACAAGGACGGAAACCACATCCTAGAAAAAACAAGAACGTAATCCTTCAAGATATCTATAAGAAGACAGCCACAAGTACAAAATGCCAACATTAACAACAAAAATAATAGGAAGCAACAATTACTTTTCCTTAATATCTCTTAATATCAATGGACTCAAATCCCCAATAAAAAGACATAGACTAACAGACTGGCTACACAAACAATACCCAACATTTTGCTGCTTACAGTAAACCCATCTCAGGGAAAAAGACAGACACTACCTCAGAATGAAAGGCTGGAAAACAATTTTCCAAACAAATGGTCTGAAGAAACAAGCTGGAGTAACCATTTTAATATCTAAAAATATTGACTTCCAACCCAAAGTCAGGGAGGGGCACTTCATACTCATCAAAGGTAAAAACTTCCAAAAGGAATTCTCAATTCTGAATATCTATGCTCCAAATACAAGGGCATCCACATTCATTAAAGAAAGATTAGTAAAGCTCAAAGCTCATATTGTACCACACACAATAATAGTGGGAGACTTCAACACACCACTTTCACCAATGGACAGATCATGGAAACAGAAACTAAACAGGGACACAATGAAACTAACAGCCATTTTAGTTTCATTTTCTAATTATGAAACAAATGGATCTTACAGATATCTACAGAACATTTTATCCTAAAACAAAAGGATATACCTTCTTCTCAGCACATAATGGTACTTTCTCCAAAACTGACCACATAATTGGTCACAAAACAAGCCTCAACAGATACAAAAATATTAAATTGTCCCATGTATCCTATCAGATCACCACGGACTAAGGCTGATCTTCAATAACAAAATAAATAATATAAAGCCAACATTCACGTGGAAACTGAACAATGCTCTTCTCAATGATACCTTGGTCAAGGAAGGAATAAAGAAAGAAATTAAGGACTTTTTAGAGTTTAATGAAAATGAAGCCACAACATACCCAAACTTATGGGACACATTGAACGCATTTCTAAAAGGAAAACTCATAGCTCTGAGTGCCTCCAATAAGAAACTAGAGAGTGCACACACTAGCAGCTTGACAACACACCTAAAAGCTCTAGAACAAAAGAAAGCAAATTCACCCAAGAGGAGTAGACAGCAGGAAGTAATCAAACTCAGGGGCGAAATCAACCAAGTGGAAACAAGAACTATTCAAAGAATCCACCAAACAAGGAGCTGGTTCTTTGAGAAAAACAACAAGATAGATAAACCCTTAGTCAGACTCACTAGAGGACACAGGGACAGCATACTAATTAACAAAATCAGAAATGAAAAGGGAGACATAACAACAGATCCAGAAGAAATCCAAAACACCATCAGATCCTTCTACAAAGTCTGTACTCAACAAAACTGGAGAACCTAGATGAAATGGACAAGTTTCTAGACAGATACCAGGTACCAAAGTTAAATCAAGATCAGGTTAATGATCTAAACAGTCCTATATTCCCTAAAGAAATAGAAGCAGTCATTAATAGTCTCCCAGCCAAAAAAAGCCCCAGACCAGATGGGTTTAGTGCAGAGTTCTATCAGACCTTCAAAGAAGATCTAATTCCAGTTCTTCACAAACTATTCCACAAAATAGAAGCAGAAGGTACTCTACCCAACTCATTCTATGAAGCCCCAATTACTCTGATACCTAAACCACAAAAAGACCCAACAAAGTTAGAGAACTTCAGGCCAATTTTCCTTGTGAATATCGATGCAAAAATCCTCAATAAAGTTCCTGCTAACCAAATCCAAGAACACATCAAAAAAATCATCCATCCTGACCAAGTAGGTTTCATCCCAGGGATGCAGGGATGGTTTAATATAGGGAAATCCATCAACGTAATCTAGTATATAAACAAACTCAAAGACAAAAACCACATGATCATCTCATTAGATGCAGAGAAAGCATTTGACAAAATCCAACATCCATTCATGATAAAAGTCTTGGAAATATCAGGAATTCAAGGCCCATGCCTAAACATGATAAAAGCAATCTACAGCAAACCAGTAGCCAACATCAAAGTAAATGGTGAGAAGCTGGAAGCAATCCCACAGAAATCAGGGACCAGAAACAACCACTCTGGAAATCGGTTTGGCGGTTCCTCAGAAAATTGGACATAATACTACCAGAGAACTCCTAAACCTGATAAACAGCTTCAGTGAAGTAGCTGGATATAAAATTAACTCAAACAAGTCAGTGGCTTTTCTGTACACAAAGCATAAACAGGCTGGGAAATTAATTAGTGAAACAACACCCTTTTCAATAGTCACAAATTATATAAAATACCTTGGTGTGACTCTAACTAAGGAAGTGAAAGATCTGTATGATAAGAAAGTCAAGTCTCTGAAGAAAGAAATTCAAGAAGATCTCAGAAGATGGAAAGATCTCCCATGCTCATGGATTGGCAGGATCAATATAGTAAAAATGGCTATCTTGCGAAGAGCAATCTACAGATTCAATGCAATCCCCATCAAAATCCCAACTCAGTTCTTCAATGAATTGGAAAGGGCAATCTCCAAATCCATCTGGAATAACAAAAAACCTAGGATAGCAAAAACTCTTCTCAAGGATAAAAGAACCTTTGGTGGAATCACCATGCCTGACCTAAAGCTGTACTACAGAGCAATTGTGATAAAAACTGCATGGTACTGGTATAGAGACAGACAAGTAGACCAATGGAATAGAATTGAAGACCCAGAAATGAACCCACACACCTATGGTCACTTGAACTTTGACAAGGGAGCAAAAACCATTCAGTGGAAAAAAAGACAGCATTTTCAACAAATGGTGCTTGCACAACTGGCGGTTATCATGTAGAAGAATGAGAATTGATCTATTCCTATCTCCTTGTACTAAGGTCAAATCTAAGTGGATTAAGGAACTCCACATAAAACCAGAGGAACTGGAACTTATAGAGGAGAAAGTCGGCAAATAACCTCGAAGATAAGGGTACAGGGGAAAAATTCCTGAATAGAACAGAAATGGCCTGTGCTGTAAGATAGAGAATCAACAAATGGAACCTCATAAAATTGCAAAGGTTCTGCAAGGCAGAAGACACCGTCAATAAGGCAAAAAAGCCACCAACAGATTGGGAAAGTGTCTTTACCTTTCCTAAATGAGATAGGGGACTAATATCCAATATATATAAAGAACTCAAGAAGGTGGACTCCAGAAAATCAAATAACCCCATTAAAAATGGGGCTCAGAACTGAACAAAAATTCTCACCTGAGGAATACCGAATGGCAGAGAAGCACCTGAAAAAATGTTCAACATCCTTAATCATCAGGGAAATGCAAATGAAAACAACCCTGAGATTCCACCTCACACCAATCAGAATGGCTAAGATCAAAAATTCAGGTGACAGCAGATGCTGTCGAGGATGTGGAGAAAAAGGAACACTTCTTCATTGTTGGTGGGATTGCAAGCTTGTACAACCACTCTGGAAATCAGTTTGGCGGTTCCTCAGACAATTGGACATAATACTACCAGAGGATCCAGCAATACCTCTCCTGGGCATATATCCAGAAGATGTTCCAACCGGTAAGAAGGACACATGCTCCACTATGTCCATAGCACCCTTATTTATAATAGCCAGAAGCTGGAAAGAACCCAGATGCCCCTCAACAGAGGAATGGATACAGAAAATGTGGTACATTTATACAATGGAGTACTACTCAGCTATTAAAAGGAATGAATTTATGAAATTCCTAGGCAAATGGATGGACCTGGAGGGCATCATCCTGAGTGAGGTAACCCAATCACAAAAGATCTCAAATGATATGTACTCACTGATAAGTGGATATTAGCCCAGAAACTTAGAATACCCAAGATATAAGATACAATTTGCCAAACAAATGAAACTCAAGAAGAAGGAAGACCAAAGTGTGGACACTTTGCCCCTTCTTAGAGTTGGGAAATAAAACACCCATGGAAGGAGTTACAGAGGCACGAAAGGATGGACCATCTAGAGACCGACCGCCATATTCGGGGATCCATCATATAATCAGCCTCCAAATGCTGATTGCATACACTAGCAAGATTTTGCTGAAAGGACCCTGATATAGCTGTCTCTTGAGAGACTATGCCGGGGTGTAGTAAACACATAAGTGGATACTCACAGTCAGTTATTGGATGGATCACAGGGCCCCCAATGGAGGAACTAGAGAAAGTACCCAAAGAGCTAAAGGGATCTGCAACTCTATAGGCGGAACAACAATATGAACTACCCAGTACCCCCCAGAGCTCGTGTCTCTAGCTGTATATATATCAGAAGATGGCCTAGTCGGCCATCAGTGGAAAGAGAGGCCCATTGGTCGTGCAATCTTTATCTCCCTCAGTACAGGGGAACGCCAGGGCCAAGAAGTGGGAGTGGGTGGGTGGGGGAGTGGGTGGGGGAGCGGGTTGGGGACTTTTGGGATAGCATTGGAAATGTAAATGAAATAAATACCTAATAAAAAATTAAAAAAAAAGAGAAAGTACCTAAGGAGCTGAAGGGGTCTGCAACCTTATAGGTGGAACAACAATACGCACTAACCAGTACCCTGGAGCTCATGTCTTTAGTTGCATATGTAGCAGAAGATGGCCTAGTTGGCCATCATTGGGAAGAGAGGTCCCTTGGTCTTGCAAACTTTATATGCCCCAGTTCAAGGGAACGTCAGGAGCAAGAAGTGGGAGTTGGTGGATAGGGGACCAGGGAGTGGAGGGGATAGGGGACTTTTGGGATAGCATTTGAAATGTAAATGAATAAAATATCTAATAAAAATTTTAAAAAGTAAAAAAAAAAAAAAAAAAAAGAACTGCTCCCGAGGTTCCTGTGGCAGGTTGCTACTTCTATAGTCTCACCTTAGGCTGGTCGGCAAGGCTGGCAGTTTCTTCAGGATTGAAATACAGCTGCCTAGTGTCTCCTTGCTGAAAGGACTGGACTGTAGCTGCTGTTTTGTGCCTGGTGTCTGCCTGCCTAGAGGACTGCTCTGCAGCTGCTGCATTTGTGAGGACAGGACTGAACTGCTGCCGAAGAAGATCAAGCTCACTCCCAAAGAGCTACTGCTGAAGAGGTAGGTCTACTTCCCCCATATCTTAAATTTTCTCTTCCACTACCTCTCTGATGGGTGGTGGGTTAGAGGAGAGTTTGAACCCTTATAGTAGGTTGCAAAATCAAATATGCCTACAGTCTAGTTTTATGTTTACTTAATATAGGCTAGAGTCCTTTTAGAAGATGAAACTTCAGATGTGAAAATGTCCTAACAAGATTTGCCTGTGGGCAAGCCTGTGATGCTTTTTCTTGGTTGATGATTGATGATTGATATGAGAGGGTCCAACTTACTGTGGGTGGTGTGATCCCTGGGTTGGTGGTCCTGAGTGCAGGCTGACCAAGCCATGAGGAGCAAGCCAGTAAGCAGCATACCATCATGGCCTCTATATCATTTCCTGCCTTTAGGTTCCTGCCCTGCTTGAGTTAATGCCCTGACTTACCTGGGTAATGGACTATATGCTATACTATGAAGTAAATTCTCTTTTCCCTGTGTTTCTTATGGTCACAGCATTTCCTCACAGCAGTAGAAACCTTGATTAAGGACAAACCTTGACAGGAATATATGAACAGAAACTTTCAGTGTGTTTGCCTGCTTTCTTACAGTTTGGTACACTGCCCTAAAGAGGAGCTGTTCTTCATTTTGCCTCCTGGCATGAAAGTAGAGAGATGGTGCCAACCCGTGGCAGACAAACTTCTAAGTGAAAAATATCCTTTGTCATTGTAAATTATTGCAATTTTGAGGTTGCTATTGTAATGCAGTGTAACAAAAGCTGCCTGATAAGCATAATCAGTAGGTGTTAAATTCAATTACAATGAAAGATAGTGACAAGAAAAATATTTTTTTTGTAGATTTGTAAGGCTTCCATTTTGATAGTGTTTATTATAATAAAAATCCAGTTTCTTATAATCCCACATATAGGGCTTTCTGTGGTATTCATTTGTTGAATCCTAAAGTATGATTATTACTGGCATTAAAAATTTCCTTCTAAAAGATTTGACTATGATAAGTAGCATCATGCTTTAGCACACAATTAAATGCTAAGTGCTGTTGAAATATGAGCCACTGGTCCACAAACGACTCCGAGTTTCCAGCATGTTTAGAATTGAAAGAAAATTGCAGAATAGGTTCCCCAAACAGCACAAGATTATGGCATTTACTTGATTTAATGATTTGAACATGGGATGTGCCCCCACATGCTTCTGTATTAAATGTTTGCTCTCCAGCTGGTGGCAATACTTTTGTAAAGTTCTGGAATCTTTGGGCGGTGGGAGCTATTTGGAAGGAGTACGTCACTGGTGATTTTATTAGTTTTCTTCTTGTGGCTCTGATAAACCATTACCCAATGGTCTCTGCTGCAAAGAGAAATTTCTTTGATGAAAGCTGAGAAATATATTTATCTGTGGGTGTAAGGATAAGGATTTAGAATATAGTTAGGAATCATGCTGGTTTTAGTAAAGTGGGAGTTGTAGGTTCACAAGATGAATGACTTCACTATTCCTGGTAGTTGGCCAGGTTTCTAGTAGCAGGCATGGTTTTCCTCTTGCTGAGCAGAACTTAAGTTCTTGACTGAAATGATAACATCTACAACAGAATTGCTCAAGCATCATTGTGGAAGAGCAGGTGGAAAAATTGTAAGAGCCAGAGGAAGAGGAAAATTGCTGAGAGAGACTTAATGTCACACATTAAGTCTCATCAACACAGTTGTCTAAACAAGACCTGCATACCGACACCACCAATAAACATGCTAACGTGGAAGTGGGAAAGCCCATGAGGCCTCAACCATATACAGGGAGCTACAGGCAAATATGGAAGGCCAGAGACATGGTCTCCTCAGGGAAAGGCACACTGATTGACTATCCAATGACAAATAGCCTTGAAAACTGCTCATACAAGTAACATTATGTGGACTAAAGAAGCTGTATTTATCTATTTAGGAACACACAAAACCCACAACAATGAAAGAAATAGAGGCCATGAATTTGAGAGAGAGCAAAGAGAACACATGGGAGGGGTTGGAAGGAGGAAAGGGAAGGGACGAAATGATGTATATTATAATTTCAAAACCTAAAAATAATGGTATAAAAACATTAAGACCGGCTTGTAGGGAGGATTTAGACATTTTACAGTTTACAGTCCATCCTGACGAGAGATCAGTGCAGGAACTCTAGGCAGGAACTGCAGCAGAGGCCATAGAGAAACCCTGCTTATTTGTTGGCTTTCCATGCCTTTCTTATAGAACCCAGGACCACTTGCCTAATGGTGATACCATACATAGTGGACTGGGCTCTCTTCCTTCAGCCATTAATTAAGAAAGTGCTCCACAGATTTCCCTATAGGGCAATCTGTTAGTGGTATTTTCTCAGTTGAAGTTCCCTCATCTCAGATGAATCTAGCTTGTGTCAAGCTGACACAAAACAACTAAGCATTACAGGGAACCTTCTCTCTGCTTCCTGTCCTGAGATGAAGAGCCTTCTCTTCCACATACTCCCACCACCATGATGGTCTGTTTAAGTGATTGAGGCTAAAAAAAAATCATGGACTAAACCCTCTGAGACCTTAAGCCCAAACAATCCTTCCTCTTTTAAAGTTGTCCAAGTTAAGTATTTTGTCACAGCAAAGCAGACACAATGACTACAATGATCTTCTGGTTTTTAAATCCACTCACATGTGACTGTGCCTAGTCTTCAGAAGCCGATCATGTTTGACTAATGTCCCTACACCCACAGTATGGCAAAAATAAGAATAGGACTCAAGAATCTCAGCTTGCTTCTTCATGTGCTTGGTTTCTGAAAGATTTGTTATCTCCCTCTGATTAGCTTCTGCTTTCCATTTTCCCATGCTTTATGAAACTCCAGCTCTGCTTGGCATTTTTTTTTTTAACTATCCAATGAGTTGATTATGTTGAACAGGTATTAGAGATATGTGTGGAGCAAATGCAGATTAAAGTAAAAAGCTTCACATTTTTTCCTTGAATGCATTGTGAATAGATACTCAGCTGTCTTGGCAAATGCTATGATTTCCCCCAGGGATTTCAATAGTGTGACACAATTAGCTGCTAGAGGGAGACAGTAAATTGTGAAGTGAGAGAACTGATTCTAACCTTTAACCAAATCTAATATTTAAGGGATCCACGATGGGCAGATAACTAAAGAGCCTATTCACTATCATAAGTTACAAGACATAGAAGCTGAATTCATATGAGCAATTTATCTACTTATCTTGCATGTATCTCATATACACCAGTGATAATACAGTTTTGTAGGCCATAGTAGGGTTTTGAACAATATGGACTTCATATATCATGGTACTCCCATAAGATTATATCATCCAGGGATATTGTAGTCATCTCACTTTGTGGATTTTCTACAGTGTTTGAGTAATGAGAAAATTGCCTCATGATGCATTGCTCGACATGTATTATTGGTGTTATTGACACATGACCATATATATATATATATATATATATATATATATATATATATATATGCATGAGTATATTTCTATACATAGACACAGAGAGAAAATGTGAAGGAACTGCTTGCTAGTTAACTATTGTTGGGAGGGAACTTTTCTCTAGTAGTTTAAATTCAAGCAGTGAGATTAACTGACAACTATGACCAGAAAGGCTTATTTTCTACTCATATGGAAACAGTCAATGAGAGTTCATTTGCTGAGCAGCCAAAGCTATGAGTTCATATTACCAGCTTAATAAAGGGGCTAAGTTGTTCAAATGCACGAGTATGGAAGGCTCTATTGGGCTTTTTCATTCTTTCTTTGAAGGGACTGTCTCCTTCCAGCTGAAAATCTTCTCCTCAGGATATTTATGACAGCTGACTTCACACCTCCTGGTGCTAAGGGTCAGTAATCTCCCAAACAGGAAACTCCCTCCCCAAAGGGGGTTAATGCCAGCTGCATTTTCCGGACGCTCTGCTTGAGTTTGGATAAGGTTTCTTTTTGCAGCTGCTGTTTGTTCAGATGTTTTCCTTTTAAAAGAATCTTCATGCCACTCCTGCATTAGTGGTTATTGCCTCTCTGGCACTGATTTTAAAAATCTCTAATGAGTTTTGAGGTAGAATAGCCTGAAGAAACAGGGACTGAAAAGACACTATCTTGGTTTAACCTGTTGTTGTTGTTGTTTATTCCATCTCTCTCATAGACTCCCTCCTTGTGAGAGGTTTAATGGCTAAGGTCTCCCAGCCCAACTGGCATCCTACAAGCTTCCATGAGTTCTGCTTGAAGTGGTGTGTGTGTGTGTGTGTGTACGTGGGTGCGTGCATGCATGTGTATGTGGAAGGGGAAAACACAGTTCCTGCTATATTACTCTTCTACAGATCTCTTCTGTCCTCACTTCTACTTCTGTTATAATAAACTGCTGGTTTAAAAACCTGGATGTTGTGCCGGGAGATGGTTTAAAATCATTGAGACAGAATGACACCTGAAATTATGTTTAATCACTTGTTTTCCTTAAACCAAGTGAGTCTGAATCTTCTGTCTCTTATCTTTTGAGCTTTTGACTTGTTGCTGAGACATACAATAAGCCGTGTCACCTTTCTATTTGATAATTATGTACCCTTAAATGAAGACAATGATAACTTCCCAGGGGTATACGAGATCTAATTAATTAAGGCCTGGAAAGCTCCCAGTGTTCCTTGAATCAAATCACTTTACAAAAATACAAAATGGTAATCTTGTGGGTAAAGGTAAGGACAATGAACTGCAGCTCTTTTGATCTTATTGAAACTGTACCAGGTATCATTTGAAATATGTGGGCTGGAACTTGAAATCCTTTTAATATACAGAGAATAAGTTATATCATGGTTTGCTTTGTATCACAGCCTCTAAATAGTTGTGAGGTTCTCTTTGACAGATGGTCAACTGAGGCGGGCTATCTAATTTAACTGAAAATTAACATTGGCAGCTGTTCCTGCTAAAAAGATAATCTGTCTTTCAAATTGAGTAGAGCAGTGCTGACCCCTTTCCAACTCTTTTTTTCCCATAATTGTGGGTAAATGACAGTTTTCCTCCAGCAAACACTAAACTCAGAGATGGGCCCATCATTCTAGGTCAAGTCAACTGCCCTCTGTAGTAACAAGCACAGATAACAGTCATTGTTTCCTTTTAACCCTGTTTTCACTTGAATGAGAAAAAGCAACACTGGCCTCTTATTTAGAGTATTTCTTTTTGTGGTGCTGGAGATGGAATCATGGGTCTTGCTTTGCTACTCTGCTATATCCCCAGTGTGTTTCCTTTTTCTTTGTCTTGAGACATGTTCTTGCTGTGTAGTCCAGGCTAGCTTTAAACTCATCACACTCCCCCCCCCCCCAACACACACACTTTAATTCCCTGAGTAACTGGCAATACCATAGTGCTCTGCCACATCTGGTTTACTTAATCATAGTGCCATCTATTCTGGTTGGTGTGAATGCCAAATTGCCACAGAGTAGATCACTAGAGTAAGAAATGTTACCTGATGAATCATCATGATTGCTTCCATTGATGTGCGAAGGCCCACCCCAATTGTGGGCAGCACCTGCAGGATAAAAGGGCAGACTGAAGATCTCTCCTTTTGCTTGCTTAGTCTTTCTGTTTGTTGTCAAGTTGATTTGTACGGCTGCTGCTGCTGCTGCTGCTGCTCTCTAACCTGATATCACCAGTGTTTATTACCTTTCATCATGGACAAGGGACCAGCAGCTGTTCTAGGCCTTTGGTGCCAGTTTGGATTGCCGAGTCCTCCAGCCTCAAGGGCAGAGTAACTACTTGGTTTTCAGATATGACTTAGGTATTATTATTTTAAAGCTGAGTTAATAAACTCTCTCTTTCTCTCTCCCTCCCTCCCACCCCCATTGGTTCTGCTCCTCTAAAGAACTCTGCCTATAATCCATCTGTGGTGGTTTGAATATGCCTTTCCCATGGGAAGTAGCACTATTTGGAAGTGTGCCTTTGTTGGAAGAAGTACATTACTGTGTGGATGGGCTTTGAAGCTCTGCCCACTGTGGAAAGAGAATCTTCTTCTGGCTGTGTTTGGATCAAGATGTAGAACTATCAGCTTTTCCTGCTTGGATGCTGCCATGCTTCATGCCATGATGATAATGGACTCAACTTCTAAAACTATAAGCCAGCCCCAATTAAATGTTGTCCTTTATAAAAGTTGCCTTGGTCATGGTGTCTCTTCACAGCAATGGAAACCCTAAGACACCATCTATAATCCTTCTGAAAACTATCATATTACTAATATAAAAGTTCCAATATTTCCTATACCAGTTTTGAAGACTAAGTGTCCCCCACAGCTTGGTTCCCACCAGGTGGTGGTATGTTTAGACAACCTGAAAACGTTAGGGGTAGGGACTAGCTGGAGGAAATAGGTAACTGGTGTACCATTGGGGGGTATATATGTCTTTTGCTCCTTTTTATCTGCTTCCTATCCATCACAAGATAAACAGTCTCTTTCACACATTCCTGCTGCCTTATCATGGGCATGGAATCACAGACCAGTGGACTGAACATTTTGAAATCATGAACTAAAATAGATTCTGTCTCCTTGTTGTTCTTTCAGATGCTTCACACACAGATACACAAGCAGTGACTGTGGTACTCTTGTGGGGGCATGAACTTGTATTAGAAGAATTTGGGAAAATATGTATCTTAGATGGGTTCCTTGAAACTGTTATGTTTTAGCATTTTGGTACAGGAAGGTATGCTGCATGCTATCAAAAGTGAAATGTAAACACCGAGCTAGCCACAAAATGTTTGATCTACAATCTGTTTTGCCTGCATGATATGCTAGGCAACGGTGGCACAAAGCTTGTGGGAGTAACCAGTCAATGTCTGATTTGACTTAAGGTCTACTTCATGAGATGGAACGGATAATTGACATTGCTTGGATGACTAAGAACCAGAGACTAGATAGCTAAGAGACCCAGGGTAAAACCAAATAATACTGTTCTGCTAAAGGAATGCAGCAATAAATGACTCCTAATGACATTCTACTACACTCATAGATCAGTGCTTTGCTCAGTCATCATCAGAGAAACTTTCCTATGTGGCAGATGGGAACAAATACAGAGAACCAGGTCCAGACATTATGCAGAGAATGAGAGATCTTGGAATATTCAGCCCTAAATAGGTTGTCACTAAATCTCTCCCGGCAGGGCTCAGGGAACCCTGTACAAGAGGGGGTAGAAAGATTGTAAGAGCCAGAAGGGATGGAGGACACCAAGGAGAAAAGACCTTCTAATCATAGAAGGACCGATACACATAGAACTCAAAGAGACTGTAGCAGCACACACAGGGCAGGCACAGGTTCAAGCACTAGGGGAGGTAGACTCAAGTTCTGATCTCAAACCAAATATGTAACTTCATGGTTTGTCTTATATGGTTTTGTATGGGCACTTGTTTTTAACCTTGTTGGTCTTTTGCTTGTATATTATAGCTTCCAAGTTTGAGTTTCTTTGTTATTTGTAAATGTGTGTGTCATATATATATATTTGACACACACATTATATATATATAAAATGTGTGTGTGCCTATGTGTGCATATGTATGTGTGCATATATATATATATATATATATATATATATTTCTCATGCTCTTCTTTAGTTTCTTTTTCCTTCTTTTTAGTTTATTAGATTGTTCATTTTATTTTGTCCTGATTTGTCTTTATTTCTTGTTTGCTTTCTTTTTTTATTTTTATTTTTGTTTTCAGATTTATTCTGCCCCCATCCATGCTTGGACTGTTCCTCATCCCATACCTTCTCCCCACCTCTCTGTCTCCACGAGGATGGCCCCACCCCTACCCTCCACCCCACCTGACATCTAAGTTCCCTGGGGCCTCCAGTCTCTTGAGGGTTATGTACATCATCTCTGATTGAACACAGACCCAGCAGTCCTCTGCTCTATATGTGTTGGGGGCTTCATGTCAGCTGGTGTATGCTGTCTGTTTGGTGGTCCTGTGTTTGAGAGATCACAACAGTCCAAATTAATTGAGACTGCTGGTCCTCCTACAGGATCACCCTTCTTCTCAGCTTCTTTCAGCCTTTCCATAATTCAACCACAGGGGTCAGAAGCTTCTGTCCATTGGTTGGGTGCAAATATCTGCACTTGACTCTTCCAGTTGCTTGTTGGGTCTTTTGGAGAGCAGTCATAGTAGATCCCTTTTGGTGAGCATTCCATAGCCTCAGTAATAGTGTCAGGCCTTGGGACTTCCCCTTGAGCTGGATCCCAACTTTGGGCCTGTCACTGGATCTTCTTTTCCTCCATTTCCATCCCTGTAGTTCTTTCAGACAGAAACAATTATGGGTCAGAGTTTTGACTGTGAGATGGTCCCCTTCTCCCTCACTTGATGTCCTGTCTTCCTGCTGGAGGTGGGCTTGATAAATTCCCGTCCCCACTGTCTGGAATTTCATCTAAGGTCCCTCCCTTTGAGTCCTGAGAGTCTTTCACCTCTCAGGTCTCTGGTGCATTCTGGAGGGTACCCCCAAACCTCTTACCTCCCAAGTTTGCCTGTTTACATTCTTTCTGTTGGCCCTCAGGCTTCAGTCCTTTTCTCTCACCCAATACCAGATCAGGTTCCTCTCTCCCTCCCTAGTCCAGCCCTCTTTCCCTCCCAGGTCCCTCCTTCCCTCCCTACTTGTGACTGCTTTCTTCTCTCTCCCGAGTGGAACTGAGATGTCCTCACTTGGGCCCTTCAACTTGTTGACCTTTTTGACTTCTGTGGACTCTATTTTGGGTATTTTGGATATTCGGCACTTTTTTTTGTGTGGCTAATATCCACTTATTAGTGAGTACATACCATGCATGTCTTTTTGGGTCCAAGTTACTTCACTAAAGATGATATTTTTTAGTTCCATTCATTTGCCTGCAAAACTCAGGATGTCCTCATTCTTAATAGCTGAGTAGTATTCCATTGTGTAAATGAGCCACATTTTCTGTATCCATTCTTCTGTTGTGGGACATCTGGGTCGTTTCCAGCTTCTGGTTATCACAAATAAGGCTGCTATGAACATAGTGGAATACGTGCTCCTTTGGCATGGTGGTGCATCTTTTGGGTATGTTCCTAAGAGTGCTATTCCTAGGTCTTCAGGTAGATCTATTTACAATTATCTGAGGAACTTCCAGATTGATTTCCAGAGTGGTTGTACCAATTTGCAATCCCATCTTCAATGGAGGAGTGATCTTTCTCCACATCCCCACCAACATGTGTTGGCACCTGAGGTTTTGATCTTAGGCATTCTGATTGGTATAAGGTGGAATCTCAGGGTCATTTTGATTTGCATTTCTCTGATCACTAAGGAATTTGAACATTTCTTTAGGTGCTTCTCAGACATTTGAGATTCCTCTGTTGTCAATTCTCTGTTTAGTTCGACACCCCATTTTTTTGTATTGGGTTGTTTGGTTTTTTGGTGGTTAGCTTCTTGAGTTCTTTATATATTTTGGATATTAGTCCTCTATTGGATGTGGGGTTAGTGAAGATATTTTCCCCATCTGTAGGTTGCTGATTTGTCCTATTGACAGTGTCCTTTGCCTTACAGAAGCTTTCCAGTTTCATGAGGTCCCATTTATCAATTCTTCATCTTAGATCCCGAGCCATTGGAGTTCTGTTTAGGAAAATTTCCCCTGTGCTAATGAGTTCAAGGCTCTTTCTCCCTTTCTCTTCTATTAGATTCCATGTATCTGGTTTTATGTTGAGATCCTTGATCTACTTGGACTTGAGCTTTGTACAAGGTGACAAATATGGGTCTATTTTTATTTTTCTACATACAGCCAGCCAGTTAGATCAGCACCATTTATCCTGTTTGCTTTAAGAGAGAAAGAAGGCATGAAGTTGGAAGAGTAAAAAGAGGATCTTGGAGGAGAAGAAGGAGGGGAAACCATGACTGAAATGTATTATATGAATATACTTTATTTTCAATAAAAATTAAAAATAAATGAAGCTATCTCCAATTTACATCTGCTCTCAAAGGAAAAGTTAGTTTTCTTCAATGGAGTCTCAGTGGATATATAAACTACCCTTAAGGTTAGGCCTCATGCCCAGCAGTAAGTGGGTAACATGAGATTAACTCAATGGTATACTTGTAGACTTTTGTCTTGTACTATTTTTTTTAGGGGGGTATGTTTTACTATATTGGTCTTTTCTTTGTATAATATTGATTCTGATTTTGTGTTTTATGGTTTTATGTGTATGTTTCTTATAGTTTTTTTAAAATTATGATTTGTTTGCTTGTTTTTTTTCTAAAGAGAAATAAAGGACAAGGAGTATAGGTAGGTGGGAAGGTGAGGATGGTCTTTGAGGAGATGGGAAAGGGAAAACCATTTTCATAATATATTGTATTGAAAAATTTTTTCCCTAAAATCATCTATCACAATAAATGAATATTTTGCTTTCCACTTAAGTTTCCTACCTTTGTGACTTTTTTTTTCACATTGTAGCCCCATCCTAGAGATATAGCTGCTATTCTATGTTCTGGTATTATATTTCTAGGAAATTAAAAAAAAATCTTTATATACATCAGTTCCACTGACTTTGTTACACGGATTCCCAGTTCTTTTCCATCTGTGTCCGACTACTACCTGCCAGAGTAAATCATCTTTACTCACAGAGACTTTTTAGCTGCTCCTCTCCCTGTAGAGCCTATCCTCTATGCTGTGGAGTAGTATTTACAAAGTATAGCTCAGATAATGTCAGTTCTTCTTCACACCTATTGTCTTTCCATTCTTATAAATGGAAAACATTTAAAAGATTTATTGTTAGCAGCTTTAAATTCACAGAAAAATTGAGCATAGTGGAGAATTCCCATATTCTCACTGCTTCCTCACATGCACAGTCATCTCTAGTATTGTCATTCTACGTGAGAGAGGCACACTTGTTATAACTGATGACTACTTGGATACATCACATTAAGTCTTCAGTCTACATAAGGTTCACTCTATGTTCTATGGGCTCAGACATATATACTATTACACACATATATACATACACACACAACTCTCACAGTTTTATCTATATCAATTTATGTATGTATGTATGTATGTATGTATGTATGTATGTATTATGTATGTGTCATTTTGCCAATTGGATGTTTTGGGTTTTTTTTTTTTTGGTTTTTGTTTGTTTGTTTGTTTTTTACTGAAGAACAGTTTGGTTGCAAACTGTTCTAAAATTATGAATAAAGCTGTTAGAAACATCTGTATACAGGTTTTATTGGGGGGGGGTATGGACATAAGTTTTCAACTTTTGTGAAGAAATAATCAAGTTGTGTAATTTCTGGATCATGTTATAAAAAGGTGTTTCGTCGTGTAATAAACTGCCAAAAAACCTGTTCATTTTTGCATTTCTGCCAGCAATGAATGAGAGTCTCTTTTGTTCTGTATCCATTCGGTATTTGGTAGAGTGTGTTGAATTTCAGTCATTCTAATAGGTGAGTGATGATATCTCATCATCTTAGTGATTCACATAGGATATTGCATTTTTTCATATGCTCATTTCATTTGTATGTCTTCTACAGTGAGATGTTGATGTCTATGTTCATTTTTAATGAGGCTATTCAGTTTCTTATTGTTGTGTTTTAAGATATCCTTGTATATTCTCTTGATAGTATCTTTGGCAAAACTCAAATTCAAATTTGAATTAAAACCAGCTTATAGCTATTTCCATACCAATTTATCCAAGGGTGGTGGTTTGAATGAGATGTCTCCCAGTTCTTGGAACGTGATCTCCAGTTCTTGGTACTGTTTGGAGATGTTTAGTAGGCATGGCATTACTAGAGACAGTATACTTGGAGTGGACTTTTGAGTTTCAAAAGCTATGCACCATTTCTAGTTCTCTCACTTGAATTCCTACCTGTGGTTGAAGATGTGGTTCTCAGCTTGTTGCTGTAATTGTCATGCCTACCCACTGCCATGCTTCCCTACTGTGACGGTTGTTGACTCTTATACCTCTGGAACCATAAACCCAAATAAACTCTTCTATAAGTTGCGTTGATCATGATGCTTGATCACAGCAATAAAGCTGTATGGTTTTGTATTTTACATTTATGTCTATGACCTACTTGGATTTTAATGAATCTTTCTTTTGAACATTGTTTCTCTAATCTTTTCAGCCAATAATGAATTTTTGAGATCTCCTTCCCTTTGAAAATATTTAGAAATTACAATTCTTATTAATTTATATACTTACATACTATGTATATACCAATTTTTACTGATGTGGTGGGCATTTTGGGTTTCCTCTCTGTGGCTTGATATTTTAAGCACTGCTGCATTCATGTTCATGCATCTTCTTATGGATGTGTACAGGTGTCTATTTAAGGGAATCGACTGCTGCTTTCCAGTATAATTTCACATTGCCTTTCAATTCCAATTGATCCTGGCAGAGTGAGTGTTGTTCAAAGTGACTGAAGCAACTTGCTCCCACAAGCAGAGGATGAGAGTACCTGTTTCCTCATGACCCAATCAGCAAGCATTTGATGCTGTCTAACTTTAACCTTGCTAGTCTTATGGCTGAAAAGTGGTATCTGATAAAATTACTTTTCTCTGATTATTGGCAAGGGTGAATATATTTTCACATGACTATTGATTTTCAATATTTCATTTTCAGGTGAATGACTATTCTTCACCCTTTGCTTATTTTTTCCTGATGGGTTGTTTGTCTTCCTTTGATTGATTTGAAGGAGTTCTTTTATAGTGAATATTAATACTTGACAGGTATATTTATTGTAAATACTTTCTCCTAGTCTCTCTGTGGCTTTAAAAATTGCTTACAGCATTTTTCCCATAGAGAACTTTCTAATGGTGTTGTAGTTGCATGCAACAATTTTCTCAGTCTTTTCTGATTTTTGGTTAATAATCCTGACTTTTGTATCACAGCAAGCTACTTAAGGCCAGATGGACTTTTCTATCTCTAGATTGGAGATAATAATATTCAGAATTCTTTATGAATTGTAGTTAGTATAACATCCTACAATCAGACAGGACCTTTTAATTTCTAAGGCTGGGTAGCTCAGTCATTTTCATTTGTGTTATTCTGAGTAAGTCTGTTAATCTTTTCACATGCAGCTTTCCTAGTTATAATAAAGGACGACACTTCTTGTTTTGTGAGCTCACAGTGAAGACCTGAGAAAATACTTCTAAAGTACTTGTTATGTGTTTGGTGCCCTTTCATATTGATCATTTCTGTTTCTGGCTATGATAACAGCTTCTTTCTCAGAGATGTAATGTTTAGGGAATGGATGGATGAAGGTGAGGAGGATGAACAATTGAGTAACAGCAGCCATTATTGAAGAATCAAGGTAGGAAGGAGATGAGATCTTTAGCACTCATGCAGGTGGTCAGAAGAAGTGTTAGAGCTGACAACAGAATTATTTAACGTCCGTGCTATACTATCAGAAAATCACCTGGGGCTCTACACAGTTGCCTTGTTAAAGAAAACCATGAGCACCTTGGCAAACAGTGTGAGAACACAGAGAAGGAATTCATGCACAAAAGATCCATTGTCTGAAAGCAATTAAACTGAGAATATCTTCAGATAGAAATGGAAGTTATCACATGGGGATGACTTAATGCAGGCTAATAGATAGCTTTTTAGAATCAAAGTTTGGAGCTGCAAAAAGAGAATAAGAATATGGAGATACAGATGAAGCAGCAGCAACAGCAGCAGCAGCAGCAGCATGAAGGGATGCAAGTCATGGCACCCCTGAGGAATCATGAACTAGGAAGCCTTGCATTATTTTCTCATTTGCAATTCAGTGGCACTAACTTTGTTTATTAAGGATAAAATTCAGATATTCAGATGTAGTACATGAAATCAAAGAGAAAGGAATAGGCTCTAGAGAATGTGGCCATAAGGCAAGTCTTGGTCAACTGTGATATCAGAATGGTGTAGACTCATTTTACATGATGGAGAGTCTATAGTACAGCAGTGTAGGCCTCACCTTGGAACTTAGTTAAAATATAGATTACTTGGAATCTACTCTAGACTCACAGGATCTACATCTTATGACCCCTAGGTTATATGAATACCTCTGAAGTTTAAGAATTGATTATCTAGCCGGGCATGGTGGCACACGCCGTTAATCCCAGCACTCGGGAGGCAGAGGCAGGCAGATCTCTGAGTTCGAGGCAAGCCTGGTCTACAGAGTGAGTTCCAGGACAGCCAGGGCTACACAGAGAAACCCTGTCTCGTAAAACCAAAAAAAAAAAAAAAAATGATTATCTAGTCCTAGTATAAAAAAAAATAAGATTCAGTGAAAGGAGAAATTGATTAAAAGATTTATACATTATAATTGTCAAAAACAAACACATAAAATTATGCTCTCTAAGATATTTTTTACTCTTGGGCTTCATATAATTATATTCCAGACATGTGTAACTACAACTCAGTGAGGTCCTAACCTTATGATTTGGGATTTTTGTGTTGTCTTGTTTTTTGTGAATCAGGATCTCACCTCGTAACCCAGAATAATATGGAACTCACCTGTGGCTTATGCTACCCTCAACATTATAGTGTTCTGCATGTCCTAGCCATCCATGTACTGTGGTATAGGCAAAAGCCACTGTGCCTATCTGGTTTAGCATTATTTTTAATACTCAGATAACCAAACTATTTTCTTACTTTAGATAATCCAGAAATCCTACTTCAATTTTTCCATAGGGCAAAAGGCTTATCAATATTAACAAGCACTATCTTTAATTCTTTTGTTTGTCTCCAATGAGACTCATGCTTAATTATCAAGCTGCTGAGTAAGAAAAAGTGAATTTGTTATTAGATATTAAGTGAGATAATTAAATCTCCTCATTTGAAGCATTTTGTTCAGTTGGGATCACCTCAAATGTGATGTCTTAACAGTAAAGAGCCTCTTAGTGTTTTCTTTTCATCTTTACAATTCCAGGGGGAAATGTCTGACTAAAAATTCACTTTCATTCCAGTTGCTACCCTCTTGGATAAAACTAAAACTTGATGTGCCTCATCATCAGCTTGGAGAGTATTCTTGCAGTGTGGTCCCTGGCCCAGCAGCACAGTTGCCTACAAATAAATGCAAATGCCTGAGCTAAGACCAATGGAATTAGATCCTCAAGACTGAGACCAACAATCTTGTCTGCTCAATAGTCCTTCCAGATGATTCTCATTTAATACGGTCTGAAGTTTTTCTAGAACAGACTCTTCTATCCCATGCTGGCCTTGAATTTCCTATGTGGCAGAGGATAACTGTGGGCTTCTCACTTACCTGCTTCTACTTTTTCAGTGATGGTATTATAGGAATGTGCTAACATTTTCAGTTTCGTGTGGTGCGGGGGATTGAACCCAGAACCTCCTTCATGCTAGACTCCCACTGTATGGACTGAGCTACACCTCCATTAAGTTTGAGAACCATTGTCCTTTATGTAGTTCAGGAGATGTAAATTTCATAAACAATGAAAAGAATGTGAAAGTTTATTGCCCGCGCTTTTGTCCCCCCTGGTAAGAACATGCTCAGGGCAACCGGAATCTTCTGCAGCACAAGCTTTATTGCTTACCCCATCAGGAGCCAGTGGAGAAGAGAGCCAGAGAGAGAGCCAGAGAGAGAGAGAGATGGCGGAGCCCCCTCCCTTTTATGGAGGACTGTCCTCCGCCTCGGACGTGTCGCTCCCTGATTGGCTGCAGCCCATCGGCTGGAGTTGTCGTCACGGGAAAGGCAGAGCACATGGCGTGGAAAGCTACCCCGGCACATGCGCAGCTTGCTTGTTTACTACTTAGAACACGGGTGTCAGTGCCATCAGCGCCATCTTGTAATGGCAAATGTGAGGGCGGCTCCTTACAAAAGTTGACCTCAAATCTTTGTACTTCAGACCTATTTGTAACACAGTTCTATGATCTTACCCAAAGCATTCCAATTGCTTGGTGTTTTAAATTCCCAATTTCCAAAGTTAACGAGTTGAGGGAGCAGATGTTTAGGAGTTCCTTATGTCTCTTAAAAGCAGATGAGGAGATTCATTTAGGAATTTCATGCTTGCTTTACCAAGGCAAAAATAAAAATCTGAAAATGTCTTTAGTATAAAGGCATAGATTTTTGTGGTGTCAATTAAGCAAGAATTACTTTAGTAGATTAAGTGATCTTATACTGATATATATGTATGTCCATGTAAGATAATATGGTTTTTTAAAATGATAACATTTATTTAGTAAGAAAAAATTAATAATACGTGGTTGTTTAGCCTGCTGAATATCTTTGCACCACATGCATAAATTCCCAGAGAGGCCAGAAGTAGGTATCAGATTCTACCAGAATTCAAGTTAAAGAGGTTTGTAGCTGTCATGTGAGTCCTCCAAGACTCAGAAAAAAATAATCTTTTTTTACATATCAATTATGTAGAAAATATTTTTAATTGGATATTTTATTTGTTTACACTTTAAATGTTATCATCTTTCCCTGATTCCCCTCTGCAGCCCCCTATGCCATCCCCCTTACCCTGCATTTATGAGGGTGCTTCCCTACCCACCTACCCACTTCTGCCTAGCATTCCTCTACACTGGGGCATCAAGCCTTCACAGGATCAAGGGAATCCCCTCTCATCCACAGGGATGCCAGATAAGGCCACTTCAGCTCCTTCAGTCCTTCCCCTAACTCCTACATTGGGGTCCCTGTGCTCAGACTGATGGTTGGCTGCAAGCATCTGTATCTATATTGGTCAGGATCAAGCAGAGCCTCTCAGGAGACAGGTCTATCAGGCTTCTGTAAACAAGCACTTCTTGGCATTAGCAATACTTCTGGATTTGGTGTCTGCATGTGGGATGCATCCCCAGATGGGACAGTCTCTGGATGGTCTTTCCTTCAGTCTCTGCTCCACTCTTTGTCCCTGTATTTCCTTTAGACAGGAGTAATTCTGGGTTAAAATTTTGGAGATGGGTGGGTGGCCTCGTCCCTCAACCAGGGGCCATGCCTAAGCTCTGGATATGGTCTCTACAGGTTCTCCCTCCCCTTTGTGGGGTATTTCAGCTAATGTCATTGCTGTGGGGTCCTGGGAAGCTCTTGCTGTCCTGGCATCTGGGACTTTCTGGTTGCTACCCCCAGTTCCTGACCCCCACTCCTATACACCTCTGTACAATTTTCTGTTCCTCTGTACATCTCCTCTATCTCCCTCCATACCTGATACTGCCCCTATTATCCCCCTTCCCTTCTTCCCAAGTCCCTCCAAGTGTCTACTTCCCTTGATTATATTGTTTCCCATTCTAAGTAGGACTGAAGCATCCACTCTTTGGTCGTCCTTCCTCTTGAGCTTCATGTGGTCCATGAGTTGTATCATGGGTATTCCACGCTCTTTGACTAATACCCACTTATCAATGAGTACATACCATGTGTGGTCTTTTGCGACTGAGTTACCTCGCTCAGGATGATATTTTCTAGATCCGTCCATTTGCCTGTGAATTTCCTGAAGTCATTATTTTTAATAACTGAGTTTTTAATAACTCCATTGTGTAAATGTACCACATTTTCTGTATCCATGCCTCTGTTGAGGGACATCTGGCTTGCTTCCAGCTTCTGGCTATTATAAATATGGATGCTATGAACATAGTGGAGCATGTGTCCTTATCACATGTTGGAGCATCTTCTTGGTATATACCCAGGAGTTGTATTGCTGGGTCCCCAAGTGGTACTATGTCCAATTTTCTGAGGAACTGACAAACTGATTTCCAAAGTGGTTGTCCTACCTTAGAATCCCATCAGCAACGGAGGAGTGCTCCTCTTTCTCCACATCCTTGCCAGCATCTGCTGTCACCTGAGTTTTTGATCTTAGCCATTCTGACTTGTATGAGGTGGAATCTCAAGGTTGTTTTGATTTGCATTTCCCTGATGACTAAGGATGTTGAACATTTCTTTAGGTGCTTCTTGTCCATTTGATTTTCCTCAGTTGAGAATTTTCTGTTTAGCTCTGTTTCCAATATTTTTATAGTTATTTGGTTCTTTGGAGCTTCCAGTCTGTTAGTCTATGTCTTCTTTTGGGGGAATTGAGTTCACTGATGTTAAGAGAGATTAATGAATAGTGATGGATGCTTCCTGTTATTTTTGTTTTAGAGGTGGAGTTATGTTTGTGTGGCTATCTTTTGAGTTTCTTGAAAGAATATTTCTTTCTTGCCTTTTCTAGGCTGTAGTTTCCATCCTTGTGTTGGTGTTTTCCATATGTTATTATTTGTAGGGCTAGATTTATGGAGAGATATTGTGTACCTTTGTTTTATCATGGGATATCTTGGTTTCTCCATCTATGGTAATTGAGAGTTTTGCTGGGTATAATAGCCTTGGCTGACATTTTTTGTTCTCTTAGGGTCTGTATAACATATGCCCAGGATCTTCTGGCTTTCATAGTCTCTGGTGAGAAGTCTGGTGTAATTCTGATATGTTTGCCTTTATATGTTACTTGACCTTTTTCCCTTACTGCTTTTAATATTCTTTGTTTTGTGCATTTGGTGTTTTGACTATAATGTAATGACTATTATGTATTTCTTTTTTTTTTTTTTTTTTGGTTTTTTCGAGACAGGGTTTCTCTGTGTAGCCCTGGCTGTCCTGGCACTCACTTTGTAGACCAGGCTGGCCTCGAACTCAGAAATCTGCCTGCCTCTGCCTCCCGAGTGCTGGGATTAAAGGCGTGCGCCACCACGCCCGGCTATTATGTATTTCTTTTCTGGTCCAATCTATCTGAAGTTCTGTAGCTCTTGTATATTTATAGGCTTTTATTTCTTTAGGTTGGGAAAGTTTTCTTCTATAATTTTGTTGAAGATATTTACTGGCCTTTTAACTTGGGAATCTTTGCTCTCTTCTATACCTATTATCCTTAGGTTTCATCTTCTCAATGTATCCTAGATTTCCTAGATGTTTTGGGTTAGGAGCCCTTTGCCTTTTGCATTTTTTTTACTATTGTGTCAATGTTTTCTATGGTATCTTCTGCCCCTGAGATTCTCTCTTCTCTCTCTTGTATTCTGTTGGTGATGCTTGCATCTATGCCTCCTGATCTCTTTCGTAGGTTTTTAATGTCCCCTTTGTGATTTCATTATTGTTTCTAGTTCCATTTTTAGATTTTGGATGGTTTTCTTCAATTACTTCACCTGTTTGGTTGTGTTTTCTTGTAATTCTTTAAGGGAATTTTGTGTTTCCTCTTTAAGGGCTTCTACCTTTTTACTTGTGTTCTCCTGTATTTCTTTAAGGGAGTTATTTATGTCCTTCTTAAAATCCTCTATCTCAGCCTGTTTATCCTTTGTGTAGAGAAAGGCCACTGATTTGTGTGAGTTAATTTTATATCCAGCTACTTCACTGAAGCTGGTTATCAGGTTTAGGGGTTCTCTGGTGGAATTTTTGGGGTCACTTATATATACTATCATATCATCTGCAAATAGTGATATTTTGACTTCTTCCTTTCCTATTTGTATCCACTTGATCTCCTTTTGTTGTCGAATTTCTCTGGCTAGGACTTCAAGTACTATATTGAATAGCTAGGGAGAAAGTGGGCAGCCTTGTCTAGTCCCTGATTTTAGTGGGATTGCTTCAAGTTTCTCTCCATTTAGTTTGATGGTGGCTACTGGTTTGCTGTATATTGCTTTTATTATGTTTAGGTATAGGCCTTAAATTCCTGATCTTTCCATAACTTTTTATCATGAATGGGTGTTGGATTTTGTCAAATGCTTTCTCAGTATCTAACAATCATGTGGTTTTTGTCTTTGAGTTTGTTTATATAGTGAACTACATTGATGGATTTCCATATAATAAACCATCCCTGCATCCCTTGTATGAAGCTCAGAGTCTTGCTTTTCTGGTGTCTTGGTGTATCCAGGTCTTGCTCTTGTGGGAGAACTGAGGTCTGATGATGCCAAGTAACATTTGTTTCTGTTGCGTATGTTCTTGCCCTTGCCTCTTGCCATCTGGTAATCTCTGATGTTAGCTGGTCTTGCTGTCTCTGACTGTGGCTTGTCCCTCCTGTAAGTCTCTCTTTCAGCACTCTTGCGAGACCTGCTCTCTCTGGGTAGAATTTGGGTAAGGAGAGCTGTGGCAACAGGGTTAACTCTAGGCACAGATAGAAACTGGAAGGATCCTGACCCAGGCTGCTCCTTGGTTCCTGCATCTTGTGGTCCCTCAGAGCAGAATTGGTGGTCTTACCCGTGCTCTCAGGTGTGTGAGCACTCCTGGTAGACCAGTTCTCTCTCAGTGAGATTTGTGTATGGAGAGCTTGGCACAGGGTTAGCTCCAGGACTGTAAGATAATATTGTTTATCAGATCACCAACTATGGATGTATTTTCTATGTGTTATATATGATATTTGATTCTATTTGCATTAAACATAATAAAGTATAATATAGGAGACATTATTTTTTAATGTATACTATTTTGATTGGCATAAATGCATTGCTGATAGTCCCAGGCTTCAGGAGGACATTTTCATTCAAGTATATAAGATAGTTAATCCATATTTACATCTACCACTCTACTTTCCTCTTCCTCACCCTCTTTCAGTGCTCTTTGTTAACTAAGAAATTGTTTTTAATGCATGATATATATATATATATATATATATATATATATATATATATATGTGTGTATATATATGTATATGTATAGTTTTTGTTACTGTATAAAATATAGATTCCATACATGAGAGAATACACAAAAGAATTTTCTTAAACAGTTCAACTTTTCTGTTGGAATTGTATTAAATAAGTTCCTACATGGTTAAAATACTTTTCTCAAAGACAGCACAGTAAAGCCCATTTAATTTTAGTCTACCTGTTTATGTAGTTTTTTTATACACAGATATTTTAGAAGTGAAGCTGGTGAGATGTTTCAGCAAAGGCACCTGATGACCTCAGTTGAATCCCAGAGTCTCACATGATGCAATCAAAGAACTGGCTCTCACTAGTTGCCCTCTGACCTTAACACACACACACACACAAATGTTTTAAAAGATGGATAAAAAAAAAAAACAATTAACTAAAACTAAGGTGATAGAAACAGTGAGTAAAACTAAACTGTGTCCCAGTACTAGGATAAAAGATTTCTGACTTCTAGGAACATGGAAGAACTATAAAAGTGCAATAGGACAGGCAGGTTTAGCTTGCAACTTGAAAATCCCCTACAACATGTGTTGAAAGCTTGGTTGTTAGATTGTGGTGTCAAAGCCTTAACAATGTGAGGCCTAGTGGAACTAAGTTAGGGAACTGGGGGCATGACCTTTTAGGTTCTTGTCCCCTTACTTAATCTTTTATTGCTTTCTGACAACCATGAAGGAACCAGCTTTGTTCCATAGCATACTCTTGCTGGTGATTCTCTGCCTTGTCATAGGTCAAAAACAATTGGACTAAGTCACCTTGGCATAAAACATTTGAAATCATGAGCCAAAGTAGGCATTTTCTCTTTTTAAGCTGATTGCCTTAGGTATATTGTTACAGTAATAAAAAACAGACTAATACATCATTTAGAAGAAAAGATTTTGTTGTATCGTATTGTTTTTGTGTAATCAGTGATGTTTCGAGGTAGCTCTCAATCATGTCAAAATAGGTTGAATTCTGTTCTGTTTCCCTTTTAGAAGTTAAAGAAGAACAAGTGTTGCATATTTAAAATATTCTAAATAAATATCCTTATTTCTCAAGGACCTTTTATGTTTTAGTTACCTGGCAAATGAACTTATGTAGCAGTATATTTTTCATAATAACAAATGAAGCCTGTACACAGAAGTAAAAGGCCAATGTATATCAGCAGCCCGTGGAGACAGTATATTAAATAATTATATAAGGTGCTTAATTCATTATTTAAAAATTAATATCTATTGAAATACTTAAAATATAGTTGTAGGTATGGATTCTGTTGTATTCAAGGATTTGTGGGGCATCATTATTTAGTTTCTTAGGTACAGACATGAAGAGATGATAGCTGTATTGCCATATGTATCTCAGAGGTTATTCTAACAGGCGAGGATCAGGAATAAACATTTAGACATTTAAGAGAACATAATCATCTAGTTTTGGGAGAGTGGAATATAGTCATTGATTTCCCTTTGCAAGTTTTGCATGAAAACATTATCTCATGTTACTGGAAGTCAGGGAATTTGGGCTCTTACTGGGAGACCTTAAGAAATTTCTTCCCCCATTGCTAGAATGATGAAGACCAGGTTCAATGAAAGATTCACTTACATTCCATGAAATAAGACTAGATCTATGTAATGTGTAAGACTATAACCTATATCTGGGTAAAACTATGGAAAATATAAGGTTCTCATTAGGACTGGAATCCTGTACATGATGCTTTGGATCCCATCTCAGCCACCAGTTGCCCTTGTTATATATTGAATGGCTTCATCTTTTCTAACTCTTAGCATCTCAGATTTTTGTTGTTTGTCTTGAAATAAGGTTTCATTCAGTAATCCAGGCTAACTGATACTTGAGATCCTCTGCCCCAGTCTCCCAAGTGACAGGTTTCAGGTGTGTACCATCACATCTGGATTCATAGCTTTCTGAACACTACCCTCTGCATTTTCAGCTCATTTTTTTTAAATTAATTTTTTATTAGGTATTTTCCTCATTTACATTTCCAATGCTATCCAAAAAGTCCCCAATACACTCCCCCCACCACTCCCCTACCCACCAACTCCCACATTTTGGCCCTGGCATTCCCCTGTACTGGGGCATATAAAGTTTGCAAGTCCTATGGGCCTCTCTTTCCAGTGCTGACCTACTAGGCCATCTTTTGATACATATGCAGCTAGAGTCAAGAGCTCTGGGGTACTGGTTAGTTCATAATGTTGTTCCACCTATAGGGTTGCAGATCCCTTTAGCTCCTTGGGTACTTTCTCTAGCTCCTCCATTGGGGGCCCTGTGATCCATTCAATAGGTGACTGTGAGCATCCACTTCTGTGTTTGCTAGGCCCCGGCATTGTCTCGAAAGAGACAGCTCTATCTGGGTCCTTTCAGCAAAATCTTGCTAGTGTATGCAATGGTGTCAGCATTTGGAAGCTGATTATGGGATGGATCCCTGGATATGGCAGTCTCTAGATGGTCCATCCTTTCGTCACAGCTCCAAACTTTATCTCTGTAACTCTTTCCATGGGTGTTTTGTTCCCAATTCTAAGAAGGGGCATAGTGTCCACACTTTGGTCTTCGTTCTTCTTGAGTTTTATTCGTTTAACAAATTGTATCTTATTTTTAAGAATATTCCCACTCCAACAACTTTTGTAAACCATGTAGAGCCATAATTTACCACACTCCTTTATTTCCTTGTAAGCCTTGATTAGACTCCATCGTGCACTATTAACAATTTTTCTATTGCTTAAACCTCCAGTTCCTTCATTCCTCTTCCTCCACCACAATCACTTAGTTAAATATATACTCCCTTGGGGCTAGAGGGAGGGCTCAGCACATAAGAACTCTCACTGTCTTTCTAGAGGACCTGAGTTCAGTCCCCAACACCCCTTATCTGAGAGCTCCCAACTGCCTGTAATTCCAGCTCCAGGGCATCTGACACCTTCTATGGACTCTTCAAGCACCTGAACCCACACATTCACACCCCTTCCAAATATATACATATAATAAAACTAGAAATCCTTAATAGGAAAAGTATTTCTCATTAACCCAATTTACTCTCATGTTGCTACCTGCTTTCTGCTTCACTTTTAGATAAACTCATCGAGTTCCCTGTACCTCCTAACTCCTATTCTCTCGCTCTCTCTTGGTCTCCTATAACCCCTAGTACTTCACAGATACTGCACTTGGCAAGACCTTTAATGACTACATGTGATTTTATATGTCTGTAATGTTGGCCATAAGTAACCACGTGTTATTTATCTCACTTGACTGTGAGAGAAATCATTTCTAGTTTCCTTCTCATTTTGTTGACTGTTCCTTCAAATCATTAGTTTGGGATCTTCCTATTCATTCCAAACTCTCACTTTTAGAGAACTTTAGAGCTGATTCCTGGAACTTATTTTTATGAATTTCTAGACAATCCATTGAATTTCTAAATAATCTCATTTGGTAGTAGTATTTAATACTGGAAATTTCTTCCAAAGTTCCCTCCCTACCTCCCTTCCTCCCTTCCCCCTACCTTTCCCTCTCATTCTCCTTTCCCTCTCCCTCTCTTCACTCGGACAGTACTATCTAAAAACAACCTGAGTGCTTTCTACACTCCAGTACTTTTTTTCAGTCTTCTATTTGTTTAGAATATCACATGCCCTACAAGCATCTCAAATTTAGTGTGTCTAACACTGAATCTATTGCTTGTCCTCACCCAAGCCCGTCCCTCCCTCATTTCCCACCTTAGTGAATGGCAGCAACTTTCTCCCAGTTGTCCATGTTTCAAACTTCAGAAGAAATCCAACTCTACTCTCTTTAATACCGGCAGAAAACCATCTTATTGTTAGTTTCAGAATACATTCCACATCCAAACAATCTATGACCTTCAGCATCAACCCCTGCTCCAAGGCCCCATCAGATTGCCTGGAATTGGGTTTCTCTACCACTTCTCTTCTTTCACTGGTGCCTCTTCACTACAAACTGGCTACAGCTAGTCATTAAAATCCAGCCACCTATGTCTTTCTTCTGCAGAGTCTTCTAATGACTTCTCATCTTACTAGTTTTTAGTGTGACCTAAAAGACACTAAACGGCAGACTCCTAGTTGACTCTCTCCCTTTGTCTCCTCCTCATCCCCACCTTATTGTTGTGTTCCATTGCAGTAGCTTCCTGATATCTTAGACTCCTACCTAGGAAGGGAGCTCCCATCTCAGTCTTCTATCCTTTCTTATCTGGGAATCAAAGGACCATACCTGACATATGCCATTGTGTTTAATTAACTGGATTTGAAATTCAGTGGAAGAGTCTTATAATAATCTTGAATAGCAAGCAATGTTGCATCTTTTTAATTATTACTGTACCAACTTCTATGTTTAACATTCATTGCACAAATGTCAAAATACAGAAACAGAATAAATACAGAATTATAGCAAAGTTTTTTTTATCATTCTATTATACTCAACAGTGACTTGGTTTTTTAGCTAATTATAAAATCTATAATATTAAATTAATGACAATAATTTTCATATTTTATTGGATCTATGGTTTTGTTTTCACTTAATTTATAAATTAGTTTTGGTTAAATAGTTGTATAAGAGTAGTAAGCATAAGAAGTTTATTTTAAGTTTAATGTTTGTGTCTAAGTAATATTAGATTACAATAGAAACAAAAAGACAACACTAGAATCTGCAAGTATTAGAAGAGCACATTTTGCATAGTCATATGATAATTTTCAAAATATGACTTCTTATGAGTGGGGGGGAATAGGGAAGAAATGTGTGTCCTAGTTAGGGTTACTATTGTTGTCATGAAAGACCACACCAAAGCAACCTGGGGAGGAAAGTGTTTATGTGGCTTACATTTATTTTCACATCACTGGTCCTCATCAGAGAAGTCAGGACAGGAACTCAAACAGGTCAGGTACCTGGAGGCAGGAGCTCAAAACAGACGCCATACAGGAGTGCTGCTTGGTGACTTGCTTCCCCTAGTTTACTCATCTGCTTTTGTATAGAACCCAGGACCACCAGCATAGGGATGGCACCACCCACAAGTGGCTGGGGCCTCCCCCATTAATCACCAATTAAGAAAATGCTTTACAGGTTTGCCTACAGGCCAACCTTTTAGAAGAATTTTCTCAATCAAGGTTCCTTCCTCTGAGATGACTATAGCTGTGTCAAGTTGACATAAAATTATCGAGCACAGTGTGAGATGTTTATATATTTCAGAATAAAGATAAAAAAAATTAAGAAAACTCCTATCAGTGCATTCAACTAATAATAAAGAAAACTACATAAAAATAGTGAAATTGAGAATGTTTCTTGCGTAAGAATATATTAAACATTTACAGTGAGCAGAGTAAGTGGGGTTTAGTGGAAGACATTTTAAGTCTTTAGGGATATTGGCATCCAAAGAAATTCATGTAGTTCTTTCTAAACACCATTAGCTTCTTTGAGATTGGGTTGTTTTAAGATTAGTATAGTACCTCCCATGATTCTCTCTTCTGTATGAACAACTTGCTTCTCAATACATTTCTGCCATGATACCATTTGCCATGTTGTGATAGGTCCAGAAGGCCCTCACAAGTGACTAAACATATGGCCCTATGAGACCTTGAACTATTCAGTCTGAATATTGAGAAAATACTTAACCTTCCTCACTGTCCTGTATTTTAATAGCACTTTAAAACAACACACACCAATTTCCCATTCTTATTTTCTAGGGTTTCTTCTAAAAGAAATTTCCTGTATTTCAAGACTTGGCTTTAAATTCTGCTCTCTATGGATAGCAGTACCCATTCTATCGATTCATAGTCTAGTGGAGTGTTTTCAATTTACTTACCACCCACCCCCCAAATGCTAAGACTGTGAGAGCAAGTCTTCCTAGCATTTTTCATCTAAGCTGTCATAAAAGAGGCACACCCTTCTGCTAAACGACATGTATGGTTGCCTTAAAATATACCCACTAATTATTTGATGGTAGGTACTCTTATTTGCAGCTTCCCCTTCCTTTTCTTTTCTTTTTTTCTTTTCATATCTAGATGGCAAGCTGGGTATCTAGTCTAAAATTTTAAGCAGTAAAAGTACCAAAATTGAACACATTTGCTGGTGTTTGGATACGAGATTTGATAGTTACCTGCTACCAAAACCTACCAAACAACCAACCCCGCACAAACAACAACCAAAATAACCCCACAAAAACTATTGCTTTTACATGGATGAAAGGAAGATAAGGTTACTATCTTCACATGACAGCCAGGTATTAATACACATTTGTTGTTTTTTGAAACATCTATCTATTAGCCTTTCATCCCTTTGTATGAGGGTGGTTATTCTATATGAGCAACCTGCTTTACTTAGCGTAGACTATCAATTCAATTAAAATATTTTTGCTTCCCAAATACATACCCTCAAGCACATATAGAATAATATTTTAAAGTATTTTATTAGATATTTTCTTTATTTCCATTTCAAATATTATCCTCTTTCCTGGTTTCCCCTCTGAAAACCCCCCTTTCCCAACCCCTTTTCCCCTGCTCACCAACCCATCTACTCCCCCATCCCTGTCCTGGCATTGCCCTACACTGGGGCATTGAGCCCTCACAGGACCAAGGGCATCTGCTCTCACTGATGACCAAATAGGCCATCTTCTGCAATATATGCAGCTAGAGCCACAAGTCCCTCAATGAGTACTCTTTGGTTGGTGGTTTAGTCCTTGGGAGCTCTGGGAGTACTGGTTAGTTCATATTGTTGTTCCTCCTATGGAGCTGCAAACCCCTTCAGCTCCTTGGGTACTTTCTCTAGCTCCTCCATTGGGGACCCTGTGCTCAGTATAATGGATGGCTGTGAGTATCTACTTCTGTATTTGTCAGGCAATGGCAGAGACTCTCAGAAGACAGCTATATCATACGCCTGTCAGCAAGCACTTGTTGGCATCCAGAATAATGTCTGGGTTTGGTAACTGTAAGGTTCAATGTATGGAAATCCATCAAAGTAATCCACTATATAAACAAACTCAATGAAAAAAAAGCCACATGATCATTTCATTAGATGCTGAGAAAGCATTTGATAAAATCTAACACCCCTTACATGATAAAAGTCTTAGAAAGACCAGGAATTCAAGGCCCATACATAAACATAGTAAAAGCAATATACAGCAAACCAGTAATCATGTTGTGTTCATGTTTGGTACATCAAACTAAGAGGAGAGAAACTTGCAGCAATGACCTCCCATGCTCATGGATTGACAGGATTAATATAGTAAAAATGGCCATCTTGCTAAAAGCAATCTACAGATTCAATGCAATCCCAATCAAAATTCTAACTCAATTCTTCAAAGTTAGAAAAGGCAAATTGCAAATTCATCTAGAATAACAAAAATTCTCAGCATGGGAGATCTTTCTATCTTCTGAGATCTCCTTCAATTTCTTACTTCAGGGACTTGAAGTTCTTCTCATTTCACAGGTCTTTCACTTGCTTAGTTAGAGTCACACCAAGATATTTTATATTATTTGTGACTATTGTGAAAGGTGTTTGTCTTAGTCAGGGTTTCTATTCCTGCACAAACATCATGACCAAGAAGCAAGTTGGGGAGGAAAGGATTTATTCAGCTTACAATTCCATACTGCTATTTATCACCAAGGAATTCAGGACTGGAACTCAAGCAGGTCAGGAAGCAGGAGCTGATGCAGAGGCCATGGAGGGATGTTCTTTACTGCCTTGCTCAGCCTGCTCTCTTATAGAACCAAGATTACCAGTCCAGAGATGGTCCCACCCACAAGGGGTCTTTCCCCCTTGATCACTAATTGAGAAAATGCCTTACAGTTGGATCTCATGGAGGCATCTCCTCAACTGAAGCTCCTTTCTCTGTGATAACTCCATCTGTGTCAAAATATCACTTTTTGCATATGATATGATAGTATGCTTCAGTGGCCCAATAAAATTCCACCAGAGAACATGATAAACAACTTCAGCAAAGTTGCAGGATATAAAATTAACTCAAACAAAGCAGTAGCCTTCCTCTACTCAAAAGATAAACAGGCTGAGAAAGAAATTGGGGAAACAACACTGTACTGGCTAGTTTTGTGTCAACTTGACACAGCTGGAATTATCATAGAAAAAGGAGCTTCAGTTGATATTAAGAGATATTAGGGAAAAGTAATTGTTACTTCCTATGATTTTTGTTGTTAGATTTGGGATTCTGTTCTTGCAGCTATCTTCTTTTAGGTTTGTTGAAAGACTACTTTTTTGCTTTTTATAGTTTGTCATTTCCCTCCTTGTTTTGGAGTTCTTCCTTTATCATCCTTTGTAGTGCTGGATTCATGGAAAGATATTGTGTGAATTTGGTTTTGTCATGGAATACTTTCGTTTCTCCATCTATGGTAATTGAGAGTTTTGCTGGGTATAGTAGCCTGGGCTGTCATTTGTGTTCTCTGAGGGTCCATATAACATCTGTCTAGGATCTTGTGGCTTTCATAGTCTCTGGTGAGAAATCTGGTTTAATTCTAATAGGTCTGCCTTTATATGTTCTTTGACCATTTTCCCTTACTGCTTTTAATATTCTATCTTTTTTTTTTAATGCATTTGTTGTTCTCAGTATTATGTGTTGGGAAGAATTTCTTTTCTGGTCTAGTCTATTTGGAGTTCTGTAGGCTTCTTGTATGTTCATGGGCATCTCTCTCTTTAGGTTAGGGAAGTTTTCTTCTATAATTTTGTTGAAGATATTTACTGGTTCTTCAAGTTGGGCATCTTCCCTCTCTTCTATTATCCTTAGGTTTGGTCTTCTCATTGTGTCCTGGATTTCCTGAATGTTTTGAGTTATGATCTTTTTGCATTTTTCATTTTCTTTGATTGTTGTGCCGATGTTTTCTATGGAATCTTCTGCACCTGAGATTCTCTCTTCCATCTCTTGTATTCTGTTGCTGATGCTCGCATCTATGGTTCCTGGTTTCTTTCCTAGGATTTCAATCTCCAGAGTTGTCTCCCTTTCTGATTTCTTTATTGTTTCTACTTCCATTTTTAGATCCTGGATGGTTTTGTTCTTTTTTTTTTTTTTAACCTGTTTGGTAGTGTTTTCCTGAAACTCTTTAAGGGAATTTTGTGTTTCCTGTTTAAGAGCTTCTCTCTGTTTACCTGTGTTTTCCTGTATTTTTTAAAATTTTTTATTAGGTATTTTCCTCATTTACATTTCCAATGCTATCCCCAAAGTCTCCCATACCTACCCCTCCACTCCCCTACCCACCCACTCCCCCTTTTTGGCCCTGGCGTTCCCCTATACTGGGGCATATAAAGTTTGCAAGTCCAATGGGCCTCTCTTTCCAGTGATGGCCGACTAGGCCATCTTTTGATACATATGCAGCTAGAGTCAAGAGCTCTGGAGTACTGGTTAGTTCATAACGTTGTTCCACCTATAGTGTTGCAGATCCCTTTAGCTCCTTGGGTACTTTCTCTAGCTCCTCCATTGGGGGCCCTGTGATCCATCCAATAGCTGACTGTGAGCATCCACTTCTGTGTTTGCTAGGCCCCGGCATTGTCTCGAAAGAGACAGCTATATCTGGGTCCTTTCAGTAAAATCTTGCTAGTGTATGCAATGGTTTCAGCATTTGGAAGCTGATTATGGGATGGATCCCCATATATGGCCGTCTCTAGATGGTCCATCCTTTTGTCACAGCTCCAAACTTTGTCTCTGTAACTCCTTCCATGGGTGTTTTGTTCCCAATACTAAGAAGGGGCAAAGTGTCCACACTTTGGTCTTCGTTCTTCTTGAGTTTCATGCATTTAGCAAATTGTATCTAAAGCTGTACTACAGAGCAATTGTGATAAAAACTGCATGGTACTGGTATAGCGACAGACAAGTAGACCAATGGAACAGAATTGAAGACCCAGAGATGAACCCACACTCTTATGGTCACTTGATCTTTGACAAGGGAGCTAAAACCATCCAGTGGAAAAAAGACAGCATTTTCAACAAACAAATGGTGCTGGCACAACTGGTGGTTATCATGTAGAAGAATGCAAATTGGTCAATTCCTATCTCCTTCTACTAAAGTCAAATCTAAGTGGATTAAGGAACTCCACATAAAACCAGAGACACTGAAACTTATAGAGGAGAAAGTAGGGTAAAGCCTCGAAGATATGGGTACAGGGGAAAAATTCCTGAATAGAACCGCAATGGCTTGTGCTGTAAGATAGAGAATTGATAAATGGGACCTCATAAAATTTCAAAGCTTCTGCAAGGCAAAAGACACCGTCAATAAGACAAAAAGACCACCAACAGATTGGGAAAGGATCTTTACCTATCCTAAATCAGATAGGGGACTAATATCCAATATATATAAAGAACTCAATAAGGTGGACTCAAGAAAATCAGATAATCCCATTAAAAATGGGGCTCAGAGCTGAACAAAGAATTCTCACCTGAGGAATACCGAATGGCTGAGAAGCACCTGAAAAAATGTTCAACATCCTTAATCATCAGGGAAATGCAAATCAAAACAACCCTGAGATTCCACCTCACACCAGTCAGAATGGCTAAGATCAAAAACTCAGGTGACAGCAGATGCTGTCGAGGATGTGGAGAAAGAGGAGCACTCCTCCATTGCTGGTGGGATTGCAAGCTTGTACAACCATTCTGGAAATCAGTCTGGCGGTTCCTCAGAAAATTGGACATAGTACTACCGGAGGATCCAGCAATACCTCTCCTGGGCATATATCCAGAAGATGTTCCAACTGGTAAGAAGGACACATGCTCCACTATGTTCATAGCAGCCTTATTTATAATAGCCAGAAGCTGGAAAGAACCTAGATGCCCCTCAACAGAGGAATGGATACAGAAAATGTGGTACATTTACACAATAGAGTACTACTCAGCTATTAAAAAGAATGAATTTATGAAATTCCTAGGCAAATGGATGGACCTGGAGGGCATCATCCTGAGTGAGGTAACCCAATCACAAAGGAACTCACACAATATGTACTCACTGATAAGTGGATATTAGCCCAGAAACTTAGGATACCCAGAATTGTTTTGGAACAGATGTTGTGTACTATTCACCAGTGATCCTAAGATTGAGTGGAGAGCCTTCTGGGGACCATGGGACCATCTGCGTAGTTTGTGCCCATGGTGACCTGGAGCTGGTGACCAGAAGGGACTTGAGTCCCTGGTCAGGCTGGTTTCTACTTCCCTGCTGCTGGCCTAGGCCTTTCACAATAGGTTTGGAACAGGTTTTGTTTTCCAGTCACCGGTGATCCTAATATCGTGGGGAGAGTCCTCTTGGGGACCGTGGGACCGTCCGTTGAGTTCTTGCCCAAGGTGAGGAACAGGTTTTCTAAGAGATAACAACAAAACATAACCAAACAAAATATAATAAGATAAAACAAAAACCATCATATCGAAGTCAGACAAGGCAACTCAAAACAGAAGGAAAAGAATACCCACCCCTCAAAGACACAAGAATCAGACTCACTCATTTGCATACTCATGAGTGCCATAGTGGAATCAAACTAGAAAACACCAAACTGGAAGCCATAACACATATTCAAAGAACCTGGTGCAAACCTGTGCAAAGAGAGTCATACTCTTAAAACATGAAACTTTGATTGTCACATTTAAACTATATCCAAATTTTTACAGTAGTCTTGATCAGCCTATAGAAAACTATTTCTTTAACTTTGGTAGAGACGTAATATTCCAAGCTATCCAAAACATAAGAAATTTTGTTTGTTTGTTTGTTTGTTTGTTTGTTTAGTTGGCTGTTTTGGTTTGGTTTGGTTTGGCTAGTAATTCACCTGGCTAAGGGCACCACACCATAGAAAGGTGGATCTAACTTAAGCCATGCTAAAGATACAGGAGGAGCAATTATCCCTCTAAGGAGATAATGTACTTTTCCTTCTCAGAATTCCTACCTTTTATGCAGTTGGTCCAGAGCAACCATAAATTTTTGTTGGGTCTTCTGTCCTTTCTGGGTCATAATTTTCCTCTTTTCTTCTCTTCTGAGATTTTCTTTAGGATGCTGACCAGAGTCTGAATATGCTTTTTGTGGTACTGTCGGCCTTCCCCAACTTTCCCTAAAATTTCCTCCCTGTCACATGGTTGTTTTTCTGCCATGTGGTTGAATTCCAGTTTGGTTTTTTCAAGTTTCGATTCCACTGAATTACTTTGAATTACATCGTTATAACAATGGATGGAATAAAAATGGGCTAAGAAGGTATGAAATAGACTTAATATGCATACTCGTAAACTCAAAGGTTCCATCTAACTAGACCAAGGATACAAGCTTTAAAGAAAGCTGCACAAAATCATAAGTATAGAGAATGTAGTTTGTTTCCATTTTCCTCCTCTGTCGGGATTTTGTACTGAGCTTTCAGCTGCCAGGTGTATTCTGCTCATGTAAATCCTTACCAAGTTAGAAAAATAAGAAAATTCTGGTTGTAAAAAAATTCATCTTTTGAACTCCTGGAAATGATTACAATGATAATTATTGCATTTCCGATTAAGAAAAAGTTTGCAAATATCCCACTTCCTGGAGTTGTTAACAAATAGTACTGGAAAGGACCGTGTCCTAATCCTAGAGAGAAATCCGACTCAGTGAACAGTTCAGGTAACCCCACACCATAATGGGCAGTAAACCCCATTCCCCATGTAGCTAAACTGTTAACTCTATGTCCTAGTCTTTAAATACGAGTTGACACTGATCATAAATGGTGATCTCTATTATTTTGTTCACTTGCCAATCTTAGAAGATGATTCAGTGGATAAACATGAAAGAAATAAGATCATGGTTGGTCTAAAGGGCAATTGCAGGGTTTTGAGTCAGGGAGATGATGAACTCACTCTATTCTAAGTGAACCTATCTGTGAAAAATCCATAGTTTTATATAAAAAAGGATGGTTCATGTCTTTACAAAGGGTGTCTCTAGGGAACTAATTTGTCTACTGAATTCCCCTGCAGCATCTTATTTGTGGCATCTTTTCCTGAAAGCAGAAGCTTATGTAGCTATAACAGTCTCAAAATGATTCTAAAACATGAATATTTTGTTTCATTGAAAGCTGTTGTGAATGTTCAGTAGTGACTCTCAGAGCAAAGGGTGTGTGCTCTTAATCTCAGAGCCGGAGGTGTGAGCAATTGGAGATTCCTTCCACCTCTTTTGATGTCCCCACATTTAAAAGTTGTATTTAAATTATATATTATATTCTAGGTATACTTTTTTGCAACCTACTTTAAATAAGGGTAAAAGTTATTAGGATATGGTGAAAGTGACGTGTTGCACAATAGTTTTTTTTTGGGGGGGGGTGAACTCGATCTTCTTTGGCAGCAGTTCAGCCCAGTAGCAAACACCAACTACAATTCAGCAGCTGCAGAGCAGTCCTCTAGGCAGGTAGACCCCAGGCATGAACCAGCAGCTACAGTTCAGTCCTTTCAGCAAGCAGACACCAAGCAGCTGTAGTACAATCCTGAAGAAACCTCCAGGCTCGCCAACCTGTCAAAGGTGAGGCTGCAGAAGCAGTAAGCTGCTTCAGGAACCTCACAAACAGTTCTTGGGTGAGTTTCTCTCAATGGCAGCATTAATACAAATTGAGCTCAACAACACTATGTAAAGTGATCCAATACATGTGTACATGTATTTTAGCAAAAGATAGGTGAAGTAGACTAAACCAAGGCTCAGTGCTGCTCTCCCACTGTCTGTAGGGTCATATTTATACTCCTTCATCAAGAGTCTTTTCACATGTTTGCTATATCTAAACATCCTTTTACCTGTGTCTACTTCAGGAAAAGTCTTTCACATGTTTGCTTTTAGTAAGGCATCCTTTCACCTGTGTGCCTTAAGAAACCATCATTTGACATAACTCATTTTCTAAAGAAACTAGAAGTTTCTACTTCATTATACATATATATATATGTATATATATATACATATACAGACATATATATACATATGTGTGTGTGTGTGTACACTCATGACTTCATGACTTGCTGCATGTATAAAGGTAATGAGAACTTTTGAGACATGTTTTTCCTTTCTTCCTTCCACCTTGTGTTCCTTATATTCAGCTTAGGTCATTAGGATTACATGGAAAATGTACTCTTACCGACTGAACCATCTTGCCCTCATTTGCCTTTATTGACCCTCAGAGACAGTGGCACGTGTTGCATATCTTCTAAGATCACACTGTGGAAGTCTCTGGGATGTTCATGTTAGCATGCCTGTCTTGCTGTTGGCAATAGACAATATAGCAATAGCGCCTTAAAGAAGCTGGGAGTCAATTTTCTTTACCTCTTGGAAATCTAGAAGAATGTGATTGCCATTGTATTAAGAACCTAGGTTCACTTCTGTGTTTGCTAGGCCCGGCATAGTCTCACAAGAGACAGCTATATCAGGGTCCTTTCAGCAAAATCTTGCTGACATATGCAATGGTGTCAGCGTTTGAGGCTGATTATGGGATCATCTCTAGCTGCATATGTAGCAGAAGATGGCCTAATCGGCCATCATTGGGAAGAGAAGCCCCTTGGGCTTGCAAACTTTATATGCCTCAGTACAGGGGAACACCAGGGCCAAGAAGTGGGAGTGGGTGGGTAGGGGAGGGGGGAGGGTATGGGGGACTTTTGGGATAGCATTGGAAATGTAAATGAAATAAATACCTAATTAAAAAAAAGAACCTAGGTTCATTTTCATGTTTGCTGTATTTATTATAACTGTAGACTATTTGGTATCATCCGAGTTCAAGGCAAAAATGTTGAAGGGTTTTTTTTTTTCTCTTCTTCTTCTTCTTCTTCTTCTTCTTCTTCTTCTTCTTCTTCTTCTTCTTCTTCTTCTTCTTCTTCTTCTTCTTCTCCTGATTTTCTATTTTGGGGTCAGGCACAGAAAGTGACACATTTCCCGAAGATTATATTTTAGCTCTCATTACTTAGAAATAGGTCACAGGCCCATGGCAGATCAGTATAGTCAAAGGACAGGGAAGGACCGCTTAGCTTAATATAATGATTTATTTCTCAAGACTGGTGAAGGAACCTTTCTTCTTAAGAATCATACAATTTCTGATTATTTCTTGAACACATCAGCATTCTAGTAGCAGGGTATAGGGAATGAGGAAGGGCAGTCAGATGGACAATTAGCCAACCAAACTGTGCATGTTGAGTCGATGGGCCAGGAAACCAGATTGTGATTTCTACTTCAACCATTTAACTATTGTAAGTCATTGTATAAGACACTTGCAATGGTCTGGCTCTAATGACCTCATGTATAAATTGAGGTCAGTAAGCATTAGTGCCAAGTTTCCTTCTAGATCCAACAACACTCAACGGTTTAATGCAATGATAATAGCTTCTACATGTTCACGTCTAAACTAAACTGGTTTGTAATTGAAACATATGCCCTAATGGTATCTTTCTGGCTCAGAGAAGTGGCTGCATACAGTAAATTATGCAGTGTGAATTTCAAAGAAATTCTAAACTCTTTCTCCTCTTAAAGTTTTGTGCAAGGAAAAAAAAAAAGCTCTAAATCCCCATATTAAATTCTGTATTTGAATAGTCTAACTTTCCCCCAAATAATTCTTAGTTTTTCTTTTTTAAAAGTTTTTTTTTTTTAAATTTTTATTTGGCATAAAGCTCCTTCTAACTACCAAGAAATTCCCAGTAGCCTTCTGATTGATTGCCTGGTGTTAACTGAAAGTTGAAACCTTTTAAAGATACGTTTGCAATTAGTATTGGCTATATTATATATACAGTTTTTAAAGCCAGTATCTAATAAAGGTAAAACCTGAAGGCACAAATTATGATTAGCATCATGTCTGGCTTTTGCTAATTATTAAAGTAGTAATGTTTTTTTTTTCAAACCAATAAAATACAATAAGTAGCATAAGTGAATTAGAAGAGAGATGAGGGTGCAGCATTGTCTCAAAGTTCTTAGGTTTAATGTCATTGATATTGTTAGAGATGTCATGGAGAAAATCTTGCTTAAAGCATGACTGATGGTTTATTTGTGTAATAATGGATATACAAAAGGAAGCCAAAAATAGTACAGAATGCCAAGTCATTCACTTATGCATGAATAACATGCCCAAAGTTGAATAAGAGAGGCAATGATTCCTGTTCCCATGAAGCTCACATTCCAAGAGTATACACATACGCAGTGGGAGCGCTCTCTCTCTCTCTCTCTCTCTCTCTCTCTCTCTCTCTCTCTCTCTCTCTCTCTCTCTCACACACACACACACACAAATACAGGACTTTAAAGAGTGATAAATGTGGCAAAGAAAATGAAGCAAGCAAGTTAATTTGATAGTAGATGAGTGGGCAAAACTGGGTTGGGCAGCCACGGAAAGTTTCTCTGAAGAGGTGATTATAAGGACTTATATTAATTGCTTTTTTTTTTCATAGCTGCCACAAATACCTGATAAGGTGCAACTTAAGGGAGGGAAGGTTTCTTTTCTAAATTTAAGTTTTTGAAATTAAAATATAATTACATCCTTCTCTTTCCCTTACCTCCCATCAGCCCTTACCATGGAGCCATCCCCCCTCTCCCCTTGCTCTTTCTCAAATTCATGACCTCTTTTTAATTAGCTGCTCACAGTTTGAGGGGGCATAGGTTATCATCATGAGGTTGTCAGGTGGTGGCAGCTAGTGGATGGGACTTCTTAGCCTCCCATGCCTTGGAAAACAGAAAGCAGAGATGGGACAAAAATGATACTGGGTTATAATTTTCAAAACCATTCCTAAGTGGCTCACTTCCTTCAGTGATATGCCATCTTTTCAAAATTCCCTAATCCCCCAAGCAGCACACCAGACAACCAACTGTTCAAGTCTATGAACCTAAACATGACATATCATACTAAAACAAGATTCATGTCCTGATACCCACAGGCTCATGACCATCTCATGGTGCAGAACATATTCAGTGTAATTTTTAAAAGTCCCCATAGTCTTACCTTTTCAATTCTGTTTCAAAACCCATGGTTCAAAGGCTCCTTTTGGCAATCTGTTAACTGTGCACCCCCTGTAAAACAACAACAAAAGTTACATAGTTCTAATATATCAAGGCATATAATAAAGCTTTTCATTTCAAAATGTAGGAACAAAGATAGTAAGGGATAGTAAAGCAAGACTAAAACCCAACAGAAAGGAAACACAACACAGCTCCATATCTGCTACTCAGGGCTTCTGATGATGCAATCTGCATCCCAGTTAGCTTGGATAGTCTTGCTCCAGTACTGTTTTCTGTGATAATTATGTCCTCTCTCTTGGGCCAGCTCTACTCCATTTCTTCAGCTGTCCTGGGCAAATGTGGTATCACCAATATTCTGGAGTCTCCATTGCTATGCCACCTTCACAGCTCCACCCACTGCCTGCTTAGGAGCTCTAGGCAAGAAATCCAATCTTGCTACATATTGCTTAACCTCAACAGCTTTTTGGAACAAACCTCCATAATCCTGTAACCCTTGTTTCCTGCATATATGCAAACCTATTACATAAAAGATTTGCCACATTGTGCTGTCACTGTGAAGTATAGATTGCATCCCCTATTACTTTTGAATTCAGCCTCACTCAAGTTTTCAAAGCCAAAGCAGAGTTGAAGCTGATTTAGTTTGCTAGTGGCCTCTAGTTCAAATCCTGACAGAATCCTTATGACCATCTGAAACCTCAATAACCTGGCCAATACTGTTTATTATTTTCATCCTTTTGGCTTTCTATACTCCTACCAGAATCTCCCCTTATTCTCTGATGCAATTTTCTAGGGCTTCCATAGCTAGAAATGCCAAACTCATATTTCATATTCCTCCCATAAGCCAGTCCTAAAGGCCCAAGAATCATGTGATCAAATTTATCTTAGTATTTATCCCACTCTCAGAAACATTTTTCTGCATTGGTTAATTTTTTTCTTGCCAAATTCTTGACATGAAGCATCTGGGGGAGGATTTACTTTGGTTCATGTTTGGATATGATAATAGTCCATAATGGCAGGGAAGGTGTGGATGTAGGTAGCTTTTCATGGCAGTAAGAGCTTATGACCAGGAATCCTCCCATCCTCATATCTCAGTGAAACAGGAAGCAGAGATGAAACAAAAAGCATGGCTGAGCTTAAGCTTGCTTTCAATGACCTAATTCCTACAGGAAAAGCCTACCTTGTGATGGTTCCACAACTTCCCCAGTCAGCACTACCAGTGTTCAAAATCTAAGTGTTATTGTGCATACCTAACTTTCACTCCATAACAGGCAGGGGGAAATTCTCCCTCTATGCTCTGATGGTTCACTCATTGAGTCTAAACAATAAACTTAGAGTAGGCAGAATAAGAGGAGATGAGACTACATTTAATAATGTGTGCACACATTAGAACCCATGATGTATATGAGCCTTCAAGAAGTGTTAAAGTATTGAAACTTATATAGCACATCCCAAGCTATAAAAGAGTAGAGACTTGAGTGTTGGTTTTGGGAGCTATGGGACGGTAAGAGGAATTGTATGCTGAAGACAAATAATCTTGGATTGTCTTGTAGTAGAACTTTTTTTTATGGGGGTGGACATGGCAGCAACTTAAAACCTCCTCTACCGTGGTAGAAGACAATCTTTCCTGGTCGGTGGGAGTGTGTGTGTGTGTCTGTGTGTGCGCATGTACATAGATATATGAGAACTTCATTCTTTTGGATGATCTATTTAAACAAAGTAAATTGAGAGGAAACCTGTTCTTTGCTTGCTATTATTTTGTTATTAGGGGATCAGACAGCCTGAATATTGTCCTTTCCACAAAGAAAATAAAAACAGGATAATAGTAGGTGGGAAACTTTAGATTGGGCAGTTATTTTATTTATTTATTTATTTGTTTGTTTGTTTATTTATTTATTTGTTTGTTTGTTTGTTTCTCTAAGAAGGAATCACTTGAGGCATGTCTAGAACAGAGATAGATCTAGGAAGAAGTAGTGGAATAGCGTTCCAGCAAAATGTAACAGTGAGTGCAAATTCTCCTAGAAAAAGAAGTATGAGGTGTTAGAAGTAAGAAAGCCTATGAGGTTCTAGTGCAGTGAAAAAGTTAGGGACAATGGAAATAGGTTAGCTGTAGAGGTAAGGTGGAGGAACCTGTATAGATTATTATAGAACAAGGGCATCCTTATTTTGACTTCAATGCAAATCTGCTCAGAGGATTTTTCAGGTAAACAATATGATGTGCTTTAAAATCGTATACCATCTCCATCTGATGGATAGTGAATGGACTTGGAGGAACAAAAACAAACAAAAATAACAGTATGAGAGTACTACAGTGGCTCAATGGGAGAAGATGATTTTTTATGGGAATAGAGCAATTCTATTAAATGAATATCTGCACTGATAGAAGAATAATATTTGCTATTATATTATGTATGTCAGGAAATATCCTAGTTAGGATTATTAGTGCTGTGATGAAACACTACGACCAAAGCAACTTAGAGAGGAAAGGGTAATTCACTTTACACTTCCATATCACTGTTCATCATCAAAGGAAGTCAGGATAGGACATACTGGGTAGGAACCTGGAGGCAGGAGCTGATGCAGAGGCCACGGAGGAGGTCTGCTTACTGGTTTGGTCCTTGTGGCTTGCTCAGCTAGCTTTTATATAGAACTCAGCCACCAGCCCAAGCTAACAGCCACAATGAGCTGGGCCCTCTCCTATTAACTACTAATTTTAAAAAATGTCTTACAGGTTTATCTACAGCCTGGCCTTCTGGAAGAATTTTCTCAGTTGAAGGTCCCTCCTCTGATGCCTCTAGCTTGGGTCATAAAAAATAGTTAGCACAGAAGGTAGCCTAGGGAACAGAATTTAACTTTACCTCTGGATTTTGGGCTGATGCTACTACGAGGAAGGAGATACACTTTCTGATACTAGGAAGCTGTGGGTGAGCAGTAAGGGAGATGTAGTCAAAATGGGGGCATTTTGAATTGCTCATTGGGAAATGTTAGAGTTGAGCTTCCTTGCCTCAAAGGTCTACTTTGAAGCAGGAGCCTCATGATGGAATCTTGTGAGGACTGCAATGGTTAAAGCCAGAGGGGGGGAAAATCTGTAATCCTTAACAAGTCTTCAATAACCAAATTCAGTAGCCTCTCTTCTTAAATAGACAGAGATAGCTCTTCGAAAATAATCTCCCTGATCAAGAAAAGAATTGAGAACACACATATTTAAGACCTTTCTTAATCCCCTCTTCACCTTTTTGATCAGCCCAAGTACTTACATCAGCAGAAAAATCTAAGCAAATACAGGCAGCTCTGGAGAGAGATGACTTGTAGAGAATGCTACAGAATTATTAAGATTAATGTAAAAGAGAAGAACTATCCTCGAATAAACATAATATAAACTACTTGGGAGGGCTGAAAGCTGGGGTGATGTTTTCATTTTAATCAAATAGAACTATGTAGGCAAAAATTCATTTAAAATGTTCTTATTTAGTAAAGCTGTTCAAATAAAAACTTTGCTTTCATTATCAACTGAGCACAAAGGACCATAAAGTCTCAGAATTTGGATTCAGAGTTTTCTGTTGTTGATTGGAGCAGAAGGTGAGTCAGCCAGGTGTGACATGGCAAAGCCTTCTAGAAGGTAAGGTGAACTGAAGAGTTGAGTCCTATTTGCATTGTAGGAAAATAGGAGAAATTCTTTGAAACTCTCAGACTCTCAGTACGTTGCTAAGAATTCTGTTGGCATGCTTCATTTTAGATAAATTGGATTGCTGTTTTATATTTTTTTCTTTTTTCCTTCCAGGTTCTGGCTTAATGTGCCCTTGAGTGGAAGATAATCCATTGGATGACTTGATTGAGCATTTTAGTGCTCTCTTGCTCTTTTGTCTTGTATGTGAATGGCTGCAGAGTGAGTACAGGACCCGGCACTTAGCATTGACTATCTAAAGAGATCTTGAAATCAGATCTCCATGTGACATGCCCAGCCAGTCCTGGACTTAAAATGCTTTGGCTTTTACAATTCTGACTTTAGTATGATTCAAAAGCCAAAATCTTTCATCAGGAACTGTACTTGAAATTTTTCATTTGGACAATTTCTTTGGCATTATGTAGTCTGGGAGCAATCTTGTCTTGCCATGCTGAGCATCTCTCCATTAGCCCAAGGATCATGAGGGGATTCAAGTAGTACTCTTTTGTGTGCTGTGCTCTTAAGGTAGGTTAGGTGTGCTAAATACATTTTGGAATTGTACTTCTTTTTTTTTCTTTACTGTATTTGGTTTTTTTTTATTAGATATTTTCTTTATATACATTTCAAATGCTATCCTGAAAGTTCCCTATACCCTCCACCCGCCCTGCTCCCCTACCCACCCACTCCTGCTTCTTGGCCCTGGCATTCCCTTGTACTGGGGCATATAAAGTTTGCAATACAGTCTAAGCTGTCAATCAGTATATACAAGCTAACACATTGTATATACTTGGCTAGTACCATTGAGCATTATCCCTTCTCTGCCCCACAGTATTAAAACCAAGTATGAATAAAAATACCAGTCAACATTATGCAGAGTAAAGGCATTGTTTCTTTGAACTTCTTTTGTAGATATTCCTGTATGTCCTGGGTCAGTCATTAATGATTCATTTTTAAAAATTCATTTTATGTTTCAATAAACAGTTTAAGAACCATTACTGTACAGAATAGGGGCTGAGATTAAAACCTCTGCCTTCAAGAGCCTCAGAGAGAAGAATTTCAGCTCCATAGTCACTGGTTGCAAAGTCTTGACTGAGTGTCTCAAATTTCGGGGGTCCTGAAAGATCCCATTTGTAAAGTGGGGATAAGAATAGATACTGTCTCATAAGGCTGTGTTTGTTGAAAAGATTCAAGTCTTGACTGTAATATTTGAATATAAGAAGTGTTCTATAGGAGCTGGAGAGAGGTAGTTAAGAGCTTGTCGTTTTTGAAGAGGACCTGGGTTCAGTTCCCCAAAGCCACATGGTGATTCATAATCATCTGTGACTTTAGTTCTAAGAGATCTGACGAGGCACCAGGCACGCACATGGTACACATACATACTTGAAGGTAAAACTTGTACAAAATAAATAAATAATTAAATAGTGTTCACTAAATGAAAACTATATTTGCCTTAAAATTATTGATTATTGGTCAGTGAGATGGCCCCATCGCTAAAGGTGCTTCACATCCACACCCACACCAATAATGTTTACAAACTGGTTACTCATCTGCTATGGGCATGTATGGCAGGAGAGCTGTGACTAACATGAGTCATGTGGGCCTGTTCCTATAAAGACAGTGTAGTTTCATTGAGTGTTCCCTAATTATCAATATTAAGTACCATTCTTCTGTTTGGAAGAGCATATGAGCTTTTATTTCAAAACACTTGTTTGAAAATGTAGATTTCTTCAATGAGCACACAATTATTCTGATTTTCAGATTAGAATACATTGTAATTTATTGCTTCTTTCCCCTTTGAGAAGGCACGAGATTGGGAATAGTGGATGCAAAACTGGAATGGGGTTGCACCATCCCAAAGATTCCAGAGATTGGAAGCACAGGGTTACGCCCCCTTTGCTGTCTGTGTGGTCTCTCCATTTGCTGAAATGAACCATCTGCCTCTAGGAATTAATTTTTTTCCTCAGGCTGTGCTTCTGGTAAACGCATCTACACTGCACTTCTCTGGATGGTTTAGCACGATTAATAGTGATTTATTTAGGGGCGGCCTCTTCATTATCATGGTTGTATTTAATTTTTAACAACTTTATTAATCCATAATTAACATACTGAGTTCTCTCATTTAAAATGTACAATTCAGTGATTCTCAAAGCATTTTCAGAATCAAGAAGCCATCAGCATAATCCACTTTTAGAACATTTCCATCACCCTCACCCCCTGCTAACAAAAATGATCACTTATGTCCATTTGCAACCTTTCTCTCCTCAGCCTCAGGCATTCAGTAATCTACTATCTATTTTTATAAATTTGCTTTTTCTGACATTTCCTCTAAGTAGAGCCATGTACTGTGAGGTCTCTTAAATGCAGCCATTTTCACTTAGCATAGTTTTTAAGTTTAGCCATAGTGCACTATGTTGTTGGAACTTTATTTCTTTTTGTTGGATAGTTTTCTTTTCCTTTGGTTTGTATTTGAGATTGCATTTTAATTACAACATTTATACTTTTCCCATCTTCCCTCCAAGCCCTCCCAGAAACCCCAAACTGCTTTTGTTCAAACTCATGACCTTTTCATTGATTGTTATTGTATGCATATACATATTTGCATATACTACTATATTTTGAAATGTAAGCTATTTAGTCCTTACTTGTGTGTATGTTTTCAGGGCTGATCATTTGGCACCAGGCAACCAATTAGTGTGCTCTTCTCTGGGGAGGGCTGCCTCTCTTGCTGTATAATTTTTTATCTTGGAGCTGTACATTTTTTCAATATCCTGTTGATTGTTTCCACCTTTTTGCTGTTATGATTAATGGTGCTTTGAGCATTTCTATGCACATCTTTCTGTGAATGTAGTGTTAAATTTTACTCTTGGCCAGATAACTAGGAGTAGAATTGTTGGGTCTCTTTCTAAAATTATGTCCAAACTTTTAAGACCATTGCCTGTTTTCCAAAGCAGTTGTACTCTATTTTACATCTGTACTAGCAAAGCACAAATATTTGAGTTTCTTTTGTATATTTTTGCCAACACTTACTTTTTAATTTTTTTTATTTTTTAATTGTGTGTGCATTTAGACGGTGTGTGTGTGTGTGTGTGTGTGTGTGTGTTTGTGTAGGTTGTCACACACATCACAGTTCTCAAGTGTCAATTGGAGGTCACAGGGTGATTTCCAGGGGTCAGTTCCCTCCTACTGTGTGGGTCCTTGGAATCAAACTCAGGCCCTCAGCTTTGGCACCTACTTAGTCACGTCCCTAGGCCTTAATTATTGTTTTGACAATGGTCATTCTTGGGAGAGTGAATGATAGCTAGCTGTGAATATAATTCGAATTTTACCACTAAAAATAATGTCGACCTTTTCTCTTATGTATTTATGTTTTTGTAAGATGTCTTTCAAGACTTTTGCCAGAATTTTAACTGGATTTTCTTCTTATTGTTAAATTATATATATACATATATATATATAAATATATACATATATATAATTTGTGAATATTTGATTTCAGTATTTATACATATAAATACAGATTTATATGTATATATATATACATATATATAATTTGTGAATATTTGATTTCAGTATGTGTCTTTTTGTTAATTTTTCTTAAAGGTGACTTTTGAAGAGCAGAATTTTTAACTTTTGATAAGGTCCAATTTATTAAAATTTTCTTTTATGGATTTTAATGTTGTATCAAAGAACTCTTTGCCTAAATCAAGGTCATAAGAATTTTCTTATATATTTTCTTAGATGGTTTTATACTTCCAGTCATTAAATTTAGGTTTATGATATACAGTGAGTTGTATGTATGTGTGTGTGTGTGTGTGTGTGTGTGTGTGATTTGTATCCCTTTTTTAGATGTTAAGAAGTCTTCTAATACCAATTGTTGAAAAGATTATTTCTCTATCAACCTTCTGTCAGGTTTTTAAACAACCAATTGACCCTGAGAAGGAATTCCTAGCTAGACTCTCAGTTCTATGGGACCAATTCCCAAGCTTGCTTAATCTCAAGTCAGCACCACACTCAACTCATTACTGTAGAAAGAATACGTTGTCTCTCAGCATTCCTCTCTTCAAGTACTTTGATATCTTGGGGTTTTTGCATTTCTGTTTAAATGTTAGAATAAAGCTCTCAATTTCAGCACACACACACAAAAAGATGTCTTGGTTTTTATAAGAATTACACTGAATTTACAGAACAAAACAACGTGGTAAGACTTGGCAACTTAAAGACACCACATCTTCCAAGTTAAAAAAAAAAAAGTAATGTCTTTCTGTTTACCCATATTTTATTTCAGTTATTGGTATAATGTGCATAGTTTTGAAATACAAATAAATATGAGACTTTTTGTTATGCTTATTCTTAAATGTTTTATCTTTTCATGGTTTAAGACTGGAACAGTTCCTCCCATTTATTTTCTAGCTGCCCAGTAGTAGCACCCAGAAATGCAATTGACTTTTGTATATTGGTTTTATGTCAAACAATCTTGCTGATTTTCTTTGATATTGCTAAATGTATTTTAGTAGATTTCTTGAGAATTCATGTACACGAGATTATATCATCTCTGACAGAGTCATCAGAGAATGGTGGAGAAAGACCTCTGTAAGATTGTCCCTCTGGACACTGTGCCCCTTTTTAGAATTGGGAACAAAACACCCATGGAAGGAGTTACAGAGACAAAGTTTGGAGCTGTAACGAAAGAATGGACCATCTAGAGACTGCCATATCCAGGGATCCACCCCATAATCAGCTTCCAAACACTGACACCATTGCATACACTAGCAAGATTTTGCTGAAAGGTCCCAGATATAGCTGTCTCTTGTGAGACAATGCCGGGGACTAGCAAACACAGAAGTGGATGCTCACAGTCAGCTATTGGATGGATCAGAGGGCTCCCAATGGAGGAGCTAGAGAAAGTATCCAAGGAGCTAAAGGGATCTGCAACCCTATAGGTGGAACAACATTCTGAACTGACCAGTACCCCGGAGCTCTTGGCTCTAGCTGCATATGTATCAAAAGATGGCCTAGTCGGCCATCACTGGAAAGAGAGGCCCATTGGACACACAAACTTTATATGCCCCAGTACAGGGGAACGCCAGGGCCAAAAATGGGAATGGGTGGGTAGGGAGTGTATGGGCGACTTTTGGGAGAGCATTGGAAATGTAATTGAGGAAAATACGTAATAAAAAAAAAGAAAGGAAAAAAAAAGATCGTCCCTCTGTAAAAACAATGAAACAATAGCAAAAACTGTTATAATGATTTCTGGAAGCTCACACAATCTTTGAATTATACACGAGAGTGTTTATGTAGAAAAAAATGACAATGTTGGCAATTTAAGTTAGCATGGTTTCATCCATCACTACCCAACTGAGTCATATTTTAGAAATTAACAATATACTTTTGTAATACTCAGATTTGACATCATTTGCAAAGAATTGACTTTATAGTTGATTTGTCTGGTGGATCTTTGGAATAATCACCCCAAAAGCATGTCTTTATATTTCCTAACTCCAAACTCTTCTGGAGGGCACTTGTTGAGACACTTATAGACAAATATGAATAAGAATTATGGCAAACAATAGATTAACAAAATGCTTAGGAGGAAAAGGTGAGATGTACTAAGGAATTAAGTGGTTTTGTTGTTGTTGTGTTTTGTTTTATTTTGCTTTTAAGTTCTAGTCTATTATTGGGAATCTAGAAGGCCACATGCATGTTCAGGGCAATATGTATAATACCCGCTCAGGAAAATTTCATAATGTCCTTCATTTTCAATTCCAGTGAACTTGAGGTGCTAAATAAGCTACATGTAAAAGTGAAGGCAGACTATAACCTGCCTAAGAACCAAGGACATTTGCCCAGTCCTCAATGTGCCTACAAGAGACTTTTGCAAACACTGAGGATTCTAAAGTACATTAATTTTACTTTTAGGATTATAATATAAGCCCATCATTTCCCCACTTCTAATTCCTCCTTCAAATCCCCCCCATATACCCTATTCTGCTCTCTCTCAAATTTATGGCCTCTGTTTTTATTAATTGTTATTACCTACATGCATGTGTGTAGGCATATATTCATAAATACTTAGTAATGAGATTTGTTGTTGTTGTTATTGTTCCAAGCATGTAAAGAACTTTGACTAATAAGTGTCTGGATCCAGAATAGAAATTCTATAATAAAAACATGATAAAGAATATATTCTCCACAAAATTGAATCAGTAAAATTATTAAAGCACCACAAAGCTATGAGTTAGAAATGACAAAGCACACATAGCCTGTAATCCCAGCACTTAAGAGGGCCAAGACAGAACAATTGTAAATTTGTAGACCTCCTGGGCTAGTTACAGAGTGATACCACATCTTAAAGCAAAAGTAAAACCAAATAGAAACAAAAATAAGCAGACAAAATCCCAAGTAGTAATATCACCAAACTCTGGGAATGTGGGAGAATCTTATTTCCAGAGTTCCCATATTAAATATTCAAAATAACTAGCTGTTAACAGAAAATGAGAAGGTGAGAAAAAATATACGCAAGTGTGGTCTTCACAAAATGGAATAGATGCTGTTTTAGGGTTTTATTGCTGTGAAGAGACACCATGAGCACAGCAACTCTTATAAAGGCATGCATTTAATTGGGGCTGGCTTACAGGTTCAGAGATTTAGTTCATTATTGTTATGGTGGGAAGCATGGCAGCATTCAGGCAGACAAGGTGCTGGAGAAGGAATTGAGAGTTCTACATCTTGATTGGAAGGCAGGAGCAAGAGACTGTGTGCCACACTAGGTATAGCTTGAGCATAGGAGGCACCAAAGCCTGCTTCCACAGTGACACATTTCTACCACATCTACTCTAACAAGGCCATACTTCCTAATAGTTTCATTCCTTATGGGTCTATGGGGCCAATTACATTCAAACTCCTACAGATAGCCACCAATAGGAACTTTACCTGTAAAATCCCAGATGTGCTTTTTCGCTACACTTTAAAATATCTGTGTGTAATTTTGAAATATTTTCAAAGATCTTAAAGAGATCACATGTAAAGAACTAAGGGAAAGTACAAGAACAGTGTTTTACCTTAAAAAGCTGCTTTCATGGTGTCTTTATTTGATGAGCCATTGCTATATTTTCTTTCAGTTCTTTAAATGTGGTTTCCTTTAGTTCTTTGAACTTATTTTAAAGTCTTTGTCTGGTAAGTCCATCACTCAGAGTCTTTCAAGTGTTTTTTATTGCCTGTAGTTATCTCTTGAATGTGGGTTACATTGTTCTGATTGTTTTTCTGTTTCTCATAACTTTTTGTTGAAAACTGAATATTCTTAATACTACATTGTAGCAATTATTGACTCTGATTCTCTGTACTTTGGGTGTAATTTCTATTTTTGTTGATGTTTAGTAACTTGCTTAGAAATGATCGGATAGTACCTGTCTCCCCATCAGTGTACAGCCACTGAAGGCTCTATTCAAGTAAAGCAAGATTCATGATCTTATTGTAATCTTGATTTTTTTTCAGAGTGTTTGAGTTAGCAAAGCTTTGTTAGAGCTTGTGTTTTTAGCACCTTGAGCCAGTATAGATTTTATCTGATGTTGATGGATCTGTGTGTGGTTTAGGAAATGGCATTGAAAATTCAACACATCTACTATAGCATTTTTTTGTGTGTGTGCTGGTAAAGTTTTACCTTTATCCAGAGGCAAGGCTGTTTTCAGTCTTAAGCATAGCACAGTTTTCTAGACCCTTAAAGGATGCATGGACACTCACCAGTTCCCACACTTTTTTCTAGCTCAAGATTACACATACACACACACACACACACACACACTCTCTCTCTCTCTCTCTCTCTCTCTCTCTCTCTCTGCTATGATAAAGAAGTTTCAAACTAGCTGTGGTTTTATTTATGTCTTATGGTGTACCTCTGGGATTGCTATTGTTTGCAACAGTACTCCTGGGGGATAAGTTTTTCTGTGTTCTACTGTGAATCATGTTTAGTTCCTTCAGCAGTGGACATACTCCTCCTCCTTTAGGAGAATTACAGTGCTGTGGTGCTATGAGAAAAGGCGTAGAATAGCCTCAAGGGAAGAGACCAAACTCTTCCCATCTTTATTCAGGGTAAATAAGTTTTTATGTTTTATTTTTATTATTGCATTCATGTAGTCATTCTACTATTTTTGAATAATAACTAACACTTATTGACTACTTATTATATTAGCACAGGTAGTTAGCTCTTTACACAGAATAATTCCTATGACGTGTTTTCCAGCTCACTTCCTTTTCAGAGCAATGGAGAAGGAATAAGCTCTGTTAGAACAGGAACCTACCACTTTAAGAGATCAGACAGTCTTTAGAGGCCAGATCTCACTGCCTGAATGATTCAGGCCACACCTCCCTGCTGATCTCCCTGGGACAGAGCATTAACAACTGTCTCAGGGTGACTATATCTTGTTATATAAACGCTTGCCAACTTATTCTATCTCTTTGGTCAATTTCCAGAGTCCAGATATTTTTTTGTCGTTGCTTTGAGGGAGTAAAGATTTTTTTCCTTAAATTTCACCTTGCAGCAATATCAATTGGCTGTTATAGATGTTCTGCCTCAGTCATGGCCTTCTAAGTCTGTTACTTGCTTAGACTACAATCTCAAATGGGAACACTTCTCAGTACACAGCAGTTCATATCCAGACTAGTGTCATTCCATCTTTGGTAAGGCAAGAATAAAGCAAAGTGTAGTAATGTGCCTCCTTACTATCTCATTACTTTTTAAAAACATTAAGCATCCTGTATTAAGAAAGTAGGAATAATCAATATCCCAGAAGCTTGCTATTCCATTCGGCAGTGAATGTGAAAGCTGTTGAGCATGGTGGCTCCACACAGCCAACTGAAGAATACTTGTGTTTGGATGGGGAATTGAGAGGGCGCTTTTACTTCATAAGGTACAACTATAGGAAATGAGAAGAGGGTATATCCTCTGTGTGGGGCAGGAATGGGCATCTTAAAGGTAAACAGAATAACCAAGGGTTATGATTTTCATCCTCTGTACATGTTTACATATCTATTATTAGTTTAGTGTCTGTCTATGGTACAACTCATTGGTTTCTCTGGACTGGCTGTAATTATACCTATGAAGCTGGTAATCTTCATGGATGGGAAGAATGACCCATGTAGCAATGTGAGAGGTCTTTCTGTGTCTGTGTATACTACAGGAAACTCTTTCCATTAAAGCTTCTTCAGGTAGCAGAGCCTCTATTATGTAAATGAAGATTTTTGATGTGTATTTTTCAGTAATCAATGCATCTTGCACAGAATAAATGAAATTACTTTCTCCCTTACCAGTTTTAATTCATAGGTTGTACTGCTGATGAAAGTTGATTTTATTTTGAATGCTGATTCTACTTTTATGCACTCTCTTTGTTTATTTTACTAATTACCTGTTCAATAACATGCTGTCTAAATTGATCTCAAAGTATTATTCCAAATTAAAAAATCCAACAGCAAAAACACTAATCCCCCAAAGTGTGTGTCTTATGAGTGAGGGTGAGCATTTAACCAATTACTGAGCAGTAACCACTGGGTGATAGCAGATCAGTTGCCTGAAGGGAACAGCGACTCCCAGAATCCCATTCTGAAAAACAGTAGACGTGTTTTTACCATATCTTTCTCAGTTTTAGCTGGTATTTTAAAGAGAGATGCGATTTTGCAGCTTCAGGGAACAGTTGTCTATTTCAGGCAATCATCAGAACTGAGAACTGGAAGAATTCAGGATGAGGGCTCTAGAGCTCTGTTCTAAAAAATACTGTAGAAATAAGGAGTCTTTTGTTTTTCATGGCCAAATTCAGTCCATTTTGTGAGCAAATGTCACACTAAAAGACAGAAATACAGCTCAGAGAACAGCTTCAGAGAACAAATAGCAGGGGAGGTCCAGGCAGCTATAACTTAGTGCTTTAGTTGTCTTTAATGGAAATGGAGCCTCTAGCCAAGTCTAATATATAATGTATCATAAAACATATGTCTGTCAGTCTCCCAGGTACGATAAATAGGAAAAGCACAGACCTCAAAGGGAGGCTATGGCAGGCTGTGCAGAGGGGCTCATATTACTTGGCTGGTTGTTGGGGGTGGAAGGCTGTGTGGGAGGAATGATGTAATGTGTATTTTTAGTGTTTCTAAGAAATGACTGTCTCCATCCAGCCTAGTTCCAGTGGGCGGTGGGTGGTGGGAGAAGGATGGGAAAGAAAGGGAGGGGCTGCATTTTATAGAACTGCATGGGAAAATTGAGTCGAATGCCTGTTTTACAGGTGATTAAGCATGCTCTTTTTCATTTGGAGGGTGGTAGGACAGGAAAGAGATGGGGCACATCAAAACAATAGTATTTTCCACATTTTTCATGACTCTTGGATCTTTCTCCTTGGAGAAGCTGTAGCCCAGGGCACCCACATAAGGATGGCCAGCTTGGGCCCAATGCTCAGTTACTCTTCCTTAAGGGACCTGTGGTCATTATTCAAACTTTCTCTGCCCTAGTATGTTCTGCTCCACAAATAGTCATATTTGGTGAGTTCTTGACATCCTCAGTATAATTTCTATGACTCAGTTTCCTAGTTCGTACAATGTGAAGAATAAATGATCACTCTTTGGGAGCTAAATATAGGTCTGGCAATTTCAACTCTAAAGAACGTGTTGTTGTTGTTGTTGTCGTTGTCGTTGTTGTTTTATGGCTCACCATAGATCCTAACACCCGAAACACCACCTCTCTTGTATTGTTTTTAGCTCTGCCCTGCCTCTCCTTAGAAAATCCCTCTGAAATGATTTTCTTTATTATGCCCTTTCAAAATGGCTCAACCTGGCTTCATTTGTTTGCTAAGAATTATCAACCAGTCTGGGCATTTCTACTCTTTTTCCCCTCTTGTGTCTCAGCACACACAGGGGAATGTGTTCAAGTGTACTCAGATTCCTACACACTAGTGCTCACGCACAGCACCAGACATAGTGTTTGAAACTTAAATTAGAGCAGAATTTTGGGTCATAAAAGGTGATGAAGTCAGCCTTTTCTTCAACCTTCACAGCCCCCTGCTCTTCATTCATGATGGTTTTTCCATGTAAGTTTAGCTACTGAATATTGCACTCATATTTGGTATGCATGTATACAGGTTAGCTCCCTGGAGACTGGAGGTAGACTGCTACCAAGTAAACGAGTGGGTACTTAAGTTAAAGCTTACTTACTTGCCAGTGTTTTGGGGGATCAGTCATACAGCTGTGTCTTACTTTTTAGGTTAGTGTCACTTATGAATATTGAAGCATGCTCATGGCAGCTCAGCTTCTTAATGATTTAAGACTCCCTTTAGCATTTGAGTTACTCTTTTCTTCTTCAGGTGCCTCTGTTCATATGGGCTACGGGGAATTTACTTTAGAGGAATGGTTTTAGCTTTATGGTCATGACCCAGTGTAAGAAATTTTATAGTTATGAATGCATACAAAAAAAAACCCAGCACAATGTTTTTCTACTGTTATTGAAACCCTTTCAAGCCATATGCATGTTGGTTTATTTTTCAGCATGGATTTCGGCTCATGTTGAAACTGTTCGTGACTTGCTGGAGTAAAATTATTTGCTAAACCATATTGTCTTCTGAGTTTACAGCTAGTCTACACTCCTAGGTTCAGTTGTGATGTGGTACAGCCAAAGTACTGGGTTCTAACTGATAAAATGTGATCAATGGTTAGGGATATAGTTTAGTCTTTACCAGCATGGGGATTTGATTTTCACCTCCCAAACGTGTGTAAAAGCCTGGTGTAGTAGCATATGCTTATAGTTCCAGCAGCGAGGAGGCAGAGACAGTTAGATATCTGAGGATCATTGACTAGCTAGCCTATCCACTTAGGGAGCTCCAGCTGATTAGTGAAAGACCATGTCTCAAAACACAAGGTTCCTCACAAACAATACCTAATGGTGACCTCAGGCCTCCATATGTCCAGACATCCATGTATGACTACATTCACCCATTCACCGACATCCACACATACACAGACACTTCCACCACCCACAATATGTGACCTGAACTGATATGTTCCTATATGTAATCTCATCCATAAAACCATTACATGTAAGAGCTAACAAACGTCTCTTTAATCCACTAGTTTGAGGCAGACAAATGCGGTAGTTAGGCTATGACATGTATGTTGGTATGCCCGCCAGACTAATATATTGACATTCTAATTTGTGATGTGAAGGTCTTGGGCAGTGAGGCCTTCAGGGAGTTGTGAAGTCATGAGGACAAAACCCTCATGAATGGAATTGTTCCCTGATAGAAGAGAGTTCTCTCACCTTCCCTTCCATGTAAGGTTATAAGAAGTTGGCTGTCTATAATTTGAAGCCTCCATAGAAATTAATCATGATGATAATCTGACCTTACCAGAACTGTAAGATTGTCTATAAGCTACTCAGTCTGTGTTTTTGTTGTTGCTGTTGTTGTTGTTGTGATTGTCTTAGAATTTTCCTCCAGCCCCTGAATCTTTTGCTTAAAATAATAATTTTAAAAACGAAATTTCTGTGGGAGACATATAAGCTTTTATTGTTTGAGCCACCACATATTAAGTGTTTATTATAGTAGCTAATATTATCCTAATGAAGTTACTCTCAGTGAGCTTATTAGTTGACTGTTTTTATATATCTTAAAGTTTGCCAGTAATACTATCTCTTAGCATTCACCAGGTTATGTTTGTTTCCCCAACCCACCAGACCCACAAGCAACTACTAGAGACTGAAATAACCAAAGACCTGTACTAAACAGATTACTGGACAGTATTTGTGAGAATACATCTATGTATTTGGTCCTACATCTAAGTATTTGGTCTTACATTTGCAAGCCACTGGCACTTAACCTAATTGTCTTCTGCTCATAGAATAGTAGTTCTAAAAATAGCCATGGTAGGCTATGATAGAGGGAATTCTAACTTGATTATAATGGCAATTTCCTACTATAAAGCTTCATATGAAGAAAAGAACCTGGCTAAGACTCAGAATCAGTAAAGGAATCTCATTAAGGATGGCCAAAGGCTGTTATACCCTTCCTTTCCCTTGTTCTTTTGGGACCTTTTGAGTTTCACACCCAATGATAACTGCTCTTCACCTCTGGATAAACCTAATGAACAGAAGTAGCTAGGACAGGAGACAGGCATCCTGATAAGTAATAAATATCTTCATCCCCAAGAGAAATAAGAGAAGAACCACAGGCTTAGCTATCCTGCTTTCCAATCTATACCTCATCCTCTCTTTTCGTTGGCTCCCTTCCAAATACCTCAACTGAAAAAGCCTCATATTGTTAAGCCCCTTTGTTGATTATTTTCTTATGCAGTGCTGATTTGAGAAGATTGCCTTTTGTTTTCCATCTGTCAGCTTCTTTCCCCATCCTACTGTGGAGGATGCTAACAACACTCACTCTCTATAAGCCTAAGGCATCTTCAGGTCATTCTAATGCAAGACCAAGTTGAGAACCACTTCTGAATCCTGCAAGCAGATAAGTCCTTTTCAAAGTCCCATATATTTGTCATTCACCAGGGAATCTTGTTTAAATGCAGATCCTGTTTTCCCAGGTCATAGTTGGGTCTTGGCTTGAAAACTTCTAACATGGTCTTAGATAATTTCTTTTCTGCTGGCCCTGGGATCACACTTTAGATAGCAAGGAGCCTAGTGACCCATCCAAATTGTTGCTTATCATCTGGTTGTCACAGGCTCTCACATGACAATAAAAATGTGTCTCTCATATTTATTGGTGATCTAACTTTGCTCCCCAAGGCAGGCACCATTAGAGTTTATAACTATCTCCTGACAAGAGCAAGAGAATTCACAACTATCTCCAGACAGGAAAGGATGCTCTCATTAGAGTCTGATAATCCTGGATAATCATGTTAGTATATTGGCTGGATTGTAATGCTGTGATAAAATATGACAAAGGGAGTAACTTATAATAATAGACATTTTTAAATATAGTTTTAAAGGCTGGAAAAATCTGAATCAAGATACTCACAGGATCAATATCCCATGAGAGCTGTTTCTGCTTCCAGTATGGTACATTGTTATTGTGTCCTCCTGAGGGAACTAGCCTTGTGTACTCCCACGGCTACTATTGCTCTGAGGATTAAATTTCAGCACAGATTTTGGAGAAGACATCAGTATTAAAACCACAGTGCTTGATGACCACTTTGAAGATTCTTTGTTTAGTTAGAATTCATTTTTCTACATAATTGTACTTAAGTTTTTTTTGAAAATTTTCACTGGACAATTTCTGTCTTTAACAGAATGCTGACACTCCTAAGTACTTTATACTATATTTTTATTGAAGGCATCTAACACTTATTGGCACTGGAAGAAATCTTGCAATCCACTTTACCCATAAACCTGTACCTGAAGATACTGAAGCAACAGCAGACTTGTGCCTAGTGTTGTAGTTTGGTTTTCTTTTTTTTTTTTAATTTTTAATATTTTTTATTACATATTTTCCTCAATTACATTTCCAATACTATCCCAAAAGTCCCCCATAGCGCCCCCCACTTCCCTACCCACCCATTCCCATTGTTTTGGCCCTGGAATTCCCCTATATTGGGGCATATAAAGTTTGCAAGTCCAATGGGCCTCTCTTTCCAGTGATGGCCGAATAGGCCATCTTTCGATACATATGCAGCTAGAGACAAGAGCTCCGGGGGGTACTGGTTAGTTCATAATGTTGTTCCAACTATAGGGTTGCAGATCCCTTTAGCTCCTTGGGTACTTTCTCTAGCTTCTCCATTGGGAGCCCTGTGATCCATCCAATAGCTGACTGTGAGCATCCACTCCTGTGTTTGCTAGGCCCCTGCATAGTCTCACAAGAGACAGCTATCTTTGGGTCCTTTCAGCAAAATCTTGCTAGTGTATGCAATGGTGTCCGCGTTTAGAAGCTGATTATGGGATGGATCCCTGGATACGGCAGTCTCTAGATGGTCCATCCTTTCATCACAGCTCCAAGCTTTGTCTCTGTACCTCCTTCCATGGGTGTTTTGTTCCCAATTCTAAGAAGGGGCACAGTGTCCACATTTTGGTCTTCATTCTTCTTCTTTTTTTTTTTGATTTTTAATAATTTTATTACATATTTTCCTCAATTACATTTCCAATGCTATCCCAAAAGTCCCCCATAGCGCCCCCCAATTCCCTACCCACCCATTCCCATTCTTTTGGCCCTGGCATTCCCCTATATTGGGGCATATAAAGTTTGCAAGTCCAATGGGCCTCTCTTTCCATTGATGGCCGACTAGGCCATCTTTCGATACATATGCAGCTAGAGACAAGAGCTCCAGGGTTCTGGTTAGTACATCATGTTGTTCCAACAATAGGGTTGCAGATCCCTTTAGCTCCTTGGGTACTTTCTCTAGCTTCTCCATTGGGAGCCCTGTGATACATCCAATAGCTGACTGTGAACATCCACTCCTGTGTTTGCTAGGCCCCGGCATCGTCTCACAAGAGACAGCTATATTTGGGTCCTTTCAGCAAAATCTTGCTAGTGTATGCAATGGTGTCAGCATTTAGAAGCTGATTATGGGATGGATCCCTGGATACGGCAGTCTCTAAATGGTCCATCCTTTCATCACAGCTACGAACTTTGTCTCTGTAACTCCTTCCCTGGGTGTTTTGTTCCCAATTCTAAGAAGGTGCACAGTGTCCACACTTTGGTCTTCATTCTTCTTGAGTTTCATGCGTTTATCAAATTGTATCTTATATCTTGGGTATCCTAAGTTTTGGGCTAATATCCACTTATCAGTGAATACATATTGTGTGAGTTCTTTTGTGATTGTGTTATTTCACTCAAGATGATGCCCTCCAGGTCCATCCATTTGGCTAGGAATTTCATAAATTCATTCTTTTTAATAGCTGAGTAGTACTCCATTGTGTAGATGTACCATAATTTCTGTATCCATTCCTCTGTTGAGGGGCATTTGGGTTCTTTCCAGCTTCTGGCTATTATAAATAGGGCTGCTATGAACATAGTGGAGCATGTGTCCTTCTTACCGGTTGGGACATCTTCTGGATATATGCCCAGGAGAGGTATTGCTGGATCCTCCGGTAGTACTATGTCCAATTTTCTGAGGAACCGCCAGACTGATTTCCAGAGTGGTTGTACAAGCTTGCAATCCCACCAACAATGGAGGAGTGTTCCTCTTTCTCCACATCCTCGCCAGCATCTGCTGTCACCTGAATTTTTGATCTTAGCCATTCTGACTGGTGTGAGGTGGAATCTCAGGGTTGTTTTGATTTGCATTTCCCTGATGATTAAGGATGTTGAACATTTTTTCAGGTGCTTCTCTGCCATTTGGTATTCTTCAGGTGAGAATTCTTTGTTCAGTTCTGAGCCCCATTTTTTAATGGGGTTATTTGACTTTCTGGAGTCCACCTTCTTGAGTTCCTTATATATATTGGATATTAGTCCCCTATCTGATTTAGGATAGGTAAAGTTCCTTTCCCAATCTGTTGGTGGTTTTTTTGTCTTATTGATGGTGTCTTTTGCCTTGCAGAAGCTTTGCAGTTTCATGAGGTCCCACTTGTCAATTCTCGATCTTACAGCACAAGCCTTTGCTGTTCTATTCAAGAATTTTTCCCCTGTGCCCATATCTTCAAGGCTTTTCCCCACTTTCTCCTCTATAAGTTTCAGTGTCTCTGGTTTTATGTGAAGTTCCTTGATCCACTTAGACTTGACCTTAGTACAAGGAGATAGGAATGGATCGATTCGCATTCTTCTACATGAAAACAACCAGTTGTGCCAGCACCATTTGTTGAAAATGCTGTCTTTCTTCCACTGGATGGTTTTAGCTCCCTTGTCGAAGATCAAGTGACCGTAGGTGTGTGGGTTCATATCTGGGTCTTCAATTCTATTCCATTGGTCTATTTGTCTGTCACTATACCAGTACCACGCCGTTTTTATCACAATTGCTCTGTAGTAAAGCTTTAGGTCCGGCATGGTGATTCCACCAGAGGTTCTTTTATCCTTGAGAAGAGTTTTTGCTATCCTAGGTTTTTTGTTATTCCAGATGAATTTGCAGATTGCACTTTCTAATTCGTTGAAGAATTGAGTTGGAATTTTGATGGGGATTGCATTGAATCTGTAGATTGCTTTTGGCAAGATAGCCATTTTTAAAATGTTGATTCTGCCAATCCATGAGCATGGGAGATCTTTCCATCTTCTGAGATCTTCTAGAATTTCTTTCTTCAGAGACTTGAAGTTTTTATTATACAGATCTTTCACTTCCTTAGTTAGAGTCACGCCAAGATATTTTATATTATTTGTGACTATTGAGAAGGGTGTTGTTTCCCTAATTTCTTTCTCAGCCTGTTTATTCTTTGTGTAGAGAAAGGCCATCAGGGACTAGACAAGGCTGTCCACTTTCTCCATACCTATTCAACATAGTACTTGAAGTCCTAGCCAGAGCAATTCGACAACAAAAGGAGATCAAAGGGATACAAATTGGAAAAGATGAAGTCAAAATATCACTTTTTGCAGATGATATGATAGTATATATAAGTGACCCTAAAAATTCCACCAGAGAACTCCTAAGCCTGATAAACAGCTTCGGTGAAGTAGCTGGATATAAAGTTTGGTTTTCAATAAGTGAAAAAAAACATACTTCTCATACAAATACAGAATGAGCACATGTGAAAAGTTGTATTCATTTCATTAATTAATGAAGGTGCTTGCAAGATGGTAAAGCTAGTTCAAAGGGCAGATATTTGTATATAGCCAGTCAAAAGAATACTGAAATAAATTTGCTAATAGATATACCACTGGTGCTTTGTTTGGACCAGAAAAGTAATAGGTTGGGTTAACTTCTCTATTGGAAAATATATATATATATATATATATATATATATATATATATATATATATATATATATATAAACTTCAGTGAGTATGGGATCTAATCAAATCAGAAACAAGGAAGACAAAGATAGGTGGATTCTCCAGTCCAATCAAATAACCCTAAGGTGAGAGTGGTTGAAATGACATTGGAAGGCCATGCAGCTCCTTCTCAGCTTGTAATCTTGGGCAGGATTTGAGCTAGTACTAGGTACCTAGTGCTTGTTTAAATGTCCTTGTTCTTGGAAGATCAACAGTAACATCATTTTTTTTTTTTACTTTTTTAAGGCAATTTTTTAGATATTTTCTTCATTTACATTTCAAATGCTATCCCCAAAGCCCCCTATACCTCCACCAACCCTGCTCCCGAACCCACCCACTCCCACTTCCTGGCCCTGGCATTCCCCTGTACTGAGGCATATGATCTTCACAAGACCAAGGGCCTCTCCTTCCATTGATGGCTGACTAGGCCATCCTTGGCTATATATGCAACTAGAGACACAGTTCTGGGGGGTACTGGTTAGTTCATGTTGTTGTTCCTCCTATAGGGTCCCAGACCCCTTTAGCTCCTTGGGTACTTTCTGTAGCTCCTTCATTAGGGGCCCGGTGTTCCATCCAATAGATGACTGTGAGCATCTGCTTCTGTATTTTTCAGGTACTGGTATAGCCTCACAAGAGACAGCTATATAAGGTTCTGTCAGCAAAATCTAGAAACATTTCATCATATCAAGAAGAAACCACGAACACATAGATCTTGTCAGATTATAAAAATCAAAGAGAAAGAGTTCCCATAAGAGGAGGATATAACTAGGTGGGCTTTGGTGGCCTGCCTACAATTCCAGTTGTGGGAGGCTAAAACAGAATCTCCAGAGCAAGGTGGCTAGTAAGACTATATTGGTGAGTTCTAGCTTGGATTGAGAGATCTCATCTTAGTTAATAAGATAGAAGACTGATCAAGGGTGAGTCAACTTCAGGCCTTTATGTGTGTGGCCACACAGGACACAGGAGCACATGCAAACATTCACTCACACACTCACACACACATGAAAATGAGAAAAGATAAAAAGGACATATTCAGTAAGGTGAGCTGTTTCCTAATATGGGCATTTCTGAAGTGAACACCAGAGTTCTGTGGCTACCAGTGATATCATAAAGTATGTTGTAACAAAGCCCTCTCAAGGATAACTTCATAGGTGGGTGAGAAGGTTGGCTATTTGGAGAGCCTCGGGCCAACAGAGAGGGCCAGCTGAGCCAAAACCTCCACACAAACATCATGGCCAGGAAAATGCAAAGGCGAAGAAGACAGAAAAGAACCTGCTCCCAGAGAGGTGAGCTTCCTGTTAGCCTTGTAGATCGTTTCCTACGAGAGGAAAATCATTCCAGACGCCTGAGCTCTTCTGCACTTGTACTCATCACGAGTGTGCTCGAGTACTTAACATCAAACATCCTTGAACTGGCTGGTGAGGTGGCCCACACCGCTGGCAGGAAGTGCATAGCTCCAGAGGATGTACGTCTGGTGGTACAGAGCAACGAACATTTCCACCAACTCTTCAAACCAGGTGGCACATCTGGTGGTGAATCAGCCACCAGAACCTGATGACAACTGATGATGCCTGGGTCTCAAGAGTCTGGAGGTTCACCACACCTTCAGCCTCACCCAGCCCCAGGGTCCTACTAGTTGGGGGAGCAAATCAAACATGCTATTAAAGCATTGAGATTGAACCCATTGATCCTGGCTCCTTTTGTTGCTTCATTTTGAACTAGAGGTTGCTATGAACCACCCGGGAGGGTGATGGTGGGTTTGAAGCTGTCATTAATGTGGGGAACTTGATTTCCAGAGGAAATTTCTAACAGGGAACATGTGGGCAGTGGTCTTGGGAGGAGGTAGTGATGTATAAGCACTTTTGAGCCGGTGGCAGTGGGAGGATTTGGCTAAGGTAGAGAGGGCAGAGAAGCTGTCCTGGTAGTCTGTGAGCCCACAAGACCTTGGAAAGCCAGAAATTTGGCTTTAGCCTCCTAGGCACATTGGATTCCCAATGAGATGCTGCTAACTGGAGATGGGTGGATGAAGACATGGACTGTGGTAAGAAAGGCTTCCTTGGAGGTTAGGTCTCAGGTTAGAAGATGACTGTGGGGTGGGGAAGACCATGTGTGGCATAATGTTGGCATGAGGTTCAAGGGTCAGGAGCCTTCCCTCAGCACTGAGCAATGATGGTGAAACCAGAAGAGAAAAGCTGGAACAAGACCCCATGGGAAGACCAGCAGGCTCAACTAAACTAGAACTCCGAGTTCTCTCAGATACTGAGCCACCAACCAGACAGCATACACTAGCTGGTCGCAGGCCCCAAACACATAGAGCAGAGGACTGCCTGGTCTGGACTCAGTGAGAGAAGATGCACCTAACCCTTGAGAGATTTGGAGCCCCAGGGAGTAGGGAGATCTAGTGGAGTAGGGACATCTACTTGGAGACAGGAGAGGAAGTATAGGATGAGGAACAGTCCGAGGGCAGTCCGAGAGGGGTATAACGACTGGACTGTAAGAAAAAGATTAAAAAATAATAAAAATATGCAAAATAGAAAATATAGGTGGTTTTCCTTTTTAATTTTTAGAATGTCTGCCTCATTACAAAAGGATTTATACAAGAATTAGTAGGTATATAGTGCTATGAGGCTGTGTAGAATATATGCTTCTATAGTCTTTTCTTTTTTTTCTTTCCTCCTCTTTCTCCTCCTCTTCCTTCTCCTCCACTTCCTCTTCTTAGGTTTTGAAACAGGGTCTCTCTACACAGTCCTGGCTGTCCTGACTCACCTTGAACTCACAGAGATCTGACCACTTCTGTCTTTGAGTGCTAGAATGCGCCCTCTGTCTTAGGCACACTGGTCATCTAAATAACAGTAGTGGAGAAATGCTACTGTCTAACTGCCTTGTAATTCAAGCAAGTCTAAATAGTTACATAGTATTAACTAACTTATTTATGAACATCTTCAGTGCTGTTCTCAGAAGGGAGCTCGGGGTTTTCAGTGATAGGATACGTCATAAAACAGTGCAGGACCTGTCATCAGAGGTTGAGTCTGGGTTTTAGAGGGTTTTCGTGTATTATGTATAAACACGACCCCTAATGTTTCACAGAACATATATGGGATAACTGACACTCAGGAACTGCTCCAACTTAGCACTGGGGCCCCTGCCTCTAAATGTCCATATTTGGAGTGTTCACTTTTCATCAGCTCCTAGGCTTCTGCCGCTGCTGGCCTTTTAGACAGAACTTCTCAGAGGCTGTCCAGTCAGCTTTCATAGCAGAATCAGAAGATTTTAGTTTCAGGTCCTAGGGTACCACTTTCTTTTCATGTGATCTTGACCACTTTTGTTTCCTCTGAACAGTGGCATCTTTCTCCTTCCCTGCACACACATGCTCAGGCTACTTTTCTTTCTTTTTTTTTAAGGAATTTTTTTTATTAGATATTTTCTTCATTTACATTTCAAATGCTATCCCCAAAGCCCCTTATACTCTCTCTCCCCCTACCCTGCTCCCCAACCCACCCACTCCCACTTCCTGGCCCTGGCATTCCCCTGTACTGAGGCATATGATCTTCACAAGACCAAGGGCCTTTCCTTCCACTGATGGCCAACTAGGCCATCCTTGGCTATATATGCAACTAGAGACACAGTTCTGGGGGGTATTGGTTAGTTCATGTTGTTGTTCCTCCTATAGGGTCGCAGACCCCTTTAGCTCCTTGGGTACTTACTTTTTCTAGCTCCTTCATTAGGGGCCCGGTGTTCCATCCAATAGATGACTGTGAGAATCCACTTCTGTATTTGTCAGGCATTGGCATAGAGTCACAAGAGAGAGTTATGTCAGGGTCCTGTCAGCAAAATCTTTCTGGCATATGCAATAGTGTCTGGGTTTGGAGGTTGTATATGGGATGGATACCCGGCATGGGCAGTCTCTGGATGGTCCTTCCTTCCGTCTCAGCTCCAAACTTTGTCTCTGTAACTCCTTCCATGGGTATTTTGTTCCCCATTCTAAGAAGGATTGAAGTATCCACACTTTGGTCTTCCTTCTTCTTGAATTTCATGTATTTTGCAAATTGTATCTTGGATATTCTAAGTTTCTGGGCTAATATTTGCTTATCGGTGAGTATATATCATGTGTGTTCTTTTGTAATTGGGTTACCTCACTCAGGATGATATCCTCCAGATGCATCCATTTGCCTAAGAATTTCATGAATTCATTAGTTTTAATTGCCGAGTAGTACTCCATTGTGTAAATGTACCACATTTTCTGTATCCATTCCTCTGTTGAGGGGCATCTGGGTTCTTTCCAGCTTCTGGCTATTATAAATAAGGCTATTATGAACATAGTAGAGCATATGTCCTTATTACAAGTTGGAACATCTTCTGGGTATATGCCCATGAGTGGAATTGCTGGATCATCTGGTAGTACTATGTCTAATTTTCTGAGGAATTGCCAGACTTATTTCCAGATTGGTTGTACAAGCTTGCAATCCCACCAAAAATGGAGGAGTGTTTTTTACACAAATATGCCATCACATCAGCTGGCAGTTACAAGGGCACTAATGATAGTCTTAGCTTCCCACATGGAGTAGTGGGAATAGCTTCCCGTAAGCCCAGTTGCACGGAATTTAATGCTCCTCTTCTGGTTTCTAAAGGCACTAAGTACACGCATGGTACACATACATATATGCAGGACCTCACATATACACATAAAATTAAAATCTTTCCAAAAGAATTCTCAAAAGAAGCAAACAACTTAGCTTGGGGATGGTGGTAACATGCCTTTAATCCCAGCACTATGGAGGTAGAGACAGGTGGCTCTCTGTGCATTTGAAGCCAGGCTGTTCTTCAGAGCAGGTTCCAGGACAGCCAAGGCTACATGGAGAAATTCTCTCAAACTACTGCCAACAAAAACAACAGCAATAACTACTACAACAACAATAACAAACCTGAAAAACAAAAGCAAAAAACCCCACCACCACTACCAACAACAATAAAACAAGCTTTGATTTATTATTTAAAGCAAAATTTCCCACAGTTGGCCTCTGCATCTTAGTGCAACACTGTATGACTCCAGAAATACTATTGTGCCTGATGAAAGCTTTTGTTTGTTTTATAAAATCTCATCCTGCCTTGAGTGGTCTTTACTTTTTTGTATGTTCTCTTAATTTGAGCTATGAATTATCAAATACCATTCATATGGCAATAACTGCTTATAGCATAGGCTGTGAGACAGGCTATATGATCCTTAATCATTTGTGGCCCAATAGTTATGGTCTTGTGGCCATGAGGAGTACCAAGCAAACTTATAGTTCATTATATGGCATGTGCCAAGCCTTTGCACACTAAATAATGCATTAGGAACAGGTATCTGTTGTTTATATCCTATTGGTCACATGTCTCAGTGGTTTCTTTCTTTGGAGAGATGGATGCTCAGACCCACAGTGGCTTCAGAACTATGATAAACATTGTTTACCAAGACACATCTTGAAACTGAGGAACGACCTCTCCTGGCACTGTCTGTAGTTTTCCACTTGACCCTTCTAGCTATAGCTGATTGATGGAGCTAGGGATAGAAACTCTGTTTGGAGTTGATGATGTTCTTATTTTGTAAATATGGACTCAAAACAGGGGAAGCTAATATTAGAGAGATATTGATACTAGCTTCTCATTAATAATATTATATCTTTTTGTTCTTTTTATACTGTACTGAGTGTACAGAGACTTTTCTACAATGTTATCTAGATGGCAATTCACAACCTTTTTTGTTTGGCAATTAGTTTTTGTCTCTCACCTTAGCAATAGTGAAGAGACTGTTTTATGAATAGAAGTGAATGGTTTACTGAATTTGCCAATAATGAAAATGTTAGTGAGCTATGTGCCAATATTATTGTCACCGGGAGTCTTGCATAAACCATATCAGAAGAAGCTGGAATCTTTCTCTTTGTTGATCACATGAATTTTTCCCAGATTAATATTATATATGATCAGGAACATTTCTTTAATATTATAGTTTAATTGTAAATGTCTTTCAGGTGCCCATGTCTTGATGTTTGGCTCCAGCCAATGCCACAATTGGTATGTGGTAGAATCTTTAGTAGGTAGATAGAGCCTAGTGGAAGGAAATTAGGCTTCTAGGCACATTTCCTTAAAAGAGAAAGCAGCACCATGGCTCCTCCCTGTCTTTATATCTTTGCTTCCCAGACACCTGAGGTAAATAGCTTTATTCTAGCATGTGCTTGTTACGATAAAAGTCTACCTTACTGCAATCCCCAGAACAATGGAACCAATGGGCCATGACTGAAACCTCATTAGCAAAAGAAAATCTTTCCCTTTTTAAGTCATGAAGAAAATGGAAGCTGAACTCCTGAAGTAAAGAGACTTTATCACTCATTTGCTGTGACTGTGACTAAACTATGTAAATTCCCTGGGCATTGATTTTATCTAGGATAAATCAAAAGTAGATGGACTAGAAAAGTGTTAAACTGAGGTGGTTTAGTCAGTAGCTCCAACACTCAGTGGGACATCCTTCTACAGAGAGATATGAGGTCTCTCTATCATCTGGTAGGTATGTGACTGTTTCATCCAATAGGAGATGGTAGAACTGATACCGTATGATTTTCAAGGCTGGATCTTTAGAGACAATGCAGTTTCTGCCTTGAATATTGGAACCCTTGTGCTGTATATCTCTGCAGGCAGAGAAGAACCTTGACTATTCTCTGATGACTTTTCTGTGACAAAATCTAAACAATACCTAGATACCATATGTTAGTGTTATAGTTGAATCTCAGCTGAACTTCTTTCCAACAGCTAGAATCAGTTGTACGTGGCTTAATGTTTTACAGGTCTACATAAATCTACCTTTCAGATGACTTCCAATCCTGCTGACATCTGTCAACAACAGCATGGAAGATCTCAAAATGGGAAGAGACGCATGAAAAAATTCCAGAATTCCTTAAACAGATATCTCTTTTGTATTTCCATGAAAATCATAAAGCATTTTTCATGACAGTAAGTTCTGAGATTCATTACATGACTATGACAATGGCAAGCACTATCCTCAGACCTTGATAGTGCTTCATGTCCTCATTCTACTTTTCTACCCATCACATTCTTTCACTCATCCAAAATTGTTCAAGGTCTGACTATACAGTACTGGGGCTTCAAAGATGAATCATTCACTGTCCGTGGCCTTGTGGAGCTTCAAGAGCACATGGGAAGCAAACAATAAGCATGAATAAAACTAGCTCAGACCATTATCAAACAATTAACAGGAAATCATATGCTTTCAGCTTTGGAAAGTTCATCTAGGATAGTTAAATCTGACTGATGAGCAATACTTATATCCTGGACCCCATGAAGGGACATTGTAGTGGAGGAGGCAAAGAATAAAAGAATCTATGACTAACAAGGGACTGTGCTGGACATGGGGTTTGTGGGATGGAGTGAGTGAGGCACAAAGATTACAGACTAATTATGAGGCCAAGGTAAAGTCCCAGCAAACGAGTACATGTAGGAGGACAAAGTGAATCAGAATGGAGAGAAGGCTGGAAGGAGAATCAAACCAACATGGGCAGAAAGCTACGCTCACCACTTCATTTATATTGCTGGTTTTAGTTGGCTCTCTCATGTTATTTCTAGACTTGTTTTACTCTGTTGGTTGCAGGGTGCTTTAATCATTTATGGACCTGCTTTCAGACTTTCCTTGCAACTTCACTATCAAAACTCACATTTGAGAAACATTCAGACATTGTGATGGTTTGAAAGAAAATGGCCCCCATAGGCCCATAGGGAGTGATACTATTTGGAGGTGTGGCCTTGAGCTAGGTGTGGCTTTGTTGGAGGAAGTGCATGACTAGGGATTTGGCTTTGAGTTGTCAGAAGCTCAAGCCAGTTTTCTCCCTGCTGCTTGGAGATCAAGATGTAGAACTCTCAGCTTTTTCTCCATCATCTTGTCTGCCTGCATGCCACTATCCTCCCCTAACAATAATAGACTAAACCTCTGAAACTGTAAGCCAGCCCCAATTAAATGTTTTCCTTTATAAGAGTTGCCATGGTTGTGGTGTCTCTTTACAGCAATAAAGCTCAATTAAGTCATTTAAATGTATGGACCAACAGTCAATAATAGATGTCCATCAACAGCTGAATAGGTAATGAAAATGTGACACACACACACACACACACACACACACACACAGAGAGAGAGAGAGAGACAGAGAGACAGACAGAGAGAGAGAGACAGAGACAGAGACAGACAGACAGACAGAGACAGAGAGAATGAGAGAATTACATTGTAAAGTAAAGAAAGATAAAATATTAAAGTCTGTAGCAAAATAGACATGAAAAGTATCATATTAAGCTAGGTGACCCAGGCTCAGGAAGATAAAATCACATGTTCCCTCTCATATGTCGATCCTCTTTTATGTATATGAGTGAGGGTGAGTGTAGATGTAGGCTGTGAAACTAGAAAGGAGATTATGAGAGGGAAATAGACATGTTGAAGAAAGTGTAGAGGAGGGTACTGGGCATAGATGACATGCAGGTGGAAAGGAATCTGTCTTAATTCCTTTTCTATTACAGTGAAAAGTCACCAGGATCAAGACAACTTAGAAAAGAAAGTTTATTTGGGGGTTTACAGTTTCAGAGGGTGAGTCCATGACCATCATGGCGGGGGTGGGGGTATAGCAGCAAGTAGACAGTCATGGCCCCGGAGCAATAGGTAAGGGCTTATAATTTGAATCACCAACAATGGGGCAGAGAGGGAATAACTGGGAATGGCATGGGCTTTTGAAAACTCAAAGTCCACTCCTGGTGACACACCTTTTACAACAAGGGCCTACCTCCTAATTCTTCTCAAACAGTTCTATCAACTGGAAACAAAGCATTCAAATATGTGAGGACACTAGAGTTATTCTCATTCAAGCTACTACCGAGGCTACAGGCTGTGGAAGTGGACAAGGTTTGTCAGAGAAATGAGGTTGAAGAGGGATAGAGGAAATTCAACAACAAAATAATTTATTTGACAATCTCTTAATGAAATCTAATGGTGGGGATGGTGATTAAATATCTGATGAAGATTTAATATTATGGATTGTCTTGTAAAATCATCAATCTAATAGGTTAACCAGAGAAATGAAATCTTAAGGATTGAAATGGAAGAAATTGACAGGAGGGTACTGGACATGACTCAAGTCTGTTTGAGTTAAAAGGGCTAAATGCAGCAGGTTATATGAAGAACATCCAAGATCTCTACCATCTTTCTTTGACTTTTTTTCTCTCACATTCTGTTTGTGGTACTGCATCAGTCTTTTCTCTTTCAGATTGAATGGCCTTTTTTGCTTCTCTGAGAGCACAGGTTAAACATGATAGTCCCACTGGTACCCTCAGTTGCTAAGTCTTCACCACAAGTCCATCAACTGCAGTTATCTACTGACTCAGCCACATCCCATTTCAAATTTCAAGAAAGACACTCATACTCCACTTGAATCCAAATCTTTCCCAGAATCCTGAACTAGATAGTTTGTGGGAGTTCTTTGCCAGTCAACAGAAGGGGGCCTGGCAGATCCCCCTTAGAACAGAGCCCTGCATGATGGTGATGGTGATCACCTCTGTCACAGTAGAGGAAATTGGCTTTAGGGCACTCAAGGATGCTTATTCTATCTGACACATGAGGCTGAATTTGTCCTTAATAACCATTCTGGACACTGTTGGCAGCCATTGCTAGGAATGTCCTTGCCGTAGCTGCAGTGTTTTAAAAGAAGATAAAAATGATCAGTGACAGGTGGTGGTTTGTTTTTAGTTGTTTTTGTTTTTGTTGTTGTTGTTTTAAGACTCATGTGACTGTAGTTGTTAATTAGCCTCTGGTAAAGTCTTATATTGTATTTTCTGTGATGGAAAGAAGGGAATTTAGCCTAGACATGGTAACACATTTGCTGCGATTTTTACTTGCCCCCCTTTTCCCAGAAGTTAAGGTAGATACAACCCCTGTTGATTCAGTTGCTACAATAAAAATAGAATGCTTCCGAGAAAATCTTGCTCTCTTAAATCTTGGAGGACTGATGCATAAGTGGGATATTAGCCATCTTTAAGTTACTATAGTGTGCTAGGCATTGTGCCAAAACATTCCTGCCAGCATCTTCCATTGATTGCATAACAATGATGTAACTCAGCAAAGTGAGATCCTATATGGGTCAGTTTGTAACCAACCATACAACATCTAATTTTGGTACTGCTTTGAAGTATCCCAAGTCTCATTATTACAACATGAAATGAAGTCAAAGTCTTAATGGATCATTTGTTTAAATGGGCATAGCACAATTGCAGTAGAGAATAATCTATCTTTACAACGTTTAGGTACTTATCAGCAGATTGTTGTGGATTGGTGGGGGTTATGGGGAGGTTCTGTGTGGAGAACAATCGCCTCAAATGAGAGCTTTAAATTTCCTTCATTTGAACTTAGTATCCTCCCCTCCTTTCTTTAATAACAAAGTCCTGTCATGTAACCCAGGCAGGCTGGTGTTGAACACTGGATCTCTTATTCTCTCTCTAGCCTCAGTGCTTAGATTCCAAGCATAGCTATTGTGCCCATCTATGAACTTGGACTTTCTTCTAATTAATCCTTCATATTTTAGGATCTTGTCTCTTGAATTGAAAGAATTCCTTTAATTGCTGTCAACAGCCAACTGCATAGTAGTATGAACCTTGTTTTAAGTGAACAACTTTTAGTGGCCAGAATTGAATTGTTGCTCACTTTTGAACTTTCCAGGTTTAGTCCCTGGTTTGTTGCAGAGGGGAACCCACCAGCAGGAAGGTGAGCAGAAGTAGTGATGTCTGTCTTTAACTCAAAAGCTGTAAATGACTGGAGACTCTGTGCCTATAGTAATGAAACTATTGACATTCATTGCACTCATTAGTTTAAAGACACAAAGCACCTCACTTGTTTTCAAAGTGCTCCTAAATGGAAGCACCACTGTTGTTTCATCTTTTGAAAGAAGGGGACTCTAGTTTCAGAAGCCATACAAGTTGCTCTCAAGGGACATAACAGGACAGAGGCAAAGAGATTTGGGCTCAAATCATAACACTTGCTTGATGTGAATTTAGCCTTGGTTTTCTTGTCTGTAAAATAGTCATGACCAGAGTGTTCTCTTTGAAAGGGTCTTAGAAAGAATAGGATAAAATCTACCAGGCTTGCCTACTCTGCCAATTACACTGGACTTTGTAGTTCTAAGAGGTAGGCCTTACACATGAATGTAGGACTTCTGGGTTCACACTGCCTTCTGTGATATTTATTATTATTATTATTATTATTATTATTATTATTGAATGAAGATTGACTGGGATCAAGGAGAATATCTGGGTTCAGAATTAGCCCTTAATTCGGATGTATGACTGATATATGACAGTCTCTTTCCTTATACAAAAACACACATATACTTCTTTCTAAAACATGTCCCCACATATTTAAGAAAAATTCTATCAGGATAGAACAAGAGAAATCATACCATGATATGGAATGTATGTTTTTGTTGTTATTGTTGCTGTTTAACAGATGTGGGTTTTGCTAGGCAGTCCTTTTGTTGATGCATATTTTCTTCATAAATCATTTTCACTGAAGTATAATTTTCATACAATGAAATGAACCCATTTTATGTTTGAGTTTTGACAAATGCACACATCTGTGAAGTCACTGTTATAATCAAGTGACAGCAATCTCATAATCCCAGAGAATTTTAGGTTTTTAGTCTCCAATTCCCTTATTGAAGGCCCAAGGTAGCCACTAATCTTTCCATCACTATCAGCTCCATCTGCCTGAATTTCATATAAATTAAAACATTCATTCTATATTCCTTTGTGTCTGGTTCCCTTTGCTTAGCATACTTCCTGAGGGTGCATGCATGCCATTTGGCAGATTATGAGTTTCTTCTTTTGTATTGTTGTGAATCATTTCCATTTCATTGTATGGAGGAATATGTGTGGATGTGTGGATCCATTCATCCTGATCATTAATCATTCTGTAACCCTAACGGTAGACAGGACCACCTTAGATCTATCAACTGGGACCCATTTGCTGGCTTCTGAATGTTGCCCAACTTTGTTCTTGTTCATTTTCCTGACACATCTTTCCTATGATATAAGACAGGGATATGGCTTCTTGATATCCTTACCTGATTACTCAAAACCCATTGCCCAAATGACTATGAATCTATATAAAGAGCCTGTATTGCCCTTTCCTTGTATCAAACTTCTCAATGGAAGGTATGTATTATACCACCAATCTTGGCAGAGGTTAGCAGAAGGTGAGGAAGCTAAGGGAATATAGAACGTACGCAGACCTTGAATGAGGAAGTTGTTCTACCTGTAATTATGTATGAGGCCTCCTTATGGGAAGAGAAGAGGGTGTCTGCTGAATACTGTGACCTGGATATATATTCATTCCCTTTCCGACAAGTGATACCATGCATGCATCAGAATAGAAATAGAAAAGCAAGGGACTTCTACTTAAAAAAAACTGTAAAGAGACAAACTCCCAACATCCACAATTTTCAAGGATACAGAAGAGAACACTTTAGAATGGGGATGGTGGTTATAGATTTCCTGTTCATTCATTCTTTAATTTCATAGATGAGAAACATGAGGCCTAGGAAAGATAAGTGACTTCTCCAAGGTCACACAGCTAAGAGAAGATGGGAGATCTTTTAAATCCAAAGTGAGAGTTTGTTTGTTTTTTTTTCCAGTTTACAGAAAAGCAATAGGTTTTCACATGTTTTCCTTTACATAGCCTCTAATATATTTTTGTTAAATTGCAAGCCTCTTTTATATAGTTTGAGATTAACTTATAAGATAGCTTTAATTATAAAGTTAAATCATTCCAAAATTATAGTTTCTAGCACATCAAAAATATTGTTATCTAAAAACAATTACAAGTAACATATAGACTCAATCGGTTATATTCAGGGATATATGCATGTACAAATACAAACATGCAAACAATAACAATAAAAAAGAGACTATGTATTTGAAGGATAGCAGGGATGAACAATATGGGAAGATGTGGAGGGAAGAAGTGGAGGGAAGAAGTAGAGGGAAGAAGTGGAGGAAAGAAGTGGAAGGGAGAAATGTTATAATTAAAGCACAATCTTGAACATAAAAAAAAACCTTTATGTCACCCTTGGAAATGAACTCTAAATAGGTATTTGGTGTCCATCGACATCAGCATAGAAAGTACATGAACAAGATTTTCTTAGTATATACAAATTTTATTTTATTCTCTTTTCTCTTAGAACTTGAAGCTTCTTTTGTTGTTCCAAGGAACAGTATGAACATACATTATATTTGAAATAATCTTAAAAATTCATTTCCTGCTTCTGGTTTCCACCAGTAACCTGAGTTGACCCTGTGCCACAGCTCTCCACACACAGGTCCCACCAGGAAGGATCTGGTCTCCCAAGAGTGCTGACACACCTGAGGGCACAGGTAATGCCACCACTTCTGCTCAAATTCCTGGACCAACAGGGACCCTCGCAGAGCCATCAGGACACAAGAACCAAGGAACAGCCAGGGACAGGATCCTTCTGGTTTATATCTGTGACCCAGAGCTGACCCTGTGACACAACTATCCATACCCAAATTCCTCCCAGAGAGAACTGGTCTGCCAGGAGTGATGACACACAGACTTACAGGACGGACAAGCCACAGTCAGAGACAACAAGACTAGCTAACACCAGATATTGCCAGATGGCAAGAGGCAAGGGCAAGAACATAAGCAACAGAAACCAAGGATACATGGCATCATCAGAACCCAGTTCTTCCACCACAGCAAGATACCCAACACACCAGAAAAGCAAGACTCTGATTTAAAATCACATCTCATGATGATGATAGAGGACTTTAAGGAGGACATAAATAACTCTCTTAAATAAATACAGGGGAACACAGGTAAACAGGTAGAAGCCCTTAAAGAAGAAACACAAAAATGCCTTAAAGAATTACAGGAAAACACAACCAAACAGGTGAAGGAATTGAACAAAACCATCTAGAATCTAAAAATGGAAATAGAGATGATAAAAGGAATCACAAAGGGAGACAACTCTGGAGATAGAAAAGCTAGGGAAGAGATCAGGAGTCATAGATGCAAGCATCACCAACAGAATACAAGAGATAGAAGAGAGAATCTCAGGTACAGAAGATTCCATAGAAAACATGGACACAACAGTCAAAGAAAATGCAAAATGCAAAAAGCTACTAACTCAAAACATCTAGGAAATCTAGGACACAATGAGAAGATCAAACCTAAGGATAATAGGTATAGAAGAGAGGGAAGATGCCCGACTTAAAAGACCAGTGAATATCTTCAACAAATTATAGAAGAAAACTTCCCTAACCTAAAGAAAGAGATGCCCATGAACATACAAGAAGTCTACAGAATTCCAAATAGACTGTGCCAGAAAAGAAATTCCTCCAGTCACATAATAATCAAAACACCAAACTAAGGAAGCAGTAAGGGAAAAAGGTCAAGTAACATATAAAGGCAGACCTATCAGAATTACACTAGACTTCTCACCAGAGACGATGAAAGTCAGAAGATCCTGGGCAGATGCCATACAGACCCTAAGAGAACACAAATACCAGCCAAGGCTACTATACCCAGCAAAACTCTCAATTACCATAGGTGGAGAAATGAAGATATTGCATGACAAAAACAAATTTACACAACAACTTGCCACAAATCCAGCCCTACAAAGGATAATAGAAAACACCAACACAAGGAGGGAAACTACACCCTAAAAAAGGCAAGAAAGTAATCTTTCAACAAAGCCAAAAAATATAGTCACAGAAACTTAATTCCACAAATAACAATAAAAATATCAGGAAAAAACAATCATTAATACATTAATCATTAATTCCTTAATACATCTTAACATTAGTGCACTCAATTCCCCAATAAGAAGACATACAAAGCAGACTGGAGACTCCAGAGAACCAAATATCAAAAACCGGGGAACAGAGCTAAACAGAGATTTCTCAATTGAGCAAAATCAAATGGCCGAGAAGCAGCTAAAGAAATGTTCATCCTTAGTATCAGGGAAATGCAAATCAAAACAACCCTGAGATTCTGCCTCACACCAGTCAGAATGGCTAAGATCAAAAACTCAGGTGACAGCAGGTGCTGGCGAGAATGTGGAGAAAGAGGAGCACTCCTCCATTGCTCCTCAGAAAATTTGATATAGTACCTGAGGACCCGGCTATACCACTCCTGGGCATATACTCAGAAGATGCTCCAACATGTAATAAGGACACATGCTCCACTATGTTCATAGCATCCATATTTATAATAGCCAGAAGCTGGAAAGAACCCAGATGTCCTTCAATAGAGGAATGTAGAGGAAAGGATACAGAAAATGAGGTACATTTACACAATGGAATACTACTCAGCCATTAAAAACAATGAGTTCCCAAAGTTTGCAGGCAAGTGGATGTATCTAGAAAATATCATCCTGAGTGAGGTAACTCAGTCTCAAAAGAACACACACAAAATGTACTTATTGATAAGTGGATATTAGGCAAAGAGTGTGAAATACCCTCAATAAAACTCACAGACCACAATGAAGCTCAAGGGGAAAGAAGACCAAAGAATGGATGCTTCAGTTCTACTTGGAAGGGGGAACAAAATAATCAAGGGAAGTAGAGGGTTTGAGGGACTTGGCGAGAAGAGAAGAGGGGAAGAATCAGGTATGGGAGGAGACAGAAGAAATGTACAGAGGGTCAGGAAATTGAACAGAGGTGTGTAGCAATGGGGGATGGGGAACTAGGAGATAGAAACCAGAATGTCTCAGATGCCAGGAAAGCAAGAGCCTCCCAGAACCCCACGGTGATGACATTAGCTGAAATACCCCACAAAGGGGAGGGAGAACCTATAGAGACCATATCCAGAGGTTAGGCATGGACCCCATGGTTGAGGGATGTGACCACCTACCCATCTCCAAAATTTTAACCCAGAATTGCTCCTGTCTAAATGAAATACAGGGGCAAATAGTGGAGCAGAGACCGAAGGAAAGGCCATCCAGAGACTGCCCCATCTGGGGATCCATCCCACATGCAGACACCAAACCCAGACACTATTGCTGATGTGAAGAAGTGCTTGCTGACAGGATCCTGATGCAGCTGTCTCCTGAGAAGAGACTGCCAGATTCTGACCAAAATAGATGTGGAGGCTTGTAGCCCACCATTGGAGTGAGCACAGGGACCCCAGTGGAGGAGTTAGGGGAAGGACTGAAGGAGCTAAAGGGGTCTTCTCTGGCATCACTGGGAGTGGAGGCCCTTGGTCTTGTGAAGGCTTGATGCCCCAGTGTAGAGGATTGCTAGGATGGTGAGGTGGGAGTGGGTAGGTGGGTGGGGGAGCACCCTTATATAAGCAGAGTAAGGGGATATGTGATAGGAGCTTTGCAGAAAAGGAATAGCATTTGAAATGTAAATAAATAAAATATCCAATTAAAATTCATTTCCTAATTACAATTTTATAAATGTTTGTCTTTATAAATGTGCTTAGACAGACAGACAGACACACACAGCTATGTATCAATTGAAGTATTAATTGAAATTATAGATTGCCATTTACTGTGGCATTTCATTTGTTTGCTAAACAAGTGTTAATTGACTGATTATTATGTGAAGTTAGTGTGCTATGTGGTTCTCTAGCAAATGAAACACACCACAAACCCTGTACTCATCTTTACTTCATATCTAGTGAGTCATTTTAAAATAGAGAACAAATAAATGAAATTCATATAATCTTAGGCTCTTAGAAGTACCAACAAGAAGAACAAAACAGGGAAAGGAGATGCATAGCCAAGCTGCCAGGTGATGCTGACATTTTAGATCACGTGCCTTTCCTGAAATTACTACCTTTGTGTTCAGATTTGAAGAAAGGGAAAGACTTACTTGTGTACATATGAGGGTACGAACATATTAGATAGAGGGAACAGCCAGCCTGCATAGACACACTGAGACTCAAAGTGTACTCATCAAGTTTAGGAAAAGACAAGAAGATTGGTATATCTAGAGTCAGAAGTAAAGTCAGGTTCTTAGAGATGGTTCCAGAGATCATGGGTGGACAGATCATAAAATATTCTTGGTGGATATTTTAAGGATTTTTAGCTTTTACCAGAGTGGTTATGGAAGGTTTTGATGGAATTTTTGATTTGACTTAAAACGTTTATGGAATTGTTATAGTGTCATGACAAAAATGAACTGGAAGGAGACATGAACAAAGCCAACTGAACTGTTAGTAAGTACAACAATTAATTTTGCTGTCAGCTTGACTGCAATAAGGGATGCCCAGCAAGCTGGCAGAACATTATTTCTTTGTGTGTGCCTAGGGGTATTTCTGGAGATGAACCTTTGAATCAGTAGTCAGACTGAAGAACATTTTCCTTTACCAAAGTGGGCATTGCCTGAGGGCAGAGGATGGGATAGAGCAGAAGGAGTAGGAAAAGATGAAATTTTTCTTCCTCTGCTCAACACTATTGGTACTCAAGGATCTTAGGTGTTTTCATTTGGACCACAAATTAGATGATCAGTTTCTCTGTTTCAGACTTTGGGGCTCTGAATAGCATTTCCAGCTTCCCTGGGTCATAAGCTTGCAGATATGAGCTTGTGGGATGTCTTTGCCTCTGTATTTGTGTAACCTAATTCATATATGAATGTATGTGTGTTTGTGTGTGTGCATCCATATGTGCATATCTAGGTTCACCTTTCCCATCTTGCCCTATGGCATGCTAGTCTGCATGGACTTTACCATTGAGGTTTTGTCCTATGGCATAAGTTCAACCAACGAGGAACCACAGTTGGAGATAATAGAGGGGGGTGACAACAAAGTCATGGAAGGTATTCCACTTACTCTTGTGGCTTCCTCTCTGCCAAGATACTACAAGTTGCCTATGCCCCTCTACCTAAGGCCTAACTCCAGCAAGGGCCTCTTCCTCTTTTCACTGTCAGATAACTGTTTTTCTTTTGTTGATTTTTAAGCCTAGAGGAAGATGTGTGCCCCCAAGTGCTACACATCTCAGGGTACTTATCACAACTCTGGCCATACCTTTGTTCACAAATGATGCACTATTCACAAATGATACAATAAGTTGATTAAACTATTCAGTTATTCCTAAAGTGGACCATTTGTTTCTTAGAATGACATTGGATTCTTTGCTAATCCACAAACCTGAATGGCTTCAAGGAACCGCAACCATTTATTTCCTCATACTTTTGCAATATAGCTAATGCTTTGTAGGGATAACGTCCATGTGGCAATAGCTAAGATATCTGGAGCTGAAAGATTCATTTCCAAGATGGCTCACTCATATGACTGGGAAGTTGCTCCTGGCTGTCATCTGGGTGCTTGGCGAGGGCTGTTGGCAGCTGGCTTTGATTTGTCTCCAAGTGGGCTGTTAAGACTCTTACACAGCATGTAGGTTGGGTTCCAAGAGGCAGGAAGCAGAAGCTGCCAGTATCCTTAGAGCTTAGATCAGTAACCGGCACAGTATCACTTCTAGGTGTAAATGGCTAATCCAGTCAGAGGCCAGGCCCAGAATCTCAGGAGCTAGGAGCACAATGATGAAGTTAGAGCTGTCTTCAATATACCACAGCCAGAGACTTGAAACCATTGCCACAGTCCAGGTGAGAGGTAATTATGGCCTGAACCAGGGTGACAGCAACAGGGTCAATGAGAAATGGTTGCATCCTGTGAGAAATTGTTATATTTTAAAGTGAGCAGGTGAGGTTTATTGATTGGTTTATGACATGTGGGACAAAAGAAGAGAGGTTGTGATAAGATAGATATGTGTCCTCTAAAAAGCAGTGTCTCAGAAATGGAATTAAATAAAACATTTTATTGTTAAGAGGACATATAGAAGGAGCTAGGGAAAGCCTGGAGAGCTATGAGACTTCTAGTCCAAGTAAGCTTTTAAAATGTCTTTGGAGAATTCTTGAGCTGAAGATGGTGGGGCCACTCTCTCCTAGTAATTGGCCCCTCTTAGTATCTCTCCCATACTCAAACACTGGTGGAGAGAGACTCATGAAAGAGGCAGTCTCAGTGTCACGATGCATTTGCACCGGAGACTGTTGATCAGTTGCTGGATCTGTGTAGGAGGTTTGTATGACACATCCTCATAGCTGCCTCAGGGGTCAAGGACTACTTCAAGGTTTTTCATCTGAGCAGATGAAAGGGTAAAAAGATCTGATTTGTGGAGGGACATCAGAAGGATGATTCAGGGCATGTTAAATTTGAACTGTTTACTAGACAGCTCAGTGCAAATATCAAACTGGCCCCTGAATAAAAATGTCTAGGCTTTGAAGGCTATATTCTAATATATATATTAGGGACATCTAGACTATACTAAGAAGACTCTCTTCTCAATGAATGCATCATTACTGTATTATTAGCACTCAACAGACGAAAACAACCTGAATATATATATATATATATATATATATATATATATATATATATTGAATAGACCAAGTAATTCTTAAATATGGAACTAAATTTTTATTGGAATATGTATTTATAAGTTGTATTTATAAATGAATATTACTTATTGTTAGAGTTCAGTATTACTATATTGCCATTTTTAGGCTTATATATTTAAATATTTAAAAATCTCATTGAAATACATATGTGAATTGCAGTGGGTTATAGTAACATCACTTGGGGGCTTGAAACTTCTTGTGTATCAAATGCCTGAGAGTCTATAACAAGGGATCATAGAAATTATTTTTAATGATTAACTGATAACCCTAGAAGGTCTTCCAGAGGTTTTGATAAAGACAAAAAATGAACCAGCATGTGACTTACATAAAGATATGTATAGATTAGAATAACTTGTTTTGTTAACATTAGCACTCTGAAAGTTTCCCTCTTTTTGATGTTTCACATTTGTACTGTCTGGGACTGTGCACCTTAGAATATTCTAGAAGGGTAAAGAGTAGATTTTTTTCCCCAGTGGAATGGAAAAGCGTAACTTAACTATAGGAAGGGAGATAGCAAGGGGAGCTGCCTTTCTGTCACAGATATGTCCTTACTTGTAGGTGATAAACTAGGGCCAGTAAGACTGTAAGTATTTAGAAAAATCTCTTCACAATGAAGTCACAATTACTATATTATTGGCCTTTAAGGGATCAGAACAATACATATCAAATTTTGAAAAATCAAATAATTGTCAAATATGAAACTAAACTTCATGTTTAGTCAGATTTTAGGAAAGAGATCCTGAACATTTTGTTCTTTGAAGCCTTATTAGCATTAGAATATAGGAATTTTATGAATGATTGTTAGGGTTCTTAGACAAGATACTAGTATTTATGTATAAGCTAGTTAAGGTTGACTTCCCAGACACATAGGCACAGAGGCATAGAGAGAAGGTAATCTGAGATGCCATGAGCTGGCAAAGAGTGAGATTTGTTCCAGTCTGGGGAAAGTAGTTCTGTTTCCTCAGTCACCATATAAAATCCCAGGCTTAGGCTTGGGACACATTCAACTACAAGGATTAGATTGAACATCACAGACTGGATAATTTATCCAGAATAAAGATGTATTTAGCTGATAGCTGTGAAGTGTAAAATCATGGTGTGGGAATCAACTCGGCACTTGGAAAGAGTCTTCCTGATGGAACATCACATGGTAGAATCATCATATGGTAAGACATAAAATAGTTCACAGATAACTCGTTTTTTAAAAGCTATTTTCTCTAGAGTCCATTCATGAGGGAAGAGTCTTCATGATCCAATTGCCTCTCAGTGATGCCACTTCCAAAGACGATTAACATGTGACTTTGGGGATTAAGTTTCTAACACATGAATTGTGGAGGATAAATGTTGAAACCATAGCAATGACTTAGACTACTTAAATTACTTCAAGCATCGAGTCTGGGTGTGTACACCAGGGAAGAAATTACTTTCTGACCTGTTCTTGAGGAATTATATGAAAAGAATTGATAGTAAGGATGAGGGCTACAGAAAAAAAATCATTCTAAGAATTCTTGATCTTTATAAGATCACTTTTCATTTCTTTTAGTTCTGTAAGGCCTCTCCACAGTGAAGATAACCGAGAAGCCTGCTAAAGGGTCTCCTCAGCCCATTCCCCACTTCTTGCTGTAATAGAGAAATTACCACATTAATATCAGAAGGCTAAGATTACACAACTATCTGTCCCTACTCGTTATGTGGCCTTTGGAAAACTCCATTCTAAGCATGAGTCTGTTTAGCTCTAAAATGAGAAGAAAATATTCAGTTGTGTTGCTTTTTAATGTTTTAAAAAAATCAAAGGTACCTGAATGTACCTTCCAAATCACAATTTTCTGTATAATCAATTCAATTCCCTGTCATTGAGAACTCACTCCATGGCATTCACTATGGGGCACACTGTAATATGGGGAGGGAAGAGGCATAACCAACGCTGAGATATTTGTAATGACAATGAGGACAGAGGCAGCCAAGAATGACAGAGTGCAGAGAAGGCAAACAGGGTTGGGGGTGACATAATGGGGCCCCGTGAAGGCTTTGGTGAGGTGAAGGTGTCCTGTGGGTCTCAAAGCACCCTGTTCAGAATGGCTCCTCTTCCCCTCTGCTTCCGTTCCTTCTGTGAGATACACTGAGGTATTCTGTAGCCCTCATGCTTTCTGTTTCTCTCTTTTGCTTTCTCTGTGTGTATGTGTGTGGGGGTGCATGCATATCATAGCATGTATGTGTGGATATGAGGATAACCTCAGGTGTCATCTCTTACCTTCTAACCTGTGTAAGACAGGGTCTTTTGCTGTTTGTCACTGCATACAACAGGCTAGTTGGCTGTGATCCTCTAGGGGTACTCCTGCCTTTATCTCCCATCTTGCCCTTGAGTGCTGAGATCTGAACTCAGATCCTCATGCTTATGTGGCAAAGCTTTACCCACTGAGCCATTGCCACAGTCCTTTGAAAAAACTGTGTGTGGTATATGTACACATGTGAATGGGGTGGGCTTGTCCGTATATGTACTGGGCAGAAGCTCATGTCTTCCTCAATTCTTTTCCTCCTTAAGCATGGATGTTTCCGTGAAGCTGGAGTTCACTGTTTTGCGGGAACTGGCTAACTAGGTTGCTCCTGAAATCTATCTTCACTCTACAATATCACTGGGGTTTTAGGAATGGGCTTTTTATGTGGCTCTGAGGGTTCAAAATCAAGTTTCATATTTGCATAGCAAGTGCTTTATCTAATGGCCCATCTCTCTAGCCCATGTGATAACTACTCTCTTATTTTGTAGAGGAGGAAATTGTGACTGAGAGCTTCAACTAACTTGTATAAGGCTGTAAAAAGAGACCGGAAGATGGGTCTGTTTGGCTAGTACTTAATTTTACTCTGGCTTTTATCATTTATAGCCATTGGTTGAAGGACTGTGGAGATCTGTGTTCATTCCTTTCCTGCCGTTCAAAGGGCCTTACTTTTAATTATCCTCAGAGGGAGGTGAGGGCTGTGAAAGTGAGGTCAAGAGTGGAGTTTCTCCACAGGTTCTAATAAGCTGTTGCTTCAGAAAGGAGACCTACACATGCATCTATCCTGGAAGGATCATGGCTTTGGCAGAAGTTCCAGTTGTGCCAAGTGCAGTGACTTTTTCTCAAGTGGCAACCTCTCTCAAGCTTGTTAGGCCCATATTGCTAATGTGGCTGGACTCTAGTGGAACGAAGAGAGCTAGAACAGGTTCATCAGGAAACTCAGTATTCCTTTTCTGTGGAAAGTCCTGAAACCCACAGCAGTACTGTAACTGCAGAGTTTCACTCAGTGTTTCAATGACAGAAAATAAATTACAGACTCGATCAGTTTTGTTCATATTATGGCTTCTTTAGAGTGTCAGTTGATTAATCCTCTTGAGAACAAAAATGGCTTGATTGCTGTGTAGCAGCCTGAGATATCTCCCAGGACACCCTAGGAGGCCCTGGTTGCTAGGAGTTCTGAGGTAGTGGTTGCCATGAGAGCCAGAGGTAGGCCCAACTATGCTTTACTCGACACTATGGGGATGCCAAAAGTCAGTCTGGCTACTTCATACCCTAGAAAGATATGTTTCTTACTGAGGGAAAAGAGGACATTTTCCTGGTTCTCAGCCCCTGGAGACTGACAGAGACTTTAAGGCTGAATATCCCTTGGGTTCCTTTATAATGGGAGCTCCAGCTCTCCTGGCAGGCAGGGGAGTCCACTATGAGACATGACACTTTCATCATACTATGATGATGATGAACTCAGTCATAACCTTTAACCTTACATGAGCTCATCAAATTGGAGTGGTCTACTGATGAAGTTAAAGATATCATTAGAGGACAGTGAGGGCTGGGTGGAGACAAGTCCCCAGAGCCCAGCTTAGCACATGGTGTGCTAGAAATAGTTAAAATACACAATAACAATCTGTTTGGTAAGCTGGGAGAGCTACCCTTAGGGACTCAGATTCTTTTCATCTTCCTCGTTCTTTTTTGTCCTTACAATAAAAAAAACAAAAAACAAAAAACAAAAAAAACAAAAAACCAACATGGCCAATGTGTTTTTATATTTCATGTCCATATTACAGGCAATAAAAAGGAGAGAAAACAGACAGAAAAATAGAAAAGGGAGATCTTTTTTCAGATTAAGAAACATTTTCAAATATAGCTAGCAGATAAGAGGAAGTTGGCAAGGTATATTTTTACCTAGGATTGTCACCTCTTAAATAAAACTGGACTTCTTTGAGCCAGTTGGGAACACAGTTATCCAGAGCTTCTGCAACAAAGTGCCCCAAACAAGTTTCTTAGGTGGCAGATATTTATTATCATGCATTTTGGTTGTAAACATCTAAAAGCAAGGTGTTTTCACATCCGTGCCATGCCCTTTTCAAGATTCCAAGGGCATGCTGACCATCTTTGCTATTCTGTTGCTTATATGTACATTGGCCTGATCTCTTCCATCATGTGTTCCCAACCCCATGCCCCTGCTCTCATTGCAAGTCTTTGTGTCCAAATTGCCTCTTTTTTAAAAAAAATAAGGATATAATAACCTTAATCATCTACAAAGACTATTTTCAATCAAAGCCATAGTCACAGATACTAGCCATTTGGATTTCAACATCTTGTTGGGTGGAAGGTATAATTTAAACTATAGTAGACATTCTTGAAATGTGGCTGAAATACTTCAGTTAAGTGGCCATGTATATTTCTCTCCACCTTCATATAATTGCTTGTGATCATGTTAATTAATGGAGTATGGTGGAAGTGACTTCCAGGGTAGATAGTAGAAGGCATTGTATGGGTTTTGTGGGATACTGTGCAAGAAGCTAGTATCCCTACTAGAAGTCTAATGGTTCTGAGGTTGTCATTCTGCAGATGACACATGTAGGTGTATCAGTCAACAGCCCCATCTGAGCTCCTAGCCAGCAGTTGGTTTTGTTTCCATTCTGAGCGTGCACTATCTTAGAAATAAAGCCCAGTCAAGTCTTTTAATGACTGCAATCCCAGTTTTAATGATTGACTATGGAGACCCCAGGCAAGAACTACTCAGACAAGCCCATCTTGAACTCTTGGCCAACAAAATTAGGCACAAAGGGAAATGGCTGTTTTTAAGCCACTAATTCTAGTAAATTAATACACAGCAATAGAAAACCAGAATAATCAGGACTGAAGAGATTGTTCAGTGGTTAAGAGTACTGGCTGCTCTTCCAGAGGACCTGGGTTCAATTTTCATCATCTACATTGTAGCTCAAAACTGTCTGTAACTCAAAGTACAGAGAATCTGACATCCCTTTTCTGACATCTGTAGGTACCAGGCACACAAGTGGTTCACAGACATGAATGCAGGCAAAACGTGTATACACACACACACACACACACACACACACACACACACAAACATTAAAAAGGAAAATTAGAATAACCAGTAAGAGGTTGAAAATAAATATTATCAGCCAAAAAAATTATTTGTGGCTTAGAGATGTAGAGACAATTTTTACTAGGAGAATGGTCCCCATAGAGTATCTCATTGAAGTTTTATGCTTTTATGTATTCACTGCAGATAGGATGCCCTCTTTCATGCCAAGACACTTGATTGAGGAGAATTCAAAACTAGTAATATCAATGTGAATGTTGCAATAATTATATTCATTGAAGAAACTATGCATGGATCATCACTGCTGACAGTTGTAATGAAGGCAATGATTCCTAATTACCTTTAAAAACAGATGACTTTGCTATTTGAAATAGATCCCAAGCATAGTGTTGAAGTCCAGTCTGGTGTTCTTGAGATCTGGAAGCTTAAAATGTGCCTATGATAGAACACAATTGCTTCAGATAAACTTTGTTCTGTTATGGGCTGTTGACTATGAGTTCATCGTCATCAACATATGGCAAAGTTTCTTTCAACAGAAACACACATAAAACAATGCTGTGACCAGAGATCACCACCTCACCTCAGGAGAAATGACTCAATATTCATTCATTTGGTGTTTTGGTGAGTTTATAGAACAGAACTACCATGGGTGCTCAGAATCAGCTGTACAGAAATAGAGAAAGATGCTCAGGCAATGAGCAGACGCCCCAGGCCTTGGCACCTTTAGCTTTAGCCACTGTCTGATTGCAGCTGCAGGAAAGACAAATAGGCCAGGTATCCAGAGGGATCTGTCAAACTCCCAACCCTTGGAAGCTATGAGAGATAATTCTTGTTTTCCAAAAAACATTCTTAATTCCCTACTATTATTTATGCATCTGTAATACTGATAACACATTTTGTTAATATTAACATGCTGGTCTAAGTCACCATAGTAACCAGAATAATAGAGTTAACAATGTATCCTCACTAGGAATGGTGGAAGCATTTAAAGGCGATATCATTCTATAGTCTTGAAAGGACAATTTATGAATGCACACACTTTCCTATCATTAAAACTATAAGTCCTACACATTTGCCTTTATTTATAATATCAGGTTATTACAGCTGGAAAGATCATCCAGAGTAATCTCTGTATTTGTGGTAAGAATATTGAGCCCCCACAAATTGGAAATTGTCTGTACCACAGGAAGTCTTTGGTAGAGTATGAGATAGAAGTATGTCTTTTCCTTTGTTCTGAATCAAAACTTATTGATCCTGTTGGCACTAGATGTTTCTTTAACCATAGTTGGTCTTACACACAAAAGGCAGGGCTGTGTAGTGTGATTCAGAGATTCATGATTCCTGTTTTCTGCATTTTCTAAGGAATAATGTATCATCTCTGATGACATCAAAGAAAACCAACAAAACTTACAAATGTTTGTGACTGTGGGCCAGGTTGATAATGCAAAGATATGGATGGGTTCATCGTCAACACTCTCAATACCACAAATGGTAGCTGGGACTGCGAGTAGGCACAACGACTTTTATTTACCCTTGTCAGTAGTTCTGAAGTTTCCCCTTTGGCTAATAATTACATATTTTACCTGTTACAACAGGTAAAAAGTAAGGAATCATCTCTCTTTATGTAACTAGTGTAACTGCCATTTTGAGAGGAAAGAATTTAAAGAGTATAGTTTTGAAGTAAAGAAATGTCTTGCTGGATAAACTTTTAAAATGTCCAAGCTGTGGCTGGAGATGTGCATCAGTCAGTAGAGTGCTTGCCTAGTATGCATGAAGCCCTAGGTTTGTTCCCAGCATTGCAAAACATGACCTTGGTGTGATAGTGCATACCTGTAATTTCAGCACTTGGGAGACAGAGAAAAGTGGATCAGAAGTCCAAGCATGTCCTTGGTTACATAGTGAGTTCAAGGCTATCATAGAATATATTAGACATTATTTCAAAACATTATAATTTAAAATCAAGCTAAATGCAAAATCAAAGCAGTAACCTGTCTTTGTAGCTATCATCATCATCATCATCATCTTCATCCTTATCCTCATTATTTCTATTGGCTCATTGTGGTTCTGAAGAAATTAGGAACATTATTCTTTGGTTCTTTGGAGTCCCTGCCTTTGCCTTTAGCTATGCTAGCACAGATCATTCCTGTGGGATCCCATAGGAACAGTGGCTAGTCTTTCTCCATTTCTACACCCACTGAATCATTTCCTTTTATTTCAGTGTACTTGGATCTGGGACTTCAAAACACTCTTGATTCCAAAAACTTAAATTTGTTTTACACACACAAAAAAATGAGCAACTGATTATACCTCTTTCCTCTGGCTCTTTACATAGTGATATTATAGTCCAAGTTGTAGAGATAAAAGTCCCCTTAAAAGTGACAAGATGACTTTTAAATCAGTAAGACAGCATGCAATTTTTCTGCATCAAAGGGATTCTGTTATTATGAGTTAATAATTTATGACTCTAAAGAGGAAATGTGCCCACTAATGAGAAAGTTGGTCCCTCCATTATCATACAGACATGGGAAGTCACATATTGTCTTTCAGTGTTGTTCCTATCCTATCTGCCCTTGGCTGGAGGTAGGCCCTGATCATGTCAACAGGTACTGTTAGGTTTCAAACCTGTGACATTATCTATTTAAGATATCAAAGTATACCTGGATCAAGGACCTCTCAGCATCCCTCAGCCCCTATTTACTGCAACCCCCCACCCAACATACTCTACCACTTAACCTGATCTCTCCAGCCTAGTGGGCTGGGCTGATTTTCCCTATATAATCCAACCATTTTTGTTACTTGCATTTTGTGTACTTTTGGGCCTCCTAGCTTTGGCAACTGGTTCTTCTCTCTCTCCTCTATCTTCCCCTTCTCCTTTTCCTTCACATCCCAGCTCAGTCTTGTCATGACTAGTCTGGAGTTTCCTAGATGTGCCTACCTCTGGTTATACTCTCCCACATTTCTACAATAAACTTTGTGTTCCACCATACCTAAGACCAATCATGTTTTTCCTTTATTTCTTCTTTTTCATTAAGATACCCTTGTGGTTCTTAATCTAAAAGCCTTTGCTTGATTCTATGCTCATTAAAGAAACCACTAATTATAACCTCTTCCATGAAGTTTTCTTCTAGGTAGAAAATGCAGTAAATAGAAACATAAACTACCCTTGCCAACAAATATTTCCTTATAACACAGTAATTTGACACTCCAATTTGTCATATCAATCCCACTTACTCAGATTTTCTCTTCCACACGTTCTCCTCACTCATCCTGTTATCCCAGGCCCCGAATCCAAACTCTTTGATCTGCAATGTTGTCTGTCCTGCCTTCAATATAAACTAGGGTAATGGTGGCACAAAGCTTGTTGGAGTAACCAACTACTATCTGATTTTACCAAAGGCACACTCCGTAAGATGGAACTCATACATGACACTGCTTGGATGACCACAAACCTGAAACTAGGTAGTCCAGACATTTAGAGTAAAACCAAATACTATTGTTGTAAAAAATAACAAAAACAAAAACAGCAATAAAATGACTCCTAATGACATTCTGCTATACTCAAAGATCCTGATTTTGCTCAGCCATCATCAGAGAAGCTTCCTTTGGTAACAAATGGGAACAGGTACAGAGACTCACAGCCAGACAACATGCAGAGTGCCAGAGACCTAAGAACACTTAGCACTAAATAAAGGTCTCCATCACACCCCTCCCCTCAGGGCTCAGAGAGCCCCCCTGGAACAAGAGGTGGAAAAGTGTAACAGCCAAAGGGCGTAGAGGACAAGAGAAAAGAAGACCCTCTAAATCAAAAGAATCAGCGTACATATGAACCCACAAAGGCTGAATTATGCACATGAACTGCATGTGTCTGTACCAGTTGGGGGTCCTAGAACAGAAAGGGGAAATGCACATATGTTCCCATCCCTTACCAAGAAGCTATCTTTAATTGATAACCATTTGTAAATAAAAATTTAGTTTTCTCCAAGGGAGTCTCATTGGAGAAAACAAACTATTTTTAAGGGTAGGCTGCATGCCCAACAGTAGCTTGCCAACAAAAATGAGCTAAATGGCATTTTTGAAGTTCCTTGTTTCAAGACGTCATGAAAGGGCATAATTTTTTTCTAGATTTTATCTTATTTTTAATTTTTTATCTTATTTTTTCTAAATTTTATCTTATCTTTAAAATTCTTTTTATTATATGTTATTTTATTATATATTTACATATTTCAAAAACTCTTATGGCTTCCAGTTTGGTATTTTTATGGTAGTCCTGAGTGTGTGAATGAATGGGGCTCTACCTCTTTGTTTCTTGTGTCTTTCCTTAGGAATTTTTTCTTTTGTTGGGTTGCCTTGTCCAACTTCAAACTGATGGCTTTTGTTTTATTTTATTATGTTGTATTTGTTTTATTGTTCTCTCTTAGAAACCTGTTCTTTTTCAAGAGACAGTAAGGGGGTGCATATGGATGGAAGGAGAGGTAAGGAGAAACTGGGAGGAGTAGAGGGAGGAGACTGTAATCAAGATATATTATGTGAGGGGGAAAAAGTTATTTTCAATAAAAGGAAAAAATACAGAGTAACTTCTGCAATATGAATCTTTTTCCAAATGTTCTTGATGATTGTAAAAGTTATCACTCTTTATAAATCAAACATATTGTTCTTCTGTACTCCAAAATTCAAGGACAAGTGAGACGATTGTGGAAATATTTCAAAACTTGTTTCTATTCCCTCACATCCAGATAATCCAGAAAGTTTTAGAGCAATGAATGAGTCCAGAATGAACCAAACTCCAAAACCATGGTAAGTTTAGAGAGACTATAACATGGAGAGGTCAAAAGGGGTCTGCAACCCTATAGGTAGAACAACAATATGAACTACCCAGTACCCCCTGAGCTCATGTCTCTAGCTGCATATGTAGCAGAAGATGGCCTAGGCAGTCATCAATGGGAAGAGAGGCCCTTTGGTCTTGCAAACTTTATATGCCCCAGTACAAGGGAACACCAGGACCAAGAAGTGGGAGTAGGTGGGTAGGAGAGAGGAGGCGGGGGTGGGAGGGTATGGGGGACTTTCAGGATAGCATTTGAAGTGTAAATGAAGAAAATACCTAATAAAAAATTGGGGAAAAAAAGAAATGCAAGTGAGGTAGAAACAGACAAGTTGGTTATAGCTTGTGTTCATCTTGAAGAGTCTGTAAAGAGATGATTACTCAAGAGTGGGTGAGACTTAAGTACTTGTGATATAAGTATGTTACAGTTTGTTTACATATCGAGTTAGGTTTGCAGTTCATATGTTAAGAGAACTTGTAGACCAAACTTAAAAATGTGTCTGGTATTTTACTTTCAGGATTCACCTAGGTGGATCAAATCTTTCTTTCTCTTTCTCCTTTGCTCCCTTTTATACCACCTGAACCTCTTCCCTGGGCTTCAACAGTTCTGACTCCTGTTGTCCTGGCCTGAAGCTGTGACTCATTTAATGACAGCAACCAAATGACCACATACTGCACTCTGGCTTTAAGCAAAACTTAAAAATCACCCACCTCTTTTGGCCAACCTCTAGATTTTGAGATTGACCAAAATTTCAAGCATTAGTTTCACTCTCTGTCACAGTCATAAATAGGCTTATTTGGTCTCACCTTCTACCTGCTGATAGCAGAATGGAGGGTTTTGTAAGGTAAGAACCAAGGAACAGCAGCAACAGTATAGGTTGACTGTTAGGTTGAACTTCTTGCTAAATTTTTGTGAAGATTAGAGGGAGAATGTCCTATTTTTAGGAGGAAAGCACCTGACATGTTTTAGATTCTGTCTGTATTGCTAACTTTTTAGTTGGAATATGCAGCAATTATTACAAGAGACTCAAGCTTACTTAGATTTGCTCTGTTAGGGACTGATGTCATGCTTATTCCATAATACTGGCTCCTCCTAATTGTATTTCCTACATGTTGTATAGAATAACATTGAAGAGATGATAGATATCCTAAATGCCTTTAGTTAGCTATCATTATAAAAGGTGGAATTTGCTCCTTAGAGAAGTGAAATATCCCATGGTGCCTTGGTGGCAGGTCTACAACTTGAATGTGTTCCCCTATGTGGTGGTTTGAATATGCTTGGCCCATGGGAAATGGCACTATTAGGAGGTGTGGTCTTGTTGGAGGAGGTGTGGCTTTGTTGGAGGAAATACATTACTGTGGGGATGGGCTTTGAGGTTCTATCCTTAAGCTCTGCCCATAGCCGAAGAGTTTTCCTTCTGATTGCCTCCCATTTAAGGTGCAGAACACTTGGCTCCTCCAGCACCATGTCTGCCTACATCACTGCCATGTGATCACCATCATTATAATAATGAACTTAACCTCTGAAACTATATGTCAGCACCAACTAAATGTTGTTCTTTGTAAGAGTTGTCTTGGTTATGGTGTCTCTTCACCACAATTCAATTCTAACTAAGATACTGTATAAAAAACAGCTCTCCTTTACATCTGATACTGTCTCTCTAGCCAGCACTAGGAACTAGACATAGTTTCAGATCATCTTGGAGCCTAGGATTCCCACAGCTTGAGCCATGCCAATTGTCCTCTGTTTATTTTGGCACAGGTGGGAATACAGTACTGATTTCAGGAATGACAAGGGTTCTTCTATGTCAGATCTGGTATCCATTTACTTTCAGGAATCACCTAGATGGATCACATATTTCTTTCTTGCTCTCCTCTGCTCCCTTGTATACCACCTGCACCTCTTCCCTGAGCCTCAACAGTTCTGACTCCTGTTGTTGCCCTGGCCTGAGACTGTGGCTCATTTAAAGAAGGCAGCCAAATGACCAAATCCAGCACTCAAGCTGAAGGCTTGAATGAACATGATAATCCAAATGGTTTGAACAAGTTCACTGCATCAGTTTCTCCCAAGCCTTAGGAGGGTTCTCTTCTCAGTGCTCATTTATGCAAAAGGCTGTAGTCCCTTAAGAGTTCATTGTTACTGAAAATGATCATGTTCATCCACTGTCTCCATGGCCCAACTGATTGCAGGGGAGATAGCATTCACAATACTTCCCTGTCCCTTTGGGACATCAGTTAGTAAAGGCCATTCTTTTCCATGAGAACTGTTAGCTTTGCCTCCTACACTTTTAAAACAGGGGACATGAAACCTTCCTGTGACATTTGGAAGCCCTATAACTCAGCCTTTTTTTCTATCCATCAGTTGGGAGAAAAAAAGCAAATGAGACCTCCATGCACCCTTAAATTTCTAAGCATCTTGGCTTTAGACAGCCATGGAAAACCCAGGCTTCTACTTTGTTTACAAGTAGAGCTGAAGCTCTGCTACTGCTCTTTCATTTGCAAACACCACTTCCCCGAAGACAACCACAAATCATAACAATACCTACTCAAATAGCAGCCATCTCTGAGCCTTGAGAATAGGCTTCAAATCAGCATTGCTTTTTCTGCGCCTAGTTGGCTTTGGTTGCCGACCAAATACAGGCCTCTCAAAGAATCTTTTGATTGTAGAAACAGATTCTCTCTCACAAGGCACATTTGTGTGTCAGGCCTTCTGCTCTTTCTCATGCAGTCCTGACACAGGGAAGATGATCAGATTGGCATATAAATCTCTCACGCACTGAAACAGGGAACAGAAGCAGAGAGCATGTGCCAAGCCCTCGGGCATTGTAGGATAAAAGGAGGCAGCCACAGAACCAGAATGGGCAGGTTCTGTGTGCCACCAGGTGTTTGCCCAGTGGAAGGGGAACTCTGGAGAAACTGCTTTTCTTTAATTGCCATCTTCATATGTTCTAGAGTACCCTTGTGGGCTTGGGAGGAGGCCAAGTGTGATGCTGAAATGATTTCAACAGATATATGCTTTTAGGATGTTAGAGGAACTCAGCTCATGGGAACTCAGCCTTTGATCATGACATTCTATCAACAAATCCTCAGACATATATTTCATAAAATAGTTGGAAACAAAACAAAACAAAACAAAACAAAACAAAACAAAAATTTTCCCTGCTTCTAGCTGGACTTGTTCCAACAGAATGATTAGCAGAGAAGTATTGGTCTTCAAAGGGCTTTATCCCTTGCTTTTCTGGGCCCAAGCCCCTTAGATTAAGGGTACCCATTATATGCCAAACCCTTCATGATTGCTGTGGATGCAGATGGAGAGAGATAAAATGAAGACTTCAAGGAAGTTAATGAAATATATGACAAAGCTGGGCTCTTCTGGAGTGGAGCATTCTGCATATAGATTAAAACATGCACGAATAAACTTATGCATTATATAATGATGTGCAATGACACTCTGCATATATGGTAGTGGTCCTGTAAGATTACAATGGAGCTGAAAAATTCCTACCACCTAGTATTCTTACTATATCCTTTAAGGTTTATATATGTACATATACACAGATCCTTACCATAGGTGTCTCTCTATAGTGTTGAGCATAATCATTTTTTTTTTGTATAAGTGTGTTGCCTAGGAACAAGATGTTATACCATATAGTTGAGGTTAGTGGCAGCTTACACCATCAGGTTTGTGTGATGACAGTGTATGATATCTGCACACTGAAAAAAATCTCCTAACAATGTGTTTTTCAGAACATATTGCATTGATTAGTAGTTAATGAATATTAGGCTTTATATATATTCTTATCTGACAGGCATCTATATCCAAAGAGCTGTGTATTAAAAACTGTTATATATTTTATACCACTTGGCTCATAGTGTGCTCCTAAAAATGTTTTATAAAAAAAGAAAAGAAAAAGAAGCCAGGGATATGTTTGGTGGAGGGGCAGCATGCTGTGAGGGAAGGGGGTGCCTCTGCTGGCTCATGCTGAGGCATCCCTTCCCCCTGAGGTACCAGCCACAAGACAAGTATAGTATAGAATAGAGTTTATTTAGTGTGTGGGTAGGGGAGGAGAGAGAGAGAGAGAGAGAGAGAGAGAGAGAGAGAGAGAGAGAGAGAGAGAGAGAGAGCAAGAGAGAGACTGGCCATGAACTCTTGGAGAGAGAGGATGGAGGGGAATGGGAGAGAAGGGGAAGGAGGTAAGGGAGCAAGAGCAAGATTAGAAGAGAAGAGAAGAGAAGAGAGAGGATGGGCAAGCAGACCCTTTTATAGTGAGTCAGGCATAGTTGGCTATTGCCAGGTAACTGTGGGGTGGAGCCTAGAATGCCAACAGGGACCATCAGCATCTGTATCATCGGGAAGTTGATGGGCATGCACATTCTCAGGTTCTATCCCAGAACACTGAATGAGAAACTCTGGAATGAGGCTCAGTAAGTCTTGGTCTTCTATGTGCTCTGGCAGATTTTGATCAAATGTTGAGTTTGAGAACTACAGTCTTCAGAGGGTCTGTGTACATCACTCCTTGTATTGACATCCTTTTCTCTCCTCCATCTAGAAATTGACATGGTCACAGGTGAGGCACTTCATCTAGAGAGAATTGTACAGTTGCCACTTGAGTTCACTGGCTAAGACTGCTCTAGTGTCTTTTTGCACCTAGTCACAAAGGTGGACTGTGTGGGGAAGATTCAGCTACAAATATAACAGCAACAACCTAAGAACTTTTCAATAATTTTGATGTGCCTTTGTTCTATAAGATCTTCTTTTTTTCCTTTGGCTTCTGGACACTTTGTAAATAAACAAATAATTTAAGTTATGGCAAAGCAACAGATTAGATTCACAGTATAGATAAAATAAGACATAGAGGGATGGATTATTTTCTAAGATGTAGTGCTTTATTGAGTTAACTGTCAAGTTAATGATCTATTTTCTTTGAAGTTAACATTATGGAAAATCTTGAATCAAAATGATTCAATGAAGCAAAAAGATAACAAATTCCTTTCAGTGGTTCACTTGGTGACTCTGAACAGTTCTGCTGTTGGCCTAATCTACCTAATTCTCTTGACAGCACAACTGTATGGAATATGTCTGGTATTGATAGTTGTTCACAGATAGACCATTTCTTAAATACGATATTTTGGTGGGAAAAATTTCCATGCATCCATGCATATTGGGCAGGTAAGTACATTGAATTTTGTAAAAACATCAAGGCTTGGTGGCACACACCTTAAGTCCTGGCACTCAGGAGGTAGAAGCAAGTAGATCTCAGATCCAGTCTCTTGGGGGTGGGATAGTATTGGGCATTGGGCTATGCACAGACAGTCTGGTCTCCAGTCGAGGTGAGATGTTGAACCCCAGGACCCGGTGGTGATAATTCACCTACATGGGACGGAAGGAGCTCTTTCATGTCTCCTGGAATCCTGACTCCTGTCGAAGTTACTGCCCCCTCAGCCCCCACAAGAGAAGCATGGTTAGTAGTCATATAGGCAATGTGCCAAGCTTATGACCTTCAGGCTAAACTCCTCCCCAGTTACCTAGCAACAGTAAAGATAAGAGCAAGCCATAAGAGGGGCTGCTTGGCCCCACCTCACTCTCTTGTTTTTACTGCTCTTCTCTCCTCTTGCTCTTACTCTCCTCTCTTCTCTCTCCTCTCTCCTCTCTCTCTCTCTCTCTCTCTCTCTCTCTCTCTCTCTCTCTCTCTCTCTCTCTCATCTTCTCTCTTTCCCCTGCCTTTCTGCAATAAATATCTAAAACCATAGACTGTCTCTGTTCATTGAGGCCCGCTGCACTTGGATGATGGGATAGGCTTTCTCCTAATGAGCCATTTCTAACCTCCTGATGGAAAGCCTTCCTGTGCTCCAGTCAAGGCCCACTGTGCTTACTTTCACCTGTGTGGGAATCTCTCTCCCTCATCCCTCTCTCCCATAACCCCAGGGCTACAGGGTGTCGCCCCAGGGCCCCTGGTTTCTGGGGCTGTGCCTTGTCCACTCCCCAATGAATGGGGTCAGTGAATTAGATGCCCACTCAAGACCGAGTGGAAAGCGTCTGACAGCCCTCCCTTGTCCACCTGCCCAGAGCATAGAAGGAATTCTGGCCAGACACCTGCTATCTTCACTCCCCCTTCTTTCCCTGCCCCCTTTTATTTCCCACAGGTGGGGAGGGGTGGGGTGGGTGATGTTCTGCTCAAGGAAAGAGAAATTCCCATTGTGCTAATGGGTGGACATTGGAGGCCTGCCAATTTTTGGGTTAATTAGCCCCACTAAGCTCTGCTGATAAGAATTAGCCAGCAGAGTTAGCTCTCGGACTGCGAAGGGTGAGCAAGCAGACTGCAGAAGCGACACAGCTTCTGGAGCAGGCAGAAGCGACACAGTTTCTGGGACAGACCCTGGTTCAGGCTCCAGACATCCGGGCACCTTCCCCACCAGAGGAGAGATGTCCACCCAGGAGGGCTCTGCCTGAGCAGATAAGGGAGCCATCTTAGGTCCCAGGTCCCTCATAGAATAGTCTGTGCAGGTGAGCTAGCAGACTGCAGAAGTAACAAAGTTTCTGGGACAGACAGAAGCTACACAGCTACTAGGACAGACACCATTTTGGGCTCTAGACATCCGGGCACCTTCTGTACCAGAGGAGAGCTGTCCGCCTAGGAGGACTCTGACCACCAGAGCAAGTGACAGAGCCATCTTGTGTGCCCTGTCCCTCAGAGACCAGTCTGTGCAGGTGAGCTTGCAGACTGCAGAGGCAACACATCTTCTGGGGCAGGCCCTGCTTCAGGCCTTCATCTTTGGCCAGGAGGCAGGTCTGAATGCCAGATATCTGTGCATCTTTCCTGCAAAAGGAGAGCTCACCTGCAGAGAGTACTCTGACAATTGAAACTCAGGAGAGATCTAGTCTCCGAGGTCTGCTGACAGAGGCTAACAGAATCACAGGAGGAACAAGCTCCAACCAGAGACCACTATGAAAACATTTTACCAGATGGCAAAAGGTAAATGTAAAAATCTTACTAACAAAAGCCAAGACCACTCATCACCATCAGAACCCAGCACTCCCACCTCAGCCAGTCCTAGATACCTCAACACACCTGAAGAGCAAGACTGGGATATAAAATCATATCTCATGAGGCTGGTAGAGGACATCAAGAAGGGCATTAATAACTCACTTAAAGAAATACAGAAGAACACTGCTAAAGAGGTAGAAGTCCTTAAAGAATTACAGGAAAACACAACCAAACAGGTGATAGAATTGAACAAAACCATCCAAGACCTAAAAAGAGAAGTAGAAACAATAAAGAAAACCCAAAGTGAGACAACTCTGGAGATAGAAAACCTAGGAAAGTAATCTGGAACCATAGATGCGAGCATCAGCAACAGAATACAAGAGATGGAAGAGAGAGTCTCAGGTGCAGACGATTCCATAGAGAACATGGACAAAACAATAAAAGAAAATGCAAAATGCAAAAAGATCCTAACTCAAAACATCCAGGAAATCCAGGACACAATGAGAAAGCCAAACCTACGGATAATAGGAGTAGCTGAGAATGAAGATTTTCAAATTAAAGGGCCAGCAAATATCTTCAACAAAATGATAGAAGAAAACTTCCCAAACGTAAAGAAAGAGATTCCCCTGAGCATACAAGAAGCCTACAGAACTACAAATAGACTGGACCAGAAAAGAAATTCCTGCGGACACATAATAATCAGAACAAGAAATGCACTAAATAAAGATAGAATATTAAAAGCAGTAAGGAAAAAAAGGTCAAGTAACATATAAAGGCAGCCCTATTAGAATTATACCAGACTTCTCACCAGAGACTATGAAAGCCAGAAGATCCTGGACAGATGTTATGCAGACCCTAAGAGAACACAAATGCCAGCCCTGGCTACTATACCCAGCAAAACTGTCAATTACCATAGATGAAGAAACCAAAGTATTCCAGGATAAAACCAAATTAACACAATATCTTTCCATGAATCCAACCCTTCAAAGGATAATAAAGACAAAACACCAACACAAGGACGGCAACTAGACCCTAGAAAAAGCAAGAAAGTAATCCTTCAACAAACCTAAAAGAAGACAGCCGCAAGAACAGAATCCCAACTTTATCAACAAAAATAACAGGAAGTAACAATTACTTTTCTTTAATTTCTCTTAATATCAATGGACTCAATTCTCCAATAAAAAGACATATACTAATAGACTGGCTACACAAACAGGACCCAAAATGTTGTTCCTTACAGGAAACCCACCTCAGGGAAAAGGACAGACACTACTTCAGAGTGAAAGGCTGGAAAGAAATTTTCCAAAGAAATGGTCTGAAGAAATAAGCTGGAGTAGCCATTCTAATATCGAAAAAAATTGACTTCCAACCCAAAGTTATCAAAAAAGACAAGGAGGGGCACTTCATACTCATCAAAGGTAAAATCTACCAAGATTAACTCTCAATTCTGAATATCTATGCTCCAAATGCAAGGGCAGCCATATTCATTAAAGTAACTTTAGAAAAGCTCAAAGCACACATTGCACCTCACACAATAATAGTGGGAGACTTCAACACCCCACTCTCACCAATGGATAGATCCTGGAAACAGAAAGTAAACAGAGACACATAGACACTAACAGAAGTAATGAAACAAATGGATTTAATAGATATATACAGAATATTTTATGATAAAACAAATGATATACCTTCTTCTCAACACCACATGGTACCTCCTCCAAAATTAACCATGTAATTGGTCACAAAACAGACCTCCACAGATACAAAATATTGAAGTTTTTTGATGCATCCTATCTAATCACCATGGACTAAGGCTGATCTTCAATAACAACATGAATAATAGAAAGCCAACATTCACATGGAAACTGAACAACACTCTACTCAATGATTCCTTGCTGAAAGATGAAATAAAAAAAGAAATTAAAGACTTTTTAGAGTTTAGTGAAAATGAATCTCAACATACTGAAACTTATGGAAAATGAAAGCAGTCTTAAGAGGAAAACACATAGCCCTGAGTGCCTCCAAAAAGAAACTAGAGAGAGCATATACCAGCAGTCTGACAGCACACCTAGAAGCTCTAGAACTAAAGTAAGCAAATTCACCCAAGAGAAGATGGCAGGAAATAATCAAACTCAGGGCTAAAATCAACCAAGTGGGAAGAAAAAGAATTATTCAAATAATCAACCAAACCAGGAACTGGTTCTTTGAGAAAACCAACAAGATAGATACACCCTTAGCCAGACTCACTAGAGGGCACAGGGATAGATTAATTAACAAAATCAGAAATGAAAAGGGAAACATAACAACAGATCCTGAGGAAAACCCGAAACATCATCAGATCCTACTACAAAAGGCTATACTCAACAAAACTGGAAAACCTGGATGAAATGGACAATTTTCTAGACAGATACCAGGTACCAAAGTTAAATCAGGACTAGAATAACGATCTAAACTGTCCCATTTCCTGTAAAAAAAAAAATAGAAGCAGTCATCAATAGTCTCCCAACCAAAAAAAAGCCAAGGACCAGATGGGTTTAGTGCAGAGTTCTATCAGACCTTCAAAGAGGACCTAATTCCAACTCTCCTCAAACTATTCCACAAAATAGAAACAGAAGGTTCTCTACCCAATTCATTCTATGAAGGCTCAATTACTCTGATACCTAAACCACACAAAGATCCAACAAAGAAAGAGAACTTCAGACCAATATCCCTTATGAATATCGATGCAAAAAAAAAAACTCAAAAAATCCTTGTAAACCAAATCCAAGAACATGTCAAAACGATTATCCATCATGAGCAACTAGGCTTCATTCCAGGGATGCAGGGATTGTTTAATATACGGAAATCCATCAATGTATATATATATATAAACAAACTCAAAGAAAAATACCACATGATCATCTCCTTAGATGCTGAGAAAGCATTTGACAAAATCCAACACCACTTAATGATAAAATTATTAGAAAGATCAGGAATTCAAGGCCCATACCTAAACATAATAAAAGCAATCTACAGAAAACCAGTAGCCAACATGAAAGTAAATGGAGAGAAACTTGAAGCAATCCCACCAAAATCAGGGACTAGACAAGCCTGCCCACTTTCTCCCTACCTATTCAATATAGTATTTGATGTCCTAGCCAGAGCAATTAGACAACAAAAGGTGATCAAGGGGATACAAATTGGAAAGGAAGAAGTCAAAATATCACTATTTGCAGATGATATATATATATATATATATATATATATATATATATATATATACACTTACTCAAACAAATCAATGGCCTTTCTCTACACAAAGGATAAATGGATTAAGAAAAAATTAGGGAAACAACACCCTTCACAATATTCACAAATAATACAAAATACCTTTGTGTGACTCTAACTAAGGAAGTGAAAGATCTGTATGATAAGAACTTCAAGTCTCTGAAGAAAGAAATTGAAGATCTCAGAAGATGGAAAGATCACCCATGCTCACCGATTGGCAGGATTAATATAGACAAAATGGCTATCCTGCTGAAAGCAATCTAAAGATTCAGTGCAATCCACGTCAAAATTCCAAATCAATTCTTCTCTGACTTAGAAAGGGCAATTTGCAAATTTATCTGGAATAGTAAAAAACTTAGGATAGCAAGAACTATTCTCCCCAATAAAAGAACCTCTGGTGGAATCCTAATGCGTGACATTAAGCTATACTACAGAGAAATTGTGATTAAAAACTGCATGGTACTGGTAAAGTAACAGACAGGTAGATCAATGGAATAGAATTGAAGATGCAGAAATGAATCCATATACCTATGATCACTTGACTTTGACAAGGGAGCTAAAGCCATTCAGTGGAAAAAAGACAGAATTTTCAACAAATGGTGCTGGCACAACTGGTGGTTATGTAGAAGAATGCGAATTGATCCAATCTTATCTCCTTGTACAAAGCTCAAGGCTAAGTGGATCAAAGACCTCCACATAAAACGAGAGACACTGAAATTAATAGAGGAGAAAGTGGGGGAAAGCCTCAAAGATATGGGCACAGGGGAAAAATTTCTAAACAGAACAGCAATGGCTTGTGCTGTGAGATCAAGAATTGACAAATGGGACCTCATAAAATTGCAAAGCTTCTGTAAGGCAAAAGGCACTGTCAACAAGATAAAAGCCAGCAACAGATTGGGAAAGGATTTTTACCAATCCTAAATCTGATAGGGGACTAATATCCAATATATACAAAGAGCTCAAGAAATTGGACTCCAGAAATTCAAATAACCTCATTAAAAATGGAGTACCGTTCTTACCCCCCAGAGCTCGTGTCTCTAGCTGCATATATATCAGAAGGTGGCCTAGTTGGCCATCAGTGGAAAGAGAGGCCTATTGGTCTTGCAAACTTTATATGCCTCAGTACAGGGGAACACCAGGGCCAAGAAGTAGGAGTGGGTGGGTAGGAGAATGGGGGTTATAGGGAACTTTCAGGATAGCATTGGAAATGTAAATGAAGAAAATATCTAATAAAACAAAAACAAAAACAAAAAAATGGAGTACAGAGCTAAACAAAAAATTCTCAACTGAGGAATACTGAAGGGCTGTGAAGCACGTGAAAAAATGTTCAACATTTTTAATCACCAGGGAAATGCAAATCAAAACAACCTTGAGATTCCACCTCACACTAGTCAGAATTGCTAAGGTCAAAAATTCAGCTGACAGCAGATGCTGGCGAGGATGTGGAGAAAGAGGAACACTCCTCCATTCCTGGGGGGATTGCAAGCTTGTATGACCACTCTGGAAGTCAGTCTGGTGGTTCCTCAGGAAATCGGACATAGTACTACCAGAAGATCTAGCAATGCCTCTCCTAGGCATATAACCAGAAGATGTTCCAACTGGTAATAAGAACACATGCTCCACTATGTTCATAGCAGCCTTATTTATAATAGCCAGAAGCTGGAAAGAACCCAGATGTCCCTTAATAGAAGAATGGATACAGAAAATGTGGTACATTTACACAATTGAGTACTACTCAGCAATTAAAAACAATGAATTTATGAAATTCTTGGACAAATGGATGTATCTGGAGGATATCATCCTTAGTGAGATAACCCAATCACAAAAGAAGTCATTAGATATGCACTCACTGATAATTGGATATTAGCCCAGAAACTTAGACTACCCAAGATACAATTTGCAAAAAACAAGAAAATCAAGAAGAGGGAAAACCAATGGGTGGATACTTTTCATTCCTCTTTAGAATAGGGAACAAAATACCCATGAAAGGAGAAGACAAAATTTGGAGCTAAGACGAAAGGATGGACTATCCAGAGACTATCCCACCAGGTATCCATCCCATAATCAGCCACCAAACCCAGACACTATTGTATATGCCAGCAAGATTTTGCTGAAGGGACCCTGGTATAGCTGTCTGGTATGAGGCTATGCCAGTGCCTGGCAAATACAGAAGTGGATGCTCACAGTCATCTATAGGATTGACCACAGGGTCCCCAATGGAGACCCTAGAGAAAACACCCAAGCAGCTGAAGGGGTCTGCAACCTGATAGGTGGAACAACAATATGAACTATAACCAGCACCCCCAGAGCTCATCTCTCTAGCTGCATATGTAGCAGAGGATGGCCTAGTAGGCCATCACTGTGAAGAGAGGCCCCATGGTATTGCAAACTTTATATGCCCCAGTACAGGGGAATGCCAGGGCCAAGAAGTGGGAGTGGGTGGGTAGGGGAGCAGGGTGGAGGGAGGGTATAGGGGACTTTTGGGGTACCATTTGAAATGTAAATAAAGAAAATATCTAATAAAAAAGAAAAGAAAAAAGGAAGAAAAAAAAAAAAGAATTAGCCAAGGGATAATCCAGCCCAAGTAAGTACAGTTGAAGGAATCTCTAGAAACCTGTTGTGGAGGAACTACAGGGGGCAAATGCTAAATGATTAAGATCAAGGAGAAAATCAAAGTGTTTGTTTTCCTTTCAAGGAGCTTAACATCTGAACAGACAAGCCTCTTCAAGAAAGCACCAATTGTTGCAGTGTGAATGTAATTGAAAATTTGCCATTCTTCTGTGTGAAGCCTTGCTGGACTTCTGTGTTTCACAGTGCACATGCCCTCCTGTCAGAATGTTTCCTGCTTCAAGTCAGCCTTCTATGTCTTTCTTTAAAAAAATTTTAAAAAAGCCAATTCTCAGAATCGGTCAACATTTTATACATTCTATATGGCTTTTGTATATTGTGGGGTTTTTTCTTTTATTAATATTATAATATAATTGCATCATTTCTCTCTCCCTTTGCTTCCTCCAAAGCCTCCCATATATTTCATCTGCTGTTTTTCAAATTCCTGGTCTCTTTTTTTCATTAATTGCTATTACATGCATATATGTATACATGTATATATTCATAAGTGTAACCTGCTCACTCCATATAATATTATTTATATTATAAATTTTGCTTATTATTTGTTTCTTTCTATACCAAAATCCATGAAAGTTGGTTCCTCATTCATTTTATCCAACCAAAGAAAGAATGAAGAAATGTATTTGGGTAGGCCAATGGATACATCACAATTTTAGCCACTCTCCTACCACCTGGTTCTACAATAGAAATAGGAAGCCTAGGATAGGAGTTAAAACCAATATGTCAATATACTGTCAGTGCAACCTTGCCCATAACTATTATATTTTGTTTCCTGAAAGCTCATAACTAAAGTTATTAGACAAGCAAATGAATAAATTCCAACTTATGACCTGATTTTCACATGATATTTTGGGATCAAATAAATTCTGGGACATGTTCCCCAGTCCTAAAATATATACATTTTTCATTTGAAAATTATTGTCCCAGACATACCTCTATTTATTTTATTAACTCACAGATGTTACTGTCTATTTAATGAGCACCTACTATGTGTTAGGTACTTCTCTAGATACTGGGGGAAAAGAAATAAATAATGTGCAAGAACTCTATGTTCCTTAAACATATGTTTAGATGAAAAATATAGATAATTGTCAAGATAATTGTACAATGTTAGGTGATAAAACCCCTAAGGAAAAAAAGATACTTTATATGGAACATGGGAATGGGGTGCTATATTCAAGAGTGGTCAAAGAAGGCCTCACTTGGTTAAGTGATCTAGGGAAAGGTCTTTGGAAATATTGAGCTAGAGAGCTATTTGTTTATCAAAAGAATTTGTTCTGCAATGGAAATAGCATTTACAAAGTCTTTTGATGGAACCATGTCTTGTAAGTCTGAAGAATTGCAAGGAGACCAGTGTAACTGCGGGAGTAGACAGAGGATGTATAAGTATAAGGTGGGATTGGAGTACAGCTCATACAGGACCTCAAAAGTGATGGTGGCAACTTGGGCTTTTGCTCTGAAGTAAGGAATCACTGAAGGCCTTTGAATGCAAGGTTGACATGAATTGACATGTGTTTTTAACTTTTGTGACTGGAGAACATTCTGTATAGGACTATGGAAAAGCGCAGGTTGACTCTGTGGTGACCATTTCGGTATATCAGCATAGAAGTGGCAATGGCTTGGACTAGGGTGATATCCATGGAGGTGGGGAGAATTAGCTGAATTCCAAGTACTTCTATGGTGGAGCTGACATTCTTTCTGACCTTTTCAGTATGGAGCATGAAAGGGAGAACGTGAAGAATGAATAGAGTATGGCCCCCTTCTCAGGAATGGTTTCTGTTCACTGGGAAGGAGAAGACAGTGAAGCAATTGTCTGGGATTCCCTTGGAACTAGGAATTCAGCTTGGTCCTGGGGAGTTTGAGATACTTATTTGGTATTCACCTAGAGATGTGAAGTAGGCAGGTAGGTGAGAACCACTGATGCAACCATAAATACTGGTATCATCTCACTTTCTTGTGTATTTCTTCTCTAGTTTTGAAGGGCCTTGGTCTGCAAAGCTGCAATGCTAGCTTTTGTTAAAAAGTTACATCCTCATCAAATCCTGTCTTACATTCATGGGTGCAAAGTCAGCTGCTACTGCATCCAATTTGTTCAGCTTCTGTCTCTTCTTTCTTTTTTTTTTTTTTTTACTTTAAATTTTTTTTTATATATTTTTATTACATATTTTCCTCAATTACATTTCCAATACTATCCCAAAAGTCCCCCATAGCGCCCCCCACTTCCCTACCCACCCATTCCCATTCTTTTGGCCCTGGCATTCCCCTATATTGGGGCATATAAAGTTTGCAAGTCCAATGGGTCTCTCTTTCCATTGATGGCCGACTAGACCATCTTTCGATACACATGCAGCTAGAGACAAGAGCTCCAGGGTTCTGGTTAGTACATCATGTTGTTCCAACAATAGGGTTGCAGATCCCTTTAGCTCCTTGGGTACTTTCTCTAGCTTCTCCATTGGGAGCCCTGTGATACATCCAATAGCTGACTGTGAACATCCACTCCTGTGTTTGCTAGGCCCCGGCATCGTCTCACAAGAGACAGCTATATTTGGGTCCTTTCAGCAAAATCTTGCTAGTGTATGCAATGGTGTCAGCGTTTAGAAGCTGATTATGGGACGGATCCCTGGATACAGCAGTCTCTAAATGGTCCATCCTTTCATCACAGCTACGAACTTTGTCTCTGTAACTCCTTCCCTGGGTGTTTTGTTCCCAATTCTAAGAAGGTGCACAGTGTCCACACTTTGGTCTTCATTCTTCTTGAGTTTCATGCGTTTATCAAATTGTATCTTATATCTTGGGTATCCTAAGTTTTGGGCTAATAACCACTTATCAATGAATACATATTGTGTGAGTTCTTTTGTGATTGTGTTACTTCACTCAAGATGATGCCCTCCAGGTCCATCCATTTGGCTAGGAATTTCATAAATTCATTCTTTTTAATAGCTGAGTAGTACTCCATTGTGTAAATGTACCATAATTTCTGTATCCATTCCTCTGTTGAGGGACATCTGGGTTCTTTCCAGCTTCTGGCTATTATAAATAGGGCTGCTATGAACATAGTGGAGCATGTGTCCTTTTTACCGGTTGGGACATCTTCTGGATATATGCCCAGGAGGGGTATTGCTGGATCCTCTGGTAGTACTATGTCCAATTTTCTGAGGAACTGCCAGACTGATTTCCAGAGTGGTTGTACAAGCTTGCAATCCCACCAACAATGGAGGAGTGTTCCTCTTTCTCCACATCCTCGCCAGCATCTGCTGTCACCTGAATTTTTGATCTTAGCCATTCTGACTGGTGTGAGGTGGAATCTCAGGGTTGTTTTGATTTGCATTTCCCTGATGATTAAGGATGTTGAACATTTTTTCAGGTGCTTCTCTGCCATTCGGTATTCCTCAGGTGAGAATTCTTTGTTCAGTTCTGAGCCCCATTTTTTAATGGGGTTATTTGACTTTCTGGAGTCCACCTTCTTGAGTTCTTTATATATATTGGATATTAGTCCCTTATCTGATTTAGGATAGGTGAAGATCCTTTCCCAATCTGTTGGTGTTTTTTTTGTCTTATTGATGGTGTCTTTAGCCTTGCAGAAGCTTTGTAGTTTCATGAGGTCCCACTTGTCAATTCTCGATCTTACAGCACAAGCCATTACTGTTCTATTCAGGAATTTTTGCCCTGTGCCCATATCTTCAAGGCTTTTCCCCACTTTCTCCTCTATAAGTTTCAGTGTCTCTGGTTTTATGTGAAGTTCCTTGATCCACTTAGACTTGACCTTAGTACAAGGAGATAGGAATGGATCGATTCGCATTCTTCTACATGTTAACAACCAGTTGTGCCAGCACCATTTGTTGAAAATGCTGTCTTTCTTCCACTGGATGTTTTTAGCTCCCTTGTCGAAGATCAAGTGACCATAGGTGTGTGGGTTCATTTCTGGGTCTTCAATTCTATTCCATTGGTCTATTTGTCTGTCACTATACCAGTACCATGCAGTTTTTATCACAATTGCTCTGTAGTAGAGCTTTAGGTCCGGCATGGTGATTCCACCAGAGGTTCTTTTATCCTTGAGAAGAGTTTTTGCTATCCTAGGTTTTTTGTTATTCCAGATGAATTTGCAGATTGCACTTTCTAATTCATTGAAGAATTGATTTGGAATTTTGATGGGGATTGCATTGAATCTGTAGATTGCTTTTGGCAAGATAGCCATTTTTACAATGTTGATCCTGCCAATCCATGAGCATGGGAGATCTTTCCATCTTCTGAGATCTTCTATAATTTCTTTCTTCAGAGACTTGAAGTTTTTATTATACAGATCTTTCACTTCCTTAGTTAGAGTCACGCCAAGATATTTTATATTATTTGTGACTATTGAGAAGGGTGTTGTTTCCCTAATTTCTTTCTCAGCCTGTTTATTCTTTGTGTAGAGAAAGGCCATTGATTTGTTTGAGTTAATTTTATATCCAGCTACTTCACCGAAGCTGTTTATCAGGCTTAGGAGTTCTCTCGTGGAATTTTTAGGGTCACTTATATATACTATCATATCATCTGCAAAAAGTGATATTTTGACTTCATCTTTTCCAATTTGTATCCCTTTGATCTCCTTTTGTTGTCGAATTGCTCTGGCTAGGACTTCAAGTACAATGTTGAATAGGTATGGAGAAAGTGGACAGCCTTGTCTAGTCCCTGATTTTAGAGGGATTGCTTCAAGCTTCTCACCATTTACTTTGATGTTGGCTACTGGTTTGCTGTAGATTGCTTTTATCATGTTTAGGTATGGGCCTTGAATTCCTGATCTTTCCAAGACTTTTATCATGAATGGGTGTTGGATCTTGTCAAATGCTTTTTCCGCATCTAACGAGATGACCATGTGGTTTTTGTCTTTGAGTTTGTTTATATACTGGATTACGTTGATGGATTTCCGTATATTGAACCATCCCTGCATCCCTGGGATGAAACCTACTTGGTCAGGATGGATGATTGTTTTGAGGTGTTCTTGGATTCGGTTAGCAAGAACTTTATTGAGGATTTTTGCATCAATATTCATAAGGGATATTGGTCTGAAGTTTTCTATCTTTGTTGAGTCTTTTTGTGGTTTAGGTATCAGAGTAATTGTGGCTTCATAGAATGAGTTGGGTAGAGTACCTTCTGTTTCTATTTTGTGGAATAGTTTGTGAAGAACTGGGATTAGATCTTCTTTGAAGGTCTGATAGAACTCTGCACTAAACCCATCTGGTCCTGGGCTTTTTTTAGTTGGGAGACTATTAATGACTGCTTCTATTTCTTTGGGGGATATAGGGCTGTTTAGATCATTAACCTGATCTTGATTCAACTTTGGTACCTGGTATCTGTCTAGGAACTTCTCCATTTCATCCAGGTTCTCCAGTTTTGTTGAGTATAGCCTTTGGTAGAAGGATCTGATGGTGTTTTGGATGTCTTCAGGATCTGTTGTTATGTCTCCTTTTTCATTTCTGATTTTGTTAATTAGGATGCTTTCCCTGTGCCCTCTAGTGAGTCTGGCTAAGGGTTTATCTATCTTGTTGATTTTCTCAAAGAACCAGCTCCTTGATTGGTTGATTCTTTGAATAATTTTTCTTGTTTCCACTTGGTTGATTTCACCCCTGAGTTTGATTATTTCCTGCCGTCTACTCCTCTTGGGTGAATTTGCTTCCTTTTGTTCTAGTGCTTTTAGGTGTGTTGTCAAGCTGCTAATGTGTGCTCTCTCTAGTTTCCTTTTGGAGGCACTCATAGCTATGAGTTTTCCTCTTAGAAATGCTTTCATTGCGTCCCATAAGTTTGGGTATGTTGTGGCTTCATTTTCATTGAACTCTAAAAAGTCCTTAATTTCTTTCTTTATTCCTTCCTTGACCAAGGTATCATTGAGAAGAGTGTTGTTCAGTTTCCACGTGAAGGTTGGCTTTCTATTATTTATTTTGTTATTGAAGATCAGCCTTAGTCCATGGTGATCTGATAGGATGCATGGGACAATTTCAATATTTTTATATCTGTTGAGGCCTGCTTTGTGACCAATTATGTGGTCAATTTTGGAGAAGGTACCATGAGGTGCTGAGAAGAAGGTATATCCTTTCGTTTTAGGATAGAATGTTCTGTAGATATCTGCCAGATCCATTTGATTCATAATTTCTGTTAGTTTCACTGTGTCCCTGTTTAGTTTCTGTTTCCATGATCTGTCCATTGGTGAAAGTGGTGTGTTGAAGTCTCCCACTATTATTGTATGAGGTGCAATGTGTGCTTTGAGATTTACTAAAGTTTCTTTAATGAATGTGGCTGCCTTTGTATTTGGAGCATAGATATTCAGAATTGAGAGTTCCTCTTGGAGGATTTTACCTTTGATGAGTATGAAGTGTCCCTCCCTGTCTTTTTTAATGACTTTGGGTTGGAAGTCAATCTTATCAGATATTAGAATGGCTACTCCAGCTTGTTTCTTCATGCCATTTGCTTGGAAAATTGTTTTCCAGCCTTTCATTCTGAGGTAGTGTCTATCCTTTTCTCTGAGATGAGTTTCCTGTAAGCAGCAAAATGTTGGGTCTTGTTTGTGTAGCCAGTTTGTTAGTCTATGTCTTTTTATCGGGGAGTTGAGTCCATTGATATTAAGAGATATTAAGGAAAAGTAATTGTTGTTTCCTGTTATTTTTGTTGTTAAAGTTGGCATTTTGTTCTTGTGGCTGTCTTCTTTTAGGTTTGTTGAGGGATTACCTTCTTGTTGTTTCTAGGGCGTGGTTCCTGTCCTTGTATTGGTTTTTTTCCTGTTATTATCCTTTGAAGGGCTGGATTCGTGGAGAGATAGTGTGTGAATTTGGTTTTGTCGTGGAATACTTTGGTTTCTCCATCTATGTTAATTGAGAATTTGGCTGGGTATAGTAACCTGGGCTGGAATTTGTGTTCTTTTAGTGTCTGTATAACATCCGTCCAGGATCTTCTGGCTTTCATAGTCTCTGGTGAAAAATCTGGTGTAATTCTGATAGGCTTGCCTTTATATGTTACTTGGCCTTTTTCTCTTACTGCTTTTAGTATTCTATCTTTATTTAGAGCATTTGTTGCTCTGATTATTATGTGTCGGGAGGTATTTCTTTTCTGGTCCAGTCTATTTGGAGTTCTGTAGGCTTCTTGTATGTTCATGGGCATCTCTTTCTTTAGATTTGGGAAGTTTTCTTCTATAATTTTGTTGAAGATGTTTGCTGGTCCTTTGAGTTGAAAATCTTCATTCTCATCCACTCCTATTATCCGTAGGTTTGGTCTTCTCATTGTGTCCTGTATTTCTTGGATGTTTTGAGTTAGGATCTTTCTGCATTTTACATTTTCCTTGATTGTTGTGCCGATGTTCTCTATGGAATCTTCTGCACCTGAGATTCTCTCTTCCATCTCTTGTATTCTGTTGCTGATGCTCGTATCTATGGTTCCAGATTTCTTTCCTAGGGTTTCTATCTCCAGTGTTGCCTCATTTTGGGTTTTCTTTATTGTGTCTACTTCCCTTTTTAGGTCTAGTATGGTTTTGTTCATTTCCATCATCTGTTTGGATGTGTTTTCCTGTTTTTCTGTAAGGACTTCTACCTGTTTGATTATGTTATCCTGTTTTTCTTTAAGGATTTGTAACTCTTTAGCAGTGTTCTCCTGCAATTCTTTAAGGGATTTTTGTGCTTTCTCTTTATTGTCTTCTGCCTGTTTAGCAGTGTTCTCCTGCATTTCTTTAAGTGTGTTATTAAAGTCCTTCTTGAAGTTCTCTATCATCATCAGGAGATATGCTTTTAAATCCGTGTCTAGCTTTTCCGGTGTGTTGGGGTGCCCTGGACTGGGCGAAGTGGGGGTGCTGGGTTCTGATGATGGTGAGTGGTCTTGGTTTCTGTTAGTAAGATTATTACGTTTACCTTTCGCCATCTGGTAATCTCTGGGGTTAGTTGTTATCGTTGTCACTGTTTAAAGATTGGAGCAGAAGCTGTGTTCCACTCACCAGCAGTCTCTAAATCCTGCGGCGGGGGTCGTGGGTAGCTGATGGTACCCCGGTGCTGGTCCAGCCGGAAGAGGTCTGTGGTCCTACACAGGCCGTTTTTCTGCTTCCCTAACTAATGCAGTCTCTGGTCCCGCGTGCAATTGGATTGGAGCAGAAGCTGTGTTCCACTCTCCAGAAGTCTTAAGATCCTGTGGTGGGTGTTGTGGGTAGCTGGTGAGTGTCAGCCGACCCTGCGCCCCAGCTGCCCCGGTGCTTTTCTGACCGGAAGAGGGTTGTGGCCCTATGTAGGCCGGATTTCTCTCTCCCCAACCAGAGCAGTCTCAGGTCCCGCGTGATTGGACTGGAACGGAAGCTGTGTTCCACTCACCAGCAGTCCCAAAATCCTGCGGCGGGGGTCGTGGGTAGCTGGCGGGTGTCAGGCAACCCTGCGCTGCCGGGGTGGCGCTGATCCGGCCGGATGAGGCCTGTGGCCCTACTCAGGCCGGTTTCTGCTTCCCTAACTAATGCAGTCTCAGGTCCCGCGCAATTGGATTGGAGCAGAAGCTGTGCTCCACTCTCCAGAAGTCTTAAGATCCTGTGGCGGGTGTTGTGGGTAGCTGGCGAGTGTCAGCAGACCCTGTGCGCCAGCTGCCCCGGTGCTTTTCTGACCGGAAGAGGGTTGTGGCCCTATGTAGGCCGGATTTCTCTCTCCCCAACCAGAGCAGTCTCAGGTCCCGCGTGATTGGACTGGAGCAGAAGCTGTGTTCCACTCACCAGCAGTCCCAAAATCCTGTGGTGGGGGTCGTGGGTAGCTGGCGGGTGTCAGGCAACCCTGAGCTCCCGCTACCCCGGCGCTGATCCGGCCGGATGAGGCCTGTGGCCCTACTCAGGCCGGTTTCTGCTTCCCTAACTAATGCAGTCTCAGGTCCCGCGCAATTGGATTGGAGCAGAAGCTGTGTTCCACTCACCAGCAGTCCCAAAATCCTGTGGCGGGGGTCGTGGGTAGCTGGCGGGTGTCAGGCAACCCTGCGCTCCCGCTACCCCGGCGCTGATCCGGCCGGATGAGGCCTGTGGCCCTACTCAGGCCGGTTTCTGCTTCCCTAACTAATGCAGTCTCAGGTCCCGTCCTGTCTCTTCTTTCTTTACCAAAGTTCTGCATGGGTTTTTTTGTGTGTGTGTGTTAATCCATGCGGACAGTGGGATGATCACAGTTACTTTCAACATTGTCAAGGTCTTACTAACAACATATAATCCTCTGCCTGAAGCTAAAGGAGCCCTTTTCCTTCTTGTAGGTAAGAGATACACAGTGTGTGAAAATCGCCCACAACTAGCTGTCCTCGAAAAGCGAATGGGCTTTCTAATAACACAACAAAATAAAAATCCAAGAAACACTATGGTAAGATATATAATACTCTGTCAAGGCTTTCCTAGTTCCCAGAACCTGTGACTATGTTACTTTACATCACAAAAGAGGCCTTGAAGTAGGATTAAATCAAGATTCTTAAGAGAGGGAGACATTCCAGATGTTCTGAAAGCTGCCCAAGATGCCCAAGGACCTTGTAAAGGAGGAGAGGAAGCAGAGATAAAGGAGATAGAATGATCAAAAAACTTGTAAGTGACTTCTCCTTTGGAACCTTCAGAAGTAACACATACTACCAGCACCTCAATTTTAGAATTGTAAGACTTATCTTGGAGTTTTTTCTTCCAGAACTAGCGGACAATAAATGTGTCATTCCAAGACACTAAATTCATTGTACATTTTTATAGAAACAATAGCAAATTAATAATGTCTTTATTATGTGAGAGAGACCATGTTAAAACCCTTCTATATATTATTTTACTTAGCCTTATAAAGAGTACTCTTGGCAGCATGGTACTGTTGACCATTTTAAGGAAGATAAAACTGAAGGTCAGGGTAATTATATCACTGAACTTAACTTTCTTTGGTCACACAGATAATGAGTGGCAAAGCTAGGTTTTGAATCAAGGTCTTTCCTATTCTTAAGACAGAATTTCTAAATAACATCATACTTCCTTTCTGTATATTTGGTAGGAGAGTTGGCCTTATAAGCATCAGCAGGCATATGTAGCAGAGGATGGACTAGTCGGTCATCAATTGGAAGAGAGGCTCTTGGTCCTGTGAAGGCTCGATGCCCCAGTGTAGGGGAATGCCAGGGACAGGAAGCAGGAGTGGGTGGGTTGGTGAGCAGGGGCGGGGGGGGGGAAGGGATAGGGGGTTTTCAGAGGGGAAACTAGGAAAGGGAATAACATTTGAAATGTAAATAAAGAAAATAACTGATTAAAAAAAAGCATCAGCAGAACAGCTAAGTACTTTTTTTAAGTAGCAAAGGGTAGCATTTACTAAATGGAAGTTCCCTTGTTGTACCATGTTTGGTGCACAGATGCTTAAGTATTTGTTGAATGGTCAAACAGCTGATCTAGCCTAGTTTGCTTTCTTTTGATCTCATAAACACCATGATCAAAGGCAACTTGGGGAGGAAGATGTTTATTTCATCTTACAGTTCTGGGTAACAGTTCACTATCAGGGAATTTAGGACAAAAATTAAAGCAGGAACCTGGCGGTAGGAAGTGAAGTAGAGACCATGGAGGGGTACTGTTACTGGCTTGTTTCCCATTGCTTGCTCTGCCTCCTTCCTTCCTTCCTTCCTTCCTTCCTTCCTTCCTTCCTTCCTTCCTTCCTTCCTTCCTTCCTTTCTTCCTTTTGATTTTTTATTAGATATTTTCTTCATTTTCATTTCAAATGCTATCCCCAAAGCCCCCTATACCCCCCTTGCTCTGCTCCCCAACCCACCCACTCCTGCTTCTTGGCCCTGGCATTTCCTGTACTCCTTTCTTAGAGAGCCAAACTTCAGGGCCTACTGTCCACATAGGGCCCTCCCACATCAATTATTAATACAAGAAAAGCCTTACAGACCTGTCTACAGGCAATCTGAAAGAGGCAGTTTGTCAATGAGGTTCATCTCAGATAACTCCAGCTTGTGTCAAACAAACTAACCAAAGAAACAACAAACAAACAAACAAACAGCCCCAAATAAAACTAAACAAAAGAAAAAACTCTACCTAATTAGGGCATCATGTCTTTTAGTGGAGATGCCTAGAATATATTTTATTTTTTTGTGACTCCTGTAGCTTCTGAATTTATCTGGCTTACCTATTTGTAGTCACACATGGGTGGGAAGCTTGGACAATGCAGCCACCTTTCCCTTTCTAATGTATGCCTTTTAGCAGAGTTGTTTGTGTACAGTTACTTCCTAAGTGTAACCATGTAAATGGAAAGAGCTGTGAACTCAAATAATTAAAGCCACTGAGAATAATCAGAAAGCAGTTCTCCTGGGTTTTGCTTGCATGCAAATATCTGTCTTCTCACCAGGTGTACCTCAAAGTGGCTTGGTATTTCCTGAATATCTGCCAGCATGTGTTTGAGAAAGTCACCAGGTATAGAGTGGCTATGGGAAGGAAGTCAGGATAGGGTAGAGGATGCCATCGATGGTTCACCAGCTAGATACTCCACCTGAGCAGAATTAAGAGTGGGCAAATGTTTCCGGCTTTCTCTTACTGGTGTTTATTTGTGAAGCTATTTCTGTCCTCTCTGGAGGCTGTGTCTCTTGATAAACCAGGTCCCTTTGCACTTTCTGCTCCATGCTTGGTCTTGCTTGACATTTTCCAACATCTCCACTTTGCCTAGTCCTGCCCGTGGTCATAGGGCCAAAGTAGTCCTATTATTTTCTGTCATGGTTATTGCTTCAGGAGGAGCTCTCTGACTTCCTGTAAGATTGTAGCAGCTGTGCTGGGAAGAGGCCTGAGGCAGTGATCTTCCTATTTGTCCTTTGTATCCTCTTACCTGCTGTTATTTGAAAGCCACTTGGCTTCACCAACTTTCACGTTGAGCTTTTGACTCCACTTGGGCAGAGTTGGGCTATGTTGCTGAGCAATGGCTATGCTCCTCCCCTTTGCAAGCGCTCACTCCTGTGGGGTTAGTTAGAGTGTTAGTACTCCAAGAATGGATTAGTATAAAACAAATTCATTCTCAGGTTTTTGTCCCTTTGATCTCTGCCACGAGTTGAGGCAGAATGAAGTGCTCATCAGAGGTGAGGTGACGATGATTCTAGTTTTGTGTCCTTAGGCTTCTCAATATTCGGGAGTATAAAGCCAAAATAAATTTCTTTTTTAAAAAGTGAGTTAGTTTTGAGTGTTCTGATATAGTAAAAGAAAATGTACCAAGGCAATACATTTCAGGGTCACTTAGTTGAAAATTCAAACAAATAGGGATCTCTGCAGCATGAATTCCTTGGAGTCAGAAGCCAGGCTTCATCAGGCTTAGTGTGTGTGTGGAGTGCCTTATGTTCCTTCAGCTATTGGCCTTCTAGGGCTTATTTTGTTTGTTTGTTTTTGTTTTTGACCTTCATCAGTTATATACTAACAGGATCAATTTGGGGTTTTAATGAAAAAGACAGATAGTTTAATTAATTACATAAACAAGTAGTCATTGTTTGATGGGGGCCTGAGGAAATTTGTACGGCACATAGTAGGGATTGTAAAATGATCTGTTTTGAAAGGGGAGAATTGCATACAATGAGAAAGAGAGGGGTGCATTTTAGGTTGGGCTGTTAGGAAGCTGACTTGTCTGATGGAGATGGAGATCAGATGACCCTAATGAGAAACCTGAATAGGGAGTGGACAAAGACAGCAGACAGTAGAAATGGGTTCTACTTATCATAGTTGAATTTACATGTGCTTTTAAAAGTAAATTATTGACGTCTGTATTTTTATTTACATTTGGGTTAACGAGTGCCATGTGCATATGAGTGCCTACAGAGACCCAAAGAGACAATTGGATTCCCTAGAGCTGGAGTTACAGGCACTTTTGCCTATTGATGTAGGAGCTGGGACTGAATTCTGATCATCTGCAAGAACAGCAAGTGCTCTCAGTTACTGAGCCACCTCTCCAGCTTATGTTTTTTGTTGTTGTTGTTTGGTTTTTCTGTTTGTTTATTTTTGTTTTTTAATGGTGAAAAGTGTTCTAACTCTGTTTGACTATGCTGGGTAGCAGTAGTGGCTACCTTTCCTACTCAGCTCCACGTCTTTGAAGGGGGGATAACAGATCACAGCCAGTTGGGATGCTAGGTAGGTGAAATGTGTTGAATGCATTCTTTTTTTAAATATTTTTTATTACGTATTTTCCTCAATTACATTTCCAATGCTATCCCCAAAGTCCCCCATACCCTCCCCCCCACTTCCCTACCCATCCATTCCCATTTTTTGGCCCTGGCGTTCATTCTTGACTTGACATGTTTTCCTCACATACCATCCTGACTTGAGGGGTATATGTAACAGGTCTATATTCCTGTGCCAGTTACCAAGGTGGATAAGTGATGTGTTTCAACATTATATGGGAACATACCTTAGTTTTATCCCTACTTGTGGGCCAATAATTGCTTCCCAATTCCAGTCTCTGAATTTCCAGTCTGTCTCTGGAAATACTAATTGGCCCCCACGTCTACTTTGCAAAGCTCAGAGGAAGCAATTAGTTTGAGTCCCCAAAAGCTCCCAGGTACAAGTTGCAAGTTTTTGTGAAAAGAAGTTCTCAGAACTCTGGGGAATCAAAGATGTGCACTAAGGACTTTGGATGGGGCTGATAGCAGCAGATTAAGCATCAGAGTCTCAGGGACAGATTCGGATGCCAATCTCCCCATTTCACAACAGAGAAAAAGCTAGCCTTGATGTTCCTGAAACTACTTGGCTCCTAATGCAGGGATTTATAGTCAGTAAGAACACAACACTTACAGAGCAAAGTATCAAGTGAGTGTGTACTTTACACATAGGTGGAGGTCCCTTCATCCTAAGCATGCCCATCACATATTAAAACCTTTCTCCATTGTGCATCCTCCAGGTGGGTACTAAGTTTGTTTTAGAGTCTGGCTTTCTGAGAACAGAGCCTTTTCCTGTTGCTGCCTCAGCTTAGCCCATACTTTGCAGGTAATATATTTCAGTAACATTTAGAAAAATTTACTGCACAGCTTGTTCTACACACAAAAGCTAAATGTTAATGTAGTGTTTTACTAACTGTGCTAAAATAAGCTAGCCAGCTGGTGAATTACCCAGAGGCCCTTTACTGTTGAGACTCACATGGGGTTTTGTAGCCAGCCTGAATGTCATTTATGTAAAATCACAGTGGTGATGTCAGGTGGGGGCTCTTCAGCTTTATGGTCTGACAGGCCAGATTAGATATTTACACAGGATTTTTCCTTATCTCCTGGCAGATTCCTTTCTTCTAATCCTGCCAGGTGGTTGTGCTTTCCACACCGAGGGCCTGGGGCAAAGCAGAGCTACACTGGGGTGCCAGCTGGGATGGGTTACCATTCAATGCTTCACCAATCACAGAAGGAGAAACGGATGTAGAGGAAAAGTGAGAGACCCAGCTTTGTCACTCACTGTGAGTACTGGTGAAAGAGCTGAACAGTGCCAGGGAAGACATGGGCATGGTCACTGGCACCAGGACACTGTGATTTATCTTGTGGACCCCAGAACTAAGCTGGGGCTCTAGGTTTGAGTTTGAACCCAAGGTATTTTTTGCTGTCGTAATTTGTCCTGTGATAGTTGTTTTGGCAAGCTATTGTATACCTTCAGAATTCTGGATTGTTCATTGGCTGACAATGTCCTGAGTGTACTTTTTAATAAAAAACATACAGTGGTAGTGTAGTACATTTAATTTGCTCATTTATTCATTCACACAGAGCTTTGAATGAACTCGTTAGGTAGGTGCTGGGAATGTAGCTTGTAGTTGAATGAGTCCTGGTTTATTCTCAGGAATATGCTGAGCCAGACTGAGGAATTAGGAAGCTGTTTTCCTAGTGAGTTTGTTAACAGTAGCAAAGCAGTTTGATTTCTGTTGATTTTTGAAGAATACATTATTGTTTTCATGAGGAATTGGGGATTTCATATGTGAGAAGGTGAAATCTTGTAGCTGATGTCAAAGTGGTCCTTTTGTGTTTTGTTCTTTATCTCAATCTGTATCCAGATTCTTACAAAACCAATTCTTAAAAATTACAAAGTATTCTTTCTAAGATTTTCACTCACCTGTTTGAGGTATGCTCGTCTTTGGGTTTGTGTGTCTGCTTTGGCTTACAGAGTTTCAGATGGGAATAAACACAAATGAACCATAGACAGGATGGCAGTCTTCAAACACATCTTGGGATGCTGGGTGGCTCTGCTCTAGGGCTTATACAGGACCAGACAAGATTCTTTATACAAAACATACTTCTCCTACACCTGGAAGGCATTCTAATCACCCTCATGTTCTTTAATGAAAAATAACTTCCTGCCTGAGAATTTTCAGACAGACAGATAGGATTCAACCCCAAAGCTCATATGTAACTACTTATCTGCAGTGCCTCACTCTTCAGCCATAGAATTACCATGTCACTATCACAAGAAGTTCTTCCAGATTAAAGACTGCAGGTGAATTGGCTAAGTCTCTTAAACCAAAAACTTTCTGTATCTATCAGTTCTAGGTCTCCTAAGCAAGCTTGCTTCTAGGGATGAAGCTAGGAAAGAGGAAGGTTTTGATAACCAAGGCCTGTTCTCATGTGAGCTTATATAAATGGGATGCTTATATGTGTATGTCACATTAGGATTTGATGATGACAGTGTTAATGATTATGATGCCTACTATTATATCTGTACAAGTTGAGTACATTTTCTGTACACTACAATTACACTACTATTGCTGCTCTAACTATAGACTTCTTTGGTCTAATTAATGAGCCAGCCTCTCATCATTACTCAGGAAAATTACTGTATATAAATATTTATTATGATTGTTTTCTATTTTATTCTTAATTTATAGATGATAGCTGGGGTACAATGTGACACACACATATATAACATTATATACACACAGGCATAGACATATTTTAAAATTATTGAATCAGTTAACATCACATATTTTATTTTTGTAGGAAGGACATTGAAACTGTATGCTTTTAGCAGTTTGCAAATGCATATTCTTATTAGCTGTGGTCATCATTCTATACATTGGATCAGAAAAAAATATTCTTCATGTCTCACTGAAGCATTGTGTCCCTTGCACATTTCTTAGTTCCCCATCCTCCTTCCTCTCAGCCTGTAGACACCTCCATCACATTTTCTATGTCTCTAAATGAACTCACACAGCATTTCACTGTGGTCATCTCTGTGATTGGCTTATTTTGCTTAGTGTAATGTGCTCCAGGTTCAACCACATTGTTGCAAATGATAGAATTTCCTTTCTTTTATGCGTGTGTTGTAGTCCTGTGTGTATGCTCTGCACTTTTAAAAATCCATCTGTTGATAGAATTTAGGTTGTTACAATTGACTATTGTGAATAATGCTGCTACAGACTTAGGAGACTTACAGACATCTCTTCCCCACAGCTGACTTCATTTACACTTGAGGAAATGTTCATAAGCAGGATTGCTGAGGCATGTGGTTGTTCTCTTTTTCACTCTTCGAGGAATACCCACACAATTCTCCATAACAGCTGTGCTAATTTCTATTTCCACCAATAGTACAGTGGGATTTCCTTTTCCTCTATATCCTTGCTACTTTCAGTATTTCAAAGACCGTGATTTCCACAGATGTGAGGTGATATCTCCTTGTCTTTGTAAACATTGTTTTACGTGTATGGATATTTTCCTTGCATGTATGTCTATGCACCTGGGCATGCTTGGTCCCCGAGGAAGCCAGAAGAGGAACTGGAGTTACACGTGGTTGTGAGCCACTGGGTGGGTGTTGGGAATCAGACACAAGTCTTCTGGAAGAGCTGCCAAATGCCCTTAATTGCTGAGCCATTTCTTCTGCTCCCTCACTGTGTTTTTGAAGAGGTACTTGTTTCATTCTGTGTATGTGTATACAGACACATGAGGAGAGATGTCTGCTGAATCCAGAAGCTGGTGTCAGATGTCTTGGAGCTGGAGTTATAGATGATTGTAAACTGAGACCTGTGGGCACTGAGTATGGAACTCAGAGCAGTACCCAGGCCTACCCACTGAGCTTTCTCTCCAGCTCCCCTCACTGTATCTTTAGTTTGCATTTCTCTGATGGTTAGTAATGTCAAACATGTTCTCATATACGTGTTAACCACTTGGTTGCCTTCATGGTTAAAAACTGGTGATTTCATCTTCTTTCTACTGCCTAGACAGGAGGAACTGAAATATTCCATTTCTTTCAAATATTCATTTCATCATAATGAAAACTTCCTGTGACATTTCTGTATCAAGAAGCTTCTATGGGTTGTCCATTATTTATTCTCCTGTAAGTCAAATTGCTTTTTTTAAATTTAATTTTATTTGTAATTCATTTTTTACTCTCCATATTCCATTCCCTGCCCCTCCCCTCCAACCCTGCAACTGCTCCACATCTCATACCTCCTCCCCACCACACCCTGTCTCCACATGGATGCCCCCACCCTCCACCCTATCTGACCTCTAAACTCCCTGAGGCCTTCAGTCTTTTGAGGGTTAGGTGCATCATCTCTGAATGAACAGAGACCTAGAAGTCCTCTACTGTATGTGTGTTGGGGACCTCATATCAGCTAGTGTATCCTGTCCGTTTGATGGTCCAGTGTTTGAGAGATCTCAGGGATCCAGATTAATTGAGACTGCTAGTCCTCCTGCAGGATTGCACTTCTCAGTTTCTTTCAGCCTTCCCTAATTCAACAACAGGAGTCAGCTGCTTCTGTCCATTGGTTGGGTATAAATGTCTGCATCTGACTCTTTCAGCTGCTTGTTGGGTCTTTCAGAGGGCAGTCATGATAGGTCCCCTTTTGTGAGTGCTCCATAACCTCAGTAATAGTGTCAGGCCTTGGGACCCCCCTCCCCTTCAGCTCAATCTCACTTTAGACCTGCCACTGGACCTTCTTTTCCTCAGGCTCCTCTCCATTTCCATCCCTGTAATTCTTTCAGACAGGAACAATTATGGGTCAGAGGTGTGAATGTGGGATGGCAACCCCATCCCTCACTTGATGTCCTGTCTTCCTGCTGGAGGTGGACTCTATAAGTTCCCTCTCCCTCTGGCATTTCATCTAAGGTCCCTTCCTTTGAGTCCTGGGAGTCTCTCACATCCCAGGGTCTCTAGTGCACTCTGGGGTGGGGCTGGGGTTTCCCCTTACCTCCTATTTCCTGAGGTTGCCTGTTTACATTCTTTCTGAAGGCCCTCAGGGCTTCAGTCCTTTTCCCTCACCCAATACCACATCAAGTTCCCCCCTCCCCATCCACTTTCTCTCCCAAGTCCCTCCCTCCTTCCCCATTTATGATTGCTTCCTTCTCTCTCCCAAGTGGCACTGAGGCGTCCTCACTTGGACACTTCAGCTTGTTGAGCCTTTTGAATTCTGTGGACTGTATCTTGTGTATTCTGTATTTTTATTTTTGCTTTTGTTTTTGTTTGTTTGTTTGTTTTTTATTTGAGAAGTGTGGCTCATTCAAGTATGTTAAAGGAGAAGTAGAGAAGTGTATTGTCCATCTGCACAAGGGACCAAACTGGTGAGAGATTGTATGCAAATTCACATTATTGGAGTTATAGGGTTGTTTCATGTCAGGATTTGGTGATAACAGTGTTAATGATGATGCCTGTTATAATATCTATACAAGTTGAGTACATTTTCTGTACACTACAATTAGATCAATATTGCTGGCCTGACTATAGTCTTATTAATCACCCAACCTTTCAACATTACTCAGGAAAAATTGGAAGCTACTTTTAGATAACTGAACTAATACCTGCTGCAGCATTACAGAGAATCTCCCTGCAGTCTGTGGAGAAAAATACCAATCACAATTCACTGTTTGAAGATTTCTTATTCAGTTAAGGAACCAAAGACAAAATTCATTTTTTCAGGTGTTTCTTGTCTACCAGGAGGGTAGTCTCATGCATATCTTAACAAGTTTCAGCTTTATCTACACTAAAGACTCCTTTGGTTTTTCCTTTGTGCCTTAATCGGCTTCTCATTCTTAAAAGGATGCAACAGATTTATAAAGAGAAAAAAAATTATTTAGCTCATTGTTTTGAGATTTTAAGAGCACGGTACCTGTATCAAGTTTGATCTAGTGAGGTTAGTGAATGGAGACACTTTATGACAGGAGTGTGTGCAGTTGGAAAAGCCTTTTCATATTCAACTAGAGTAGGAAGAAACAATGATTGTGGACTAGGATAGACTTCCAGTACCTAAGGGTCCCCCCTCTAAATATCTTAACACTTTTCAATTGTGTCACCCTGCTGATCAAAACTTGAATTACAATGAGCTTTTGAAGATACACAAATAACACCATGAATGTTAATAACCAAACAGTGTACAAACTATTGTATATGGATGAGTCTAATGGGCAACCTAATATATTTTTCTACAACCTACTCACTGTTTAGCTATCAGGAAACTAAAACAAACAAACAAACAAACAAACAACACCTATCTAATCATTGCTACATTATATGGCAGCGGTCAGACAAAAACTTGACATTATCCATGTCAATAAGGAACATTTTAACTTTTAACTTTTACCTATTATTTGAATATTCAGAGGTTCCAAATTGTCACTGATTATTAAAGCAGAATTAAGAAAGGCCACTAGCACATTTCGCAGCATTCAGAGCTATGGCAAGATTATTTCAGTATAGCTCTAATAACCAATCCACAGGTTATTTCCAGAACTTATGATCCAGTTGAGAGTTTCTTTGAATTCTTGACCATCAACATTTTGGGCTCCCTTCACTCTATGTGTTCTTAAGCCAATAATTCATTCTTTGTTTTCCCGGATGTGAGAGATAAAGTTGAAGAGCATTGCTGCATTCCTAAACACTTTAGAGTGAAATCAAGTTGGTTCTGGTATCTAGGCAACCAGATTTCAGATAGGAGTGGTACTGAGGAATGGGTGTGGACCCACCTGGCTCCCTGTCATTTGGTATGTGTGATAGGAAAATCTGATGAGGTATGAAATGGTGCGTTGTTCTCATGATATTTTTACCTCTTGGATTCCAAGGAAGTTTGCTAGGAGTTCATTTCTCCTGTCTTGGGGGAGTTGAAGTCCTAGGGTTAAGTACCCCACTATGCTCAGCTTTCTCTTGTTTCAAGGCCATCCTATAGTGTCACAGGTTGAGGAAAGAGTGGCTTTTCCTTTATAATTTGTTATTAAATAGTTCAAATACGTTTCTAAATTGATAGAGTTTTATGATGGATTTTGCTCACTCAGAGTGAATTCTCATTACTCGCCAAGATATTTAATGCTAGTATTCTGCTGCACTTGCTTTTTAACACATTTACTCAGCCTCTGGTCTACTCAGAGAGCTACACTGTCAGAAACAAGTGTTCCATGAACAGGAAGAAAAGAAGGGAACATCTCCAAAATTGGAAAAGTAGTGATAATATTGGGCTGCATGAGGAATGGAGGCATATGGTCCTGGCTCTCACAGTGATGGGGAGATGGAAAAGCCTTGGAGGATGTGGATAAGGAGGCCTGCATGAGAAGTTAGGTGCAGACACAACTGATATTCACTCCAGGCATAGATAGTGAATATAGATTGAAGACCATATGGTCTTCCTTTATCTTTGAGTGTTGTCTCACATATTCAGGGGAATTTGTACATCTTCCAAGAATCAGGAACAGGGAAATCCCTCTGATAGCCCAATGGGTATAGGGGTTCAAAGTTAGATACAATTTTGCCTTTTGGAAAATAATGTACTTTTATTTGTACATAAGGATTTTAGAGCCCATTTCCCTTTGTAAATCTATTCACTCTGTGTAAATTTCACCTAGGGCATGTTTGGAACAGTAATACAGGAGAAAACAGAACCTCAAGGGTGGTTTCTTTACCCTTCTGGTAAGCAGTGTGTTAAGAAATGAAGGCATAGTCTTGGAGAGTGTTGTCTGCTTTTGATAACTTAATCCACAGCCACAGTAACTAAAAGTTGGTCTCCAATTTAATGTTACTCTTTAATCAGGGCATTTTTTTTCATTATTTTTTCATTATCTACCTGCGACCTTCTGCTTAGGCAAGGTGCCTTTCAGAGTAGCTGTGGGTGCGGTGTCAGATGAAAAGTCAGTAATGTACATCAATTAGTTTCCAGCTTTCCACCACTTAAAAGATGTCAAATTAAAGGTTTCTTTACAAGGAGTAGAAAATTATATGAAATTTTATTCTCTGGTCCCTAATCCCCTGTTTTAGAACCAATTCTGTTTGAAAGAAACTGTCCCTTAGGGTAAAGCATTTGTATGTATTGTTTTGTCCTAAACCTCAAATACACATTTGACTACAAGATATGATATGAAGGCTGTATGGATTAATGAATCTTTTCAGGGATGTTATTTGAGATGTATTGTTACAAAGCCAGAAGACATAAAAGTCTTTTGTGCCTCAGCTAAGCATCTCTAATACATGTTATAGAATAAATCACACATTGTGGGACCTGATGTGGTAGCTCATGGACTCAGATTTCAATCTGTGCTTGTCTATTCTTTTCGTAGGCTGTGTCTCAATAAAGGAAGTGTCTGATTTACAATGAACTGAACCATTGAACTGCAAGGGGGCTGTTCTTTCATCTATGAGTAGATTTTTTATTTGCATTTTAGAAGATAAGGAAGGATCAGGGTAGAAGCTCCAATGATCTTATGATTAAACTCAGTGAAAGAGTGGCGAGGCTGGAATGGGCTGAATTTTGATTCAAGTTTGTGCAGGTGACAAGCATAAAGCCAAGGGTTTCAGCTACAGAGACTGCCCCAAGGATCTGGATTCTGAGATATAGACATAAGTAAGGACTAGGCATTGTCTAACACATTCAGAGGCAGGTTAATTTAGAGAGAAATTAACAAGACTAGGGGAATATAAATAGATATGGTGGACAGAAGTCAGTCTAGAAAGTGCTTTCTTTAAAATGAGCCCTACTTTGACTCATGCCTTTATATCTAATGAATGTTAGCGAAATGCTCAGCATAGTGCTCAGTGCAAATACTTAATAAATGGTTGGATAAATGAATGAATGAATCAATGAATGAACGAACTAATACTCAAAGTCAGAACATAACAAACCTCCCTCTAGAGGCCTTGTATTTGCATCCCTTTTGTTTAGGCTTTTAAAAAGCATGGATAGAGAATGCTAGGATCAGATAACTTTTTTAGCCTATATGATTAAAACCAAGCTAGCTCTCCATATGTGTCCTGATGAATTAGGTGTATTATGGCAGGAATACCCTTACAATGCTTTTGGTCTAGAAAACAAGACTGATTGATTTGAAATCCTGGGCAGAGGTCAGAGACTCCTTACAGGTGAATGATTGATTTAGTGTAACCCAGATCATCATGGAATTTTATTGAGGATTGTTATAGAAAATGATATATGGTGGTGAAGGGTTAGTTCAGGATGAAACAGAGGAGCATAGAATCTGAAATTTTTTGATTGACACAAATGTTACTAATTACAAAATAAATGTGAGCACTGTGTTGGTTTTGTATTCCTAGAGGGGAACAGGAAAGGATTTAGTTCATTGATCAAAATATCCGTTATGGTTACTGAGAAGATTTCATGATAGCTACCCAGCACTGTGAAATAGATATGCAGTGCTATGGTAGCACTGAAGATGACTATGACTTTTCTCTTCTTGAGTGGAACTTAGAAGTTCTGTTGTCTGTAGTCAAGAAAGATAATGTGGAGGAAGGTGGCTGTCTTAGCTACTTTTTGTTTTTCTGCAATGAGACACTAGGACCAAGGCAACTTATAGGTAAAAAATATTTTATTGAAGGCTTACAGTGTCAGATTTAGAGTCAATGACCACTGTGGCAGAGAACATGGGGACAAGCTAACAGGCATGACACTGGAGCAGTAGCTGAGAACTTTCATCTTGATCCATAAACATAGAGCAGAGAGCAAGCAAACTGTGAACGGTTTGAGTTTTTGAAATATCCAAGTCTGTATATGAGCCTTTGGGGACTTCACTCAAACCACCATAGTGGCTATGAGCTGTTATCAAGAATTAATGGCTAAGCAACTTCTGTAAATAGTTTACTATACATCTTCTAACTTTTGTATGTGCTTGCAAGTGAACATATGCAGCTCTGCTCTAGTAAATGCCTCTGGCTTTTTATCAATTTTGTATAACTTCCAACAAATGTGACTACTTGAGAGATTTCTCTAAAGATGGGAACATGATGTTTAATTTGCATGTGATAAGGTGGCAGTGCTGAGGTGTTAAGGTGCTTCTGGACTAGTCCTTGGCCAGTTATTGACATGTTCTTATATTGACCTCAGCTCTTTCCCTTTTCAGTTAGTATAATTCTAAAATATGTTCTACCATTTTTCCAGAGGCCTCCAGAAAGATTAAGAACCAACTGTTCATAGTGGTAACTTATTTGAACAAAAACATATTTTTGATTGACTTCTCCATTTCATCTTTTCCATCCTGCATTAATATGTCCCATGATCCTTTCCCAAGTAAACTACTTGTGTTGGAATCTTTGTGCTAAAAAGATCTATGAATCTTTCCATGAGAATAACATATCATTTTGTGTAAGAAATTTGGATATGCAGAGGTTTTTGTACTCATAGGCATTTCTGAACTGATTTTCCACAGAGTAACAATGGATAGATGTATATGTTATAGTATGCCTATAAATAACCATTGCTCTCACTTATTTGAAAAATAAGTGTTTGAAATAAATATAGATCATATCAATATATAATATTTTAGCAGTTCATAGTATGGATGTATATCATATATGTACCCATAGTATTTCACAGAATGAATATATCCTACTATGTTATCTACCTCTCTGGTAACACAAGTTTCATTTTTCAAAATGAGCTCTTGTGAAAATTCAGTTTGCATTCCATCTATTCCAATGCTAATACAAAGAGTAAAACTAAAAATTAAAATATCTTCAATGCTTCTGATAAATTTCTCCCACCTGTTGTAAGAGCAAGAGTATTGTCATGATAACTGAATCATTTGTGGGAGTGACAGCAGTATCTGGGACAACATAACTTCCTGGGGTCCTATGGAAAAAATCTTTTGTTAGGTGTCTTCAGTTTCCACACTAATGATCTAAATGGAAGGAAAACACCAACAGAAATTACTCTGTGCAGTGAAGGAAGCCAAAAAGGCTATTATTGTTCATTAGGCTATATTGTCTTCCCAGCTACTAATCCTTAATCTTCTTTGTCTTTGATGTTAAAAATATCAGATTTTGAGTCATGTTTTATTCCACACTGAGCTAGTTAATTGGAAAGGTTCTTGAGTGAGTATGTAGAACTGTTGTCCCATTTTACATATTTGGAAGTCAAAGCCTAGAGCAAGGTTACACAGGGAGATAGCATGTTATACAGAATAAGGGGCATTTAAAACAAAAACTATTTGTAAATAATATTAAATTGAAAGGTATATTGGTGATCTTGAGAAATAATTTCAGATGTAAACTCTGATACATATTGAAGTAGAGCCATTGTCTGTTGAAATTTAAAAGGAAGAAGTAAGCATAATGAAATAATCTAGATGTTTAAGACGCTTAAGTACTTCCTGGAAAGAGAAGGTTAAACTAGACCAATTAATTGACAGTAATTTCTTGAAAAATCTGCTATGGGTTGGAGATGCAAATAAGGTCATATATGGCCTTTGGCCTCCTGAAGCTTTAATAAAATTCCAAACTATGTTTTAAATACTGTACAGAGGATGGAGCTCATGAAAGTAAAAGTATATAGGGCCACAGATCATGAAATGTGGCTCTGGCTGTAAATGTTAAATCCTAAATTAGTTTTACCATATCAGTTTTCTGGGATTGGTGCAATAAATGACCACAGATTGGGTAATTTAAACAACAGAGGCACTGGGCTGGAAAGTGGCTCAGCAGTATGCTCTTAGTGAGGACCCAGTCCAATTCCCAGCATGAACATGGCTGCTCACAACTGTCTATAACTCCAGGTTTGGGGGATCCAATAACCTGTTCTGGCTTCTGAAGGCACTAGGCATACATGTGATGCACAGACATATGTGAGGGCAGCACAGCAATATACAAAACAAATAAATAATCAGCAATAATAACAACAGCAGTAACAAAACCAGAGGTAATTGTCTCCCAGTTCTAGAAGCTTGATCTATGATCAAGGTGTCTGAGCTGTAAGGAGAGTATCAGTTCTAGGCTTCTCTATATGGCTTATTAATGTCTATCATCTTTCTGTTTCTTCATATCTCCTTTGTCTTATATCTGACTCTATTTCTTCCTGTAACAGTTGTTTTATAAGGACATCAATTATATTGAACTGGGGCTGTCTTAGTCAGGGTTTCTATTACTGCACAAACATCATGACCAAGAAACAAGTTGGGGAAGAAAGGGTTTATTCAGCTTAAGTCAGGACTGGAACTCAAGCAGGTCAGAAAGCAGGAGCTGATGCAGAGGCCATGGAGGGATGTTCTTTACTGGCTTGCCTCCCCTGACTTGCTCAGCCTACTCTCTTATAGAACCCAAGACTACCAGCCCAGAGATGGTTCCACCCACAAGGGGACTTTCCCCCTTGATCACTAATTGAGGAAATGCCTTACAGTTGGATCTCTTGGAGGCATTTCCTCACCTGAAGCTCCTTTCTCTGTGATAACTCCAGCTGTGTCAAGTTGACACAAAACTAGCCAATACAGGGGCCAAGACCAATGACCTGATCTTAATTCATCACATCTGCAACCATTCTGTTTCATAAACGAAAAACAAAACAAAACAAACAAACAAACAAACAAACAAACAAAATCAGGTAAAAGTCAGAAGTACCATAGTTTGGATTAAACATATGATTCTGTGGGTGGGTTGGAAGTGAGTAGACAGAAACACAACCATCAACCCATACAAGAGAGTGACAGTAATTTCCTAGAAGGATTAAAGCCAGAGAGGGTAGTGAACCTAGCAGCTGGAAGACAGAAGGAGATGATAAAGCAGGATTTGAAATGCTTCTCAAAGGACCATCAACAAAAGGTTTCATCACCAGCTTGTTGTTACATTTGAAGGTTCTGGAATCTTTAGTGTATAGGCCTTGTTAGAGAAAGTAAGGGTCCTGGTGATATGCTGTTAGAGAGTATGTTGGAATCCTGGTCCTTTACATGATTTCCTTATGTTTCCTGGTTGCTATGGGATGATCACCTCTCTTGCGATGTGCACCTGCCATCATATATTATGCCTAAGATTCTAGAACTGCATGAATATTGCCTGAAACCTCTGAAACTATGAGCCCAAATAAACCTGTCCTCTTTAGAAATTGATTGTCTTGAGTGTTTTGTTGCAACAACAGAAAGTTGTCTCATATAGTGAGGGACATAAGTCACTCAAAGAATGGCATGAGGTGAGGAGAAAGTGTTCTATAAAGTCAGTATTATCAAAAGAAATTCAGTATTATCAAAAGAATTTTGGGGACTCAGGAGGCCAATTTGTCAGCTGTTTGAAAAAGAGCAAAAGGAAGGTTATAAATGAAGCCATGAGATTTGTGTTATAGTCTTGAGTACATGCTAATTAGAAATACCAGGAAAGGCTATGCTATCTGTTTCTTCTACTACAAAACAATAATAATTACTAGCATTTTGCTATGGTGGAAATAAGTTTGTGGGTGCTTCATCTGTACTTTATGCAATCGAAATCTAGTTCTTATTCTGGGGTATTGTGCTGGCTAGTTTTATGTCAACTTTACATCAAGCTATAGTTACCTGAGAGGAGGGAATCTAGATTAAGAAAATGCCTCCATTTCAGTTGTATGCAAGCTGTAGGAAATGTATGCATGTATGTATGTATGTATGTATGTATATTTTTTTATATGCTGGTCGCTGCACCCCCTCCCAAAATAGGGCATGTTTTTAATTAGTGAGTAATGAGAGAGGGTCAAGCCCATTGTGGGTAGTGCCTTCCCTGGGCTGGTGATAAGAAAGTAGGCTGAGTGAGCCAGTAAGCAAACAACACTCCTCCATGGCCTCTGCATCAGTTTCTGCTTCCAGGTTCCTACTCTGTTTGAGTTCCTGCCCTGACTTCCCTCAGTGATGTACTATGATGTGTAAGTGTAAGCCAAATAAGCCCTTTTCCTCCCCAACTTCTTTTTGGTCATGCTGTTTAACCATAACAATAATAACCCTAACTAGGACAGGTAATCTAAGGGAGTAGAAACTTCATCAGACTTTGGTTTTGAAAGCTGGAACCTTTAAAAGACAATTAGATACGGTCATCAGGGTGGTGTCCTCTTGATTGAATTCTAGTGGCTTTATAAGAAGGCAGGAAAGTACAAGTCACATAGAGGTATGCACCCATCTTTTGTTGTGCAATGCCCCACACTAACTTGAGGTGACCAGACCATCATCAGGTTCAGTCCCTCACCCTTGGACCAGAAATGTGAGCTCAAACAAACTCCTTTTCTTTATAACATTTCCCAATGGCAGGTATTTTGTTATAGTAATGAAAAGCAGACTGTTATACTTCCTTTTTGGGGGGGATTTAAGAAGCCTTCAAAGGCTCATTCTTGTTTTAAAAGCTGCTGTTTTGGTAATTCAAACTTTCTTCTCTCTCTCTCTCTCTCTCTCTCTCTCTCTCTGAATACCTCAACGAGCCACTTTTCTATATTTTCATCCATTCATTGCAATTTTTTCTGAAAAGACATGAACATATTAGAAACAACTGAGAACCAAATGTGTGGAAGGGAGACTTGGCCCATTATAGATCATTTAAAAATAGCAATTAACCCATGTGTGTTCTTACTCAACTGGTACATATTTTCTGTATTACGGATATGGTAAGAGGGAATAAAAACCATAATGTGTCTCAGATTTTATAAAATTCAGTCCCCTTGGAAAAACATCTGGGACTAATATGAATGTTCAAACTGTTAGTTCATACACACCAGAGTTTCATTTGCTCTTTTATGATAAAAGTTTCCTTTACAGTTGCCCAGATCCACACATATATTATTTGGGACCCGATAAAGCACAGGCACCATTTGTGGTCACATCCTCTAAAAATCACCCGGAGTGGGTTTCCAGAGCCTTTAAAAATAGGCTGGGTTCTGGCAAAGCTTCCAAACATAGGAGGAGAAAAGAGCAACAATTTAGACTCTTGAAAGTAGTTTTAATTTTAGCCTTCCTTTTCTACTTTTTACCCCGTTACAGCTCTTCTCAGGATATTAGTAGAGCTAATGTTCCAAGTTTCCTCTTCATTTTAAAAAATATATTCCAGCTGACCATCAGATGTAAATACAATGATAAAAAATCCTATTTTCTGTTGTTCTCATTTTTGAAAAAAACTTCTGTTCTCTGCAGTCTGCAAGCCAGTTTGGTGCTGATTGAATCTTCCCATACCGTGACTGGACCATTTCTTAATCACCCCCAGCAATAGCATGCTTCCCATCTACTGTGACATTAGAGTGAGTTGCTTCCAAATGGCTGTAAAGCATGTTGCCATGGTGATGGAACTCTCCTGGTCAGCTGCAGTGGAAGCTCTGCCAGCAGCAATTCTCACCCTTGGTGTGCCAAGAGAAGAATCATCTGGGTACTTGTTAGAAATGCTTATTTAAGACCCTACCCATAAGCATTTGGATTTTGAAAATTTGAGGGCAGATCTTCATTTATTATCTAGAAGCTAGGTAATGAGCATTCATGTGGCTCATGGACAACATGTGAATATGGCTGAAGTTATGTCCCACGAGAATGCTGCTATTCATCTGCATTGAGTCTGTGGCCATGACTGACCCTCTAAGTTGCCAAAGAATGTGCATGCTGCCTTTTTCAGGATCTTTAAATGTGAGCATCTGCCACACATATGTTTTGTGTTTACTCTTCAGGCTTTCAGGGTGAGATTCCCCAGCTCCAGGAAAAAAAAAGTCATCTGTTAGTAATTCCCTGCTTCACTTGGGAAATAACCTAGCAAGGATAGGCTATTGAAATTAGTAGATTCATCCGGCAGACTTTACAATTTCCTTCTGCGTACTCCTGGGAGATAGTGCATCATGATATGTCTGTGGGCAACGGTGGGAGGGTAAAGGCAGGTGCGATGAAAGCTTTCTTTAAAAGACAAACATACCACGTTCATGAGAAGCAACTCCTAAGGACTGAATTAGAAGGGTGTTTAAGGAGTTTGAGAGTTCTCTTGATCTATTTCAATTCTTAAATGTTTCCAGGGATGAGGAACAAACATTGGCTTATGAAAATGGAAATAATGAAGTCTATGTTGAAAGTACAGTCAATGTGCTGCATAATGATGTTTGGTTGGCAATTGACTGCAAAACCAATGATAGCACCACAAGATCATATCATTTAATGACAACTTGGCCATCTTGATCTGTGTTGAGTACACAGTGATGTTCTAACACCTACTGACACATTTCCTAGCATGTATCCCTGTTGCTAAGTGACATTTGATTTTATAAACTTCTATAGAAGACAAAGTAGGATCTGGCAGTTAGCTCACTGGGGAGAAGGGGATAATGCAGGATGAGTTGGGGGAGCATGGCTGTAATGTTGACATTAATGTACTCATGTAAGTTTTATGTCCTACCACTGTGGAAAGTTATCCCAGCCATTGTGGATACAGACACCTCTAACTATTATCAGTTAATTTGTCTACTTGATCTTCTCAAAGATATCCTAGATGACTCCCTTTTCTTTTTAAGAGTTGATCAGAAATCCAACTGTATTTATTTTTCAACATCCATGTTCTGAACACAGCAAGTATGTCTCAGACATTACATTAGGCGTATCTGAAATAGATATTTTTAAAGAATACTTTGGCTTTCCCTTTGAATTTTGGCCCATACCTCTCCCAGCCAAGGCAGCTCAAACAGGATGTCATAGGGTATGCAACATAGATACCTATTTGGAACCAAAGATCCCCACAGGATATGAGCAGACACATACTTCATTTTTGCTTTCCAGTGAAGTTAGAGAGCTACAGAGTCTGTTTTCCATGTTATAAATAAGTATTATCCTTTAAAGACTTCAAAAACTCCCATTAAAAGTGCTCTCAATCTCAAATCTCTTTGTGGTGCTCAATTAGTTCATATGCCTTTGACATCTCCCCTTTTGTTTCAGTTTTTATCTTTTTCAATTGTTATAATAATAACTTCGAACAGTAAGTTTGCTATAAACTAGAAATAGAGGCAGTTTTTAAAAATGGGAAATGCATTATTTCTTGGAACTGACTTGAACAGTCACCAAATATAAGTGAATGCCAGAATGGAGAAGAAATGGCACCTAGGACCTCAAGGTATTTTTTTCTGAGAGAGGGCATATTAATATTTTTCTGGGGTCATTGTGATGACTAAATCACACACAGTCTGATTATAAATGTCTTCTTTTCTAGAGTTCATTCTCTTCCAAATAAAGACTATATATAAAGAACAAAGTGTGTTAAGGGGCAATTAGAATTTGAGCATAAGTGATCTTGATTTGTCGTTCCTTATGGAGTTATCTCTTGGTTCTGAGATTTCAAAATAGACTTCTAAAATGCACTTACCATTATGAGAAGAAGTAAAGCCAAACTCTCAGATGCTGTCACTCATTTGGTTACTCAGAACCTAGGTCTCCTTTCCTAAATTCTTTTTTTTTTTTTTTCAGTAAAAAATGGTAGAACTAAGTAGCTATCTAGATGTATTCTTTAAAGCCGTATCTGGTGGTTATATATCAATTTATATTTAGAACTGTATCTAAAAACCAATGAAATATTTTAGGATTATAAATTCTGGCTGCCTCCCAGACCTAGTAAATCCCATCTGGGCCTGAGGAGTTAGCATGGGAAGATATTGTAGTAATCCTAATAATAACCTTCGTTTTACAGTACTGTTTGAAAACTTGAGTGTAAGTCATTCAGAATCACCTGGAGGGCTTGCTATCATTTCCCACTTTCCTCTAGGCTCTTATGGTCTGGGTGGAGCCTGGGAATTTTCATTCCTGCTACATGTCCAGGGGACTACTGATTTAAGGCTTACGACTACTGAGGAAATAAGAGCTTAATTCCGGTAAATGCAAAACATAAAACCATACAGTTATCCTCTTCTCAAAGGCAGTCTATAGTACTCCAAGATACCTGAAACCACAGATAATGTTAGCAGTATAAGTCAATTTTCTATTGTTGTACCAAATACACAAAATAAGTCAATTTGTGAGAAAGAAAGACTTATTTGTACATGGCTTCAGAAAGTTCAGTTCTTAATCACTTGGTCCTGTTTCTTTGGACCTGTGGCAGGAGCCTATGGCAGAGGTGGGTTGATTTGCTCATGGTTTTTAGGAAGGACTGAGAGGTAGATTCCAAATATCTCCTTCAAGGGCATGACTCTAATGATCTAACTTTTCTTCCATTAGACCCTAATACCAAAAGACTTTACTACCTTCCAGTAGCATTATGGCCTGGGATTCAAGTTGACATGAGGAATTTAGGAATCTCTTTATGTTCTAAATATAGCATTAAAAGTTTCTTCTATATATACACATACCTATGAAAAAGCCTAATTTATAAATCAGGCACAGTATTGGACACACTGTTATGAATATCTTCTCCAACTACTTGAGATCCTAAGATTGGAGGGTTGCTTCTGACCTTGAGTTCAAGATTCATTGGGCAGCATCATGAGATGCTGTGTCAAAAACAATAACATCAACAAAAAGATGGTAATATAAATCAGGCCCAATAAGAGATTAATGATAGTGAAACAGAATGATTACAACAATATGCTGTACCAAAAGTCACTTATAACAAATTATTTGTGACATAAATACTTTTTAGGTTGCAGTTCATCATGGAACTGAAATTATGGACCATGAAACCACAGATCAGGTACTGTACTTTCTGACCCAAAAGGATGCAGTATAAGAAAGAAAATATGAATACATGTTAAAAATAACCTTTTAAGGAAAGTGAAGGGAAACAGTCACTCAAAGCTCAGCAATGGGAAGGCTAAAAGGTGAAACTCATTATTTCCCAAGACTGATTCCAGTGGACACCAAAGGAGTTTGCATCTTTCTCCTGAAAGGCTGGCTGTGAGCCCTTGGTCAGCCAGCCCTGGAAAGGGGGCTACTCATCAACTGCTCTATGTCCAGCCTCCGGACTGGCTCTGGCAATATTAGCAACAGAGTCTGCATGATGTGTATGCTTTATGATTTTTACTTGTATACTTTTAGCTTTTTTAGCAAACGTTAGAAGGCAACACTGGACTTTTCCATATTATCCTGTCTCCAGCCCCTGCATAACCTCTTTCATTGTCAACAACCTCTTCTATAGTGGTGCATTCATTACAAGCAAAGAATCAACATCCATACATCATTACCACCCAGAGCTGACCTTTACATTAGAGTTTGTACTTGGTCTTGTACATCCTATGGTTTAGGTCAAATGTACAAAGGTGTATAGGCATCAGTGTAATACCATACAGAGTACTTTTCCTGCTGGCAAAATCCACAGTGCTCTCTGCCTATTCATCCCTTTATGTAGTTTTTCAGAATGAAAACAGAGAAGACACACAAATGACAACAGCAAAATTTTCTGTTTTGCTTCCAGGAACTCAGAAAAGAATAGAAAGCAGTATAGTGTATAATGAGAGGTTTCATTCCTATCTGTGCAGAAAGGAGTGTGCAATGTGAGCCTTCCAGCATACATCAAGTGGAAATGAGATTTCCAGGGCTGCAGTGTTGGCAGCTGGGCTAGGCCTCCTTGTGTAAAAATAATCTTACTAGCTGGGAATGTTTTTTTAATGTTTCTCAAAATATGGATTTTAATGGACCTTGGTGGATAAAACAATAATTTTCCCATAGATGAAAAGTGAACTGTTGAAGATCTCAAAAATACATTTAAAGGAGTACATGAGACTTTGATCACCATGCTAAACATATACCTTTTAACACACACACACACACACACACACATACACACACACACACACACACACACACACACACACACACACACACGGAGAGAGGGAGGGAGAGGGAGAGTGGAAGGGAAAGGGAGACTGGGAGGGAGGGAGGGGGAAGGAGAGAGAGAGAGAAAGAGAGAGAGAGAGAGAGAGAGAGAGAGAGAGAGAGAGAGAGAGAGAGAGAGAGAGAGATATGAAGAGATAGGGCTGGAATATATGTACCAGGCTTGGTGGTAAGGATGCACATATATTCATATATTTCTAACCCAGGCCTTATGCTGTTGAGGCAGGAGGGTCATAAATTTGATGCCAGCCTAGGCTATATAGCAACACTGAAAATATCTGTCTCTGTCTCTTTCTGTCTCTATCTGTCTCTGTTTGTCTCTGTGTCTCTGTCTCTGTCTCTCTCTCTCTCTGTGTATGTATATGTGTGTGTGTGTGTGTCTGTGTGTGTATGAATGACTAATGACTAAAGAGTCTGAAAATTACAAGTTTGGTCAATTTATCAGTAAGTAAATTATTCATCTTTTTTTATTATCTGCAACAAAAATTGAATCGCACTATGACTTCACAGATTGCTTTGCCTGCAATCAGTGAACGTGTATTTAGGAATGCCAACCAACTCTATTATTAGCTCCAGGAAAATATAATCCCCAAGGTAAACTTGCAGCTGCTGCAAGAATGAAGGGGTTCCAAAGCCATACACCACTGGCTTGCAGAATGCATGTACATTGGAATATTCAGACAAAAAAAATCATAAGAAATATATCAGATTTTTTTTTCTTTCTAGCATGTGGAAATTCCTCTTGGTCACTTTCCTATGGCTTGATTTGCCACAGGCTACCGTATTATGTAAACCTCAGCTTGGCTTCCAGAGTTAAGAGTTTGAGAACTGCAGTTTGAGTGTTAGTGGCAGTCTACACCTCCAGCCTACACTAGGAGTCCATACTACAGTTAGGAATTATGATTTCACGGGAAGTCTTCAAATGGTTTATATGGGCCATAGGCAAAGATAATCCTGTTTCCAGGAACATGTGAACCTTTGAGTGGGCAGAGGATAGTAATAGAAAATGATATTCAGTGGTCAGCTATAAATAGAAATATGTTCTCCAGAGGAATGCTATAAATTAAAATTGAGACTTTCTGGTAAAACAACTCAAACTTTCCTCAGGGCTTCTCTTAGCAATTAAGATTGCACTTAGCTATATTGGACAGAACCCCCCAAGTAGCAGAACATAACAACACAGAAGAAAAGCCACAAGAGGGCAAGGTCAGTTTTGCTTGTGTAGAAGGCAACTCCTCGAAGCACTCAGGCTCTGGCTCTTTTGATACTCAGTGTCACGCAACAGGTGGTTTCCACAAGGATGCTTGCTCAAGTTCCAGCCACTCTATCCACATTTATCTAGCAAATAAATGAAAACATAAATAAGTAAAGATATATGGGTCAAAAAGAACATGCCATTTCCTTGTAAGGATCTTTGCTGGAAGTTGTTCAGACTTTTCAGTGACTATACCATTGGCCAGAAGATTGCTACATGATTGTATCTAGTTATAAGTGAAGCTGAGGCTAGCTAAAACTGGGGAGATTACATTACCAAGAAATAAGAGAAGAACAAATATCAAGAGATAATTAACTGTGTCTGCCACACACTGGTTACCTTTTATTAAGAGCAAAGCTAGAAAGGATGGTATATTCAATTACAGGTTCATCTTAGGTTTCACAAGAAGGGAAAGCCTAGCCTCACTGTCTCTCCTTATGTCTCCTCCCATCTTCTGCCCTCCTTTCACAGTACTCTGACTGCAAGGAGCAACTATCTGCCCAGAAAACTTTGTAGAACTGAAGAGGAAAATTGTGAATAGTTCATATAGACAATAAAACAAACAACTTTAATTATTAAAAAACAAGAGTCCTGATTGTCTGCTTTAACATATCTTCTACTGCTACCTGCATCATCTACTCTCTTTGAGTTTTTAACCAGGTAGTAAGTTGCTGAAGACTGATAATAAAAAAAAGTTATTTTTGCCTATAGAAATGTAAATTGATTATATCTGGTAGAATGCAATTGAGTTTTGAGTCAGTTGAGTTTTGAGTCAGTTTTAATCTACTTTTCATTTCATTGCAGCATTCTTTATCTGCCCGTGTAAGTGTAGGGGATTTAGGGCTTCAGATTTCCCTTTGAG
>NW_028227260.1:143547755-143612755 GCF_978045245.1 Mus caroli | reverse complement strand
ATGAATATTTCATTCAAACCTATATTCCTCTAGGAAGAATTAAAATCATTTTTAATGAAAAAAAAGAAGGCTGAGCAAACCATAGGGTACAAAGCAATACGTAGCACCCCTTTTTGGCCTACCTTCAGTTCCTACCTTCAGGTTCCTGCCATGTTTTAGTTGTGGTCCTAAGTTCCTCTGATGATGAATGATGATGTGGAAATGTAAAGTAAATAAATCCTTTCCTCCTGAAGTTGCTTTGGTCATGGTATTTCATCACAATACTAACCCTAAGACAGTGGGTGAACATATAGCAGAGGCTTCACTGTTCTAGTATTACTAGTTCTTGTTCTTGAGATCATTATTGTACAGTATTGTCATGACCGAAACTTACTCCCTATGACTTGACTCTAAAATTACTGCATGGACTCAAATATTGAAAGCTTGACACCCAAATGAGGCCTTAGGTGGTTATTAGGTCATTAGCCTTCTGTTCTCCTAAAGGAATTAATCTATTTGTGGATTGATAGCTTAAAAGGATATTGGGAGGTGGTGGAATCTTTGAGGAGGTAGGACTAAGTAGAGGGAATAAGTTATTGAGGGGATTTAGTTCAAAAAGACATTATGTCCCTGGCTCCTTTTTACCTCTCTGTTTTCTGCTCACCATATAATGAACAATTTATTTCTACCACAAGTTCTCTGCAATGGAGCCCTACCTCATCATTAGCCTAAAAGCCTTTGAGCCAAGTGACTATGCTCTAAAACATCTCACATTGTGAGACCAAATACAATTCTCCTCTTTTTTTTCCATTTGTTATTTATTAACTCACTTTATATCCCGATCACAGCCCCCCATTACCAGTTCCCCCTCACATAGCCCCTCCTTCCATTGTCCTTCCCCTTCTCCTCTTAGAAGGGAGAGACACTCCCCCCCCAATCTCTCCTCACCCTGGTACATTAAGTCACTGCAGAAGTAGGCATATTCTTTCCCACTGAAGCCAGGCAAAAGGGCTCAGTTAGGGGAAGAGGATACATAGTCAGGCAACCAATTAGAGGTAGCCCCTGCTCTAGTTGTTGGGGGTGCCTTCATGAAGACAAATCTAACCACCTGTTACATGTGTGGGGGGCACTTAGCCCAGCCCATGCTTGTTCTTTGCTTGGTGGTTCAGTCTCTGGGAGCCACCAGGAGTCCAGGTTAATTGACTCTCTTGGTCTTCTTGTGGTGTCCCTATCCCATTCGGGTCACTTAGTCATCTTCCCCAACTCTTCTACAAGACTCCCCAAGTTACCTAATATCTGGCTGTAGGTATCTGCATCTGTTTCCAATGATTCCTGGGTAGAGCCCTCAAAGGACAATTATGCTAGGTTTCTGTCTGCAAGCATAACAGAATATCATTAATAGTGTCAGGGATTTGATCTTGCCCGTTGGATAGATGTCAAGTTGGGTCAGACATTGTTTGGCCATTCTTTCCTGCTCTACTCATCTTTGTCCCTGTACATCTTGTAGCCAAGACAAATTTTGGGTTGAAGGTTTTGTGGTTGCGTTAGTGTCCTTAGCCCTCCATTGGGAGTCCTGCCTGGTTACAGGAGGTGGCCATTTTAAGCTCAGTATCTCCCACTGCTATAAGTTTCCACTGGAGTTGCCCCTATATAATCCCTGAGTCCTCCCCAGTCCCAGGTCTCTGCCACATCCTAAGGATGTTTGCCTGTGCCTGCCTCTGATTTCCATTCTCCCTCTCTAACTCTCCCTACACTTTATATCCCCATCCCATTCTTCTCCCCATACCCTCTTCCACCCAGTTAAAACTTGCACAATCACACTGGAAATGAATTTAGCAATTTCTCAGAAAATTGGAAATAGTTCTACCTTAAGACCCAGCTATATCACTCTTGGGCAAATACCCAAAGACTGCTCCATTCTACCACAGAGACACTTGCTCAACTGTGTTAATAGCAGTTTTATTCAAAATAGCCTGAAACTAGAAACAGTGCAGATTTCTCTCAACCAAAAAACTGATACAGAAAGGTGGTTCATGAACACAATAGGATACTATTAAGCTATTTAAAAACAAGAACATTATGCAGTTTGCAGGCAAATGGATGGAACTAGAAAATATCACCCTGAGTGAGGTAACTCACACCAAAAAGGACATGCAAGTATGTAGTCACTTATAAGTAGATATTAGCCAAAAAGTTGAGGTTAAATACCCTACAATCTATGGACACAAAGAAGTCAAGTAACAAGGTGGGCCCAAGAGAGGACACTTGAATCTAACTCAGAAGGAGAAATAAAACAGACACAGGAGGTAGATAGAAAGAGGGGACATTCTCCTCTTTTTAGTTGATTTTTCTCAGTTATTTTGTCATAGCAGTGGATAGATTGCTAACACACTGTGATTAGTTAATATTCTCAATTTGGCAGGATCCAGAATCACATAAAAACATAGAAAAGTGAGGCATGTAGACCTTTGGCTGATGTTCCCAACTTGTATCTCATTTAACAGGCAGCATCAAAGTAAAAAGTTTCAATGAAGAGCTATCTCCAGAAAGGATGCCAGCATGTGCTCATCAATTGCTTTCATGGTTGTGATTTGAAAGCAAGAGATAATAGTTATTCTCATGAAAAATATAAAAGAGAAATTCTGTTTGTAGAGTAAAGTACAATCACCAAACACAAAGAAGTCAAGATTTTTTTTGTTGGTGTTTGCTTTTTTTTTAATTCATAAGAATTAAATATGCTTTTTTATTAATTCATAAGAATCATGTTGATTCTATCATTCCATGTATATTACATCATTTCCCATCTTCATCATTGAGAGAAAAGTGGTGGTTTAAAATGAGGTCTGAAAATTCTCTGATAGTCCTTTCATTAAGAGACACCATCAAATAGTGTTCTCTGTGAATGTGAGGCAGCCTTGCTCTCCTATTTTAAGCAGGATTCTAAGTGGATTCTAAAAAGAGTCCAGAAAAACCTTCACTTGACTCTAGTTTTGGGAATTCTACTCTTAAAACCTAAGTTTTGTGCTGTTAGAAAGCTCAAGCCATGTTGCAATGTCACATATAGATACTTGGCTTATGTCCCCAACTCACATCTCTACTAATAGGTAGCATCAGCAATAAGTAGGTAAGGGAACTTTGCAGATGACTTTAGCCCAGGTACCATTTGACTGCAACTGGAAAAGCCCTCAGAAATGTAATAATAATAATAATAATAATAATAATAATAATAATAATAATAAAATGCAGTAATCAATCACTAGTGGATTCTTTGAGATATTTTGGTCTCCAACAAAATTTAGAATGATCTATTACAGAGTTAGAGATATCAGAATGAGAAAATTATTATCAGTTTTACTCATATCCCTCCATGCATCAAAGGCACTTTGAGTAGATAGTGTTTTATGTTCATAGAACAGGGGACAAATATATTTCAGACTGGCTGGACTAGTCAGATGTCTGGCTCAGTTACCAGTGGCAGAGACAAAAATTTCTCTGTGTGATGTCCAAAAAGTGACACCCTAAAAAAAAAAAAAAAAAAAGAGTGTTTGAACTGCAAAGTATATGTTCTCTAGAACATATATAACATATGCACACATCAAAGCATCTTTACAAAAGGTTGACATTTTAATCCATCTTTAATAAAGAAGCCAAGTAAAATTAGGTATAAACAATAGAAAAGCAGGTTATAGAAGTTATATTTCCTTTAGTCCCATCTAAAAAATAGATGGCTTTCTTTAATCCATTTATTTTCTCTGAATCCTTTTCATTGGTTGACAAATACTGGTAATATACCAACCTCAAAGAGTTCTTTTAAAGAGCAATTTAGAAAATAATATGATTCATTGAGCCCAAGGTTTTATAATGCCAACTGAACATTAGGCAAATTGATTATGTGAGATTTCACATCTATCAGCAGAATCTTATTCAGAGAAAATATCAGATTAGTTCACAAATGATATCTGATAGACTCTACTTGGTAAAAATTGAGCAGTATTATTGTGATTGTTTTTCTCTCCTCTTGAGACTGGATACTAATGGTATGATCTTGACAAGGTCTTTCTTGCATCTCCTTGTCTGTAAAGTAAGGATGACAAAGATTTTACTAAATAAAAGTTTAGACATACTAAGTTTTATTAGGTTGACCCATTGAACCAGGACATGTGATTTATGTGCACATTTAATCACATGTGCATAATATATTTGTAGTCAAAGAAAGGGAAGTAATGAGAAGAACACTGTAATGAGATAGAGAGCAGCTAATTGGTTATGGTCCCTGTCTGTATTTGTGAATGTTCTCTAAACAATTGACCATTTGCAATTGGCTGACAAGTCAAGAAGGGCATGTTCTTGTTCAAGAGTAACAGGGTTAGAGTTTAGTTACAGTTCACTATATTTAGACCACTTTAGACATAACTTAATATATACCGAAACATCTTTAGGCCAAACTTAACACCACTACCCAGTATGGATATGGAATTAAATGAAGCTATGTAAGAACAAAAGTCATTTGAAAATTAGAATTAGGAGGGTTGTTACCCTTCCATAGTAGTTTTATTTTCATTCTTAGTTCATTAAATTTTGGGAGGCACTGCAGATTAATCCCAAAAACATTATGCATAGTATACAAGCAATCTACCACTGAGTTATTCACCCAGAATCTCCTGTTAATTTTTAATAAGCTTAATAATCCAAACAGACAGGCCTTTTCATGTTTATTTATTTTGTTTTGGTATTGGTTATTTTGCTAAATTTTGATGCCATCAAATTGCCTTCTAATTTCCTCATAATAATAGACCCAAGATACTCTGAACCTTGGAAGGAAAAACACTTTTGTAGTGGTAGCAGTCAATAGTGAGGTGCAAATCTGGCCTAAGTATTGAGGGTAAGAGTCTGATTGCTCAGTCTTAAATGGGACATCTGTATTAATATTACTACAACCTCAGAAGAGGATATAGACAACATTAAGACCTAGACAATAAAGAAGAATACTGTGACATCCTGGCTTCTAGATATGACAGAGTTAAGATAAGCATAAACTCATAGCAGCCATACTTAATAGCACAAAGCCAATACAAAATCAAACCAGTCAAAATTCCATCATAGATGGGAAAGAAAAACCTCAGTCTCCACTCCTTATTGAGAAGTTATTTGACATGATGCTACGAACAAAATATGTTAAGAGGTGTATGGGTGGATTTGAAGATAATAAACAGGTGGATATGATCAAATTTATTGTATGCATATACTACATTCTGAAAAACAAAGAAAAATTAAGTTCTGGAAAGATTGCTTAGCAGTTTGAACCAGGGTTCAGTTCCCAGCACTCATATTGAACATCTCCCAAGCACTTGCAATTATAGTTACAAAGAATCTGATGTCTTCTGGAATGCTCAGTACCTTCACATAAGTGCTATATATACAGACAAGCAGGTACACATACAAACATATAAATAAAAACTGTAGGTAAAAAAAGTAAAGTAAAAAAAATAATTAAAAAAATAATTAAATACAGACTCCATGGGAACCCACAGGCCACTTTGGTAAGTGAAAAGGTTGATTAACACAAAACATTCACCTCTCCCTCAGTTCTTCCAAATCCAATTTCCCAGCCTCATACACAGTACTGCAGCAGATTATCTGATGACCAACATAGATCTTTCCTTCCCTTGTTGCTTTAATCCAGACTCCAGAATGCACTCCCAGTAACCTATAAGCCACTCCTGCCAGGGAAGAAGATAGGCTCAGTGAAGTTCTTCAACTCTTCCACCATTTATTCCAAACACTCAGTCTCACCCCCACATCTTTAGCAAAATTCCTGCAATAGCCTTTCCTCATTGTCTGACCCCAAACAGAGGAGAATAATTAAACAGAATCCAGAATACGAACTAAGCATATCCTTGTGGAATATCCTGCTTTCTTCCCTCTATGAAGTCCCTCCATGATCTCAGAACATCCCCATTTGTAAGTTCCCAGAAAGACACGTAATATGGAAGCCCCCAACATCCATACGTATCAGAACTCCAGAATACTTTTCTACAAGTAATAAATGGTCACCACACTCTCACAAGAACCACAGAGGAAAGAGAAAACAAGGAGGAAAAACACGCAACAAAGATAAGAACAAATGACAGCACTAAGAATCATAATCTTCCCACTCCCAGATGCCTAGATACTAGGGAAAACCAAAATTAATAGCAGCAAAGACAATATATCTCCAAGTTATTCTACCTTAGCAGGCCATGGATATTCCAACACAGATGAAGCACAAGTAAAAGACCTTCAAACAGCTTTTGTGAACATGATACAGGTCTTTAAAGAAGAAATTAATAAAAACCTTAAAAGGACCTATGAATACATAAACAGAAGAAGGTGTATTATTTTGTTTTAGGGTGAAATGTTCTGTAGATATCTGTTAAATCCATTTGGTTCAAAAACTCTCTTACTTTCACTGTGTCTCTGTTTAGTTTCTGTTTCAATAACCTGTCCATGGATGAGAGTGTGATGTTGAAATGTCCCACTATTATTGTATAGGGTTCAATGTGTTTTGAGCTTTAGTAGAACAATAAAACAACAAAAAGAGATCAAGGGGATACAAATTGGTAAAGAATAAATAAAGGTGTCACTATTTGTGGATGGTATGTTCATATACATAAGTGACTCCAAAAAGTCTACCAGAGAACTCGAGCTAATAAACAACTTCAGCAAAGTGACCAGATATAAAATTAACAAAAGTAAATCAATAGCCTTCCTTTATACAAATGATACACAGGCTGAGAAATATATTAGGGAAACAGCTCACTTCACAATAGCCACAAATAATATAAAGTATCTTCGGGTAACTCTAACTAAACAAGTGAAAGACCCGTATGACAATAACTTCAAGTCTCTCAAGAAATAAATCGAAGAAGATCTCAGAAAATGGAGAGATCTCCCATGCTCATGGATTGGCAGAAATAACATAGTAAAAATGGCCATCTTACCAAAGGCAATCTATAGATTTAATACTATCCCCATCAAAATCCCAACAGAATTCTTCAAAGGCATGGAAAGAGCAATTCTCAAATTCATCTAGAAAGGCAGAAAAAAAAAAACAGAATATCAAAAACATACTTAACAATAAAAATAAAATTAAAAAAAAAAACAGCTGGAGGAATCACCATCCCTCATCCGTGACCTCAAGCATTATTGCAGAGCAATAGTGATAAAAATTGCATGGTATTGGTACAGAGACAGACACGTTGATCAATGGAATAGAATTAAAGACACAGAAATAAAACCACACACTTAAGTCACTTGATCTTTGACAAAGATGTCAAAATTATACAATGGAAAAAAAGAAAGCATCTTCAATAAATGGTGCTGGTCTAATTGGCTGTCTGTATGTAGAAAAATGAAATTAGACCCATATTTGTCACCTTGTACAAAGCTCAGGTGCAAGTAGATCAAGAACCTAACCTCAACATAAAACCAGATACTCTGAAACTAATAGAAAAGAAAGTGGGAAAGAGCTGTGAACTCATTGGTATGGGGGAAATTTCCTAAATAGAATTCTAATGGCTCATGCTCTAAGATCAATAATTGATAAATGGGACCTCATGAAACTGGAAAGCTTCTGTAAGGCAAAGGATTTGTCATTAAGACAAATCAGTAACCTACAGATTAGGAAAAAAAAAACAAAAACAAAAACTTCATTAACCCCATATCCAATAGAGGGCTAATATACAAAATATATAAAGAACTCAAAAAGAGTTAATCACCAAAATATCATACTACCCAGTCAAAAAATGGAATATATAACTAAACCAAAAATTCACAACTGAGGAAACTCGAATGACTGAGATGAACCTAAAGAAATATTCAAAGTCATTTTTCATCCCTCAGATAGTATAAATTCTAGAATTTGCAATTGTTTATGCATATACAACTCATAGGAAAAAAAACGCTGTTCTTTTAAGAAGACTGTTTTTGGACATTTAAGAATCTCTCCTGGATTGCCTGGACAAACCCCCTTAAGGCAATGCCATGCTAGATTTATATCTCAGGCAGAATACTGGCCTTACATAAGAATAATCTCGTTCTTTATATACTCAAAATAGTAATGGCTTGAGACAATCTTTTGGTATTCTTAGAGAATGTACATGTCAAATTAAACAAAAATTGTTTTTGGTGTCCTCAGATTCTACCTGTTTCCACATAATGGTGTTACTTCTTGAGGACCTATACTTAATCAATTGCTGCAAATGAATGCTCTCAATTCTGATTAATAAGTAAATCAATTATGCACATGTGACTATTAATATCTTTTCAAGCTTTCTAGTTACAACTACTCTTCAAGAGAAACAACTGAAAGTGTAATTAGTCACTGCCCATGTTATATTAAATCTGACTATAACAGTCAAGTATTTGACATATTTTGTCAACAATTTTATAATTCTCAAAGACAAGGTATTAAACTATAGCTTCTCCCTTAAAAGCACAGTCTCTTAATAAACTTGACAGCCTTGAACAGGGAATCATCTTGGATCCATTAATCTCTCGCATTCTAAGTCTTTTTAGCCCCAGCCTGCCTCCCAGGTGTACCCAGTTCATATAGGCCGAGGGTCAGTATACAACACTTAGTGATCAAAGAAATGCAAATCAAAATGACCCTAAGATTCCACCTTACACCAGTCAGAATGGCTAAGATAAAAAATTCATGTGTCAGCAGATGCTGGCAAGGATGTGGAGAAAGAGGAACACTCCTCCATTGTTGGTAGGATTGCAAGCTTGTACAACCACTCTGGAAATCATTCCGGAGGATCCTCAGAAAATTGGAAATAGATGTACCTGAAGACATATCTATATCACTCTTGGGAATATACCCAAAAGGGGCACAAGTTCTACTATGTTCATAGCAGCCTTATTTGTGATAGCCAGAAGCTGCAAACAACCCAGATGTTCTACAACAGAAGAAAAGGTACAGAAAATGTGGTTCATTTACATATTGAAATACTATTCAGCTTTTGAGAATGAGGAAATCCTGAGTTTTGCAGTCAAATGGACAGAACTAGAAAATATCATCCTGAGTTAGGTAACTCAGATCCAAATGGACAAGCATGGTATGTACTCACTAATAAGTAGGTATTAGTAAAAAAAAAAAAAAAGAAAGAAAAAAAGAAAAAAAAGAAAAGAAAAAAAGCCAAGATGCAATCCACAGGACTCAAAGGGTCAAAAATTGAAGTGCCCAAGTGAGAACACTTCAGTCAGAGAGAAGAAAGCAATCACAAGTGCAGAGGGAGGGAGAGACTGGGATGGAAAGTGGATAGGAAGGGGATGTGGGGTGTGTGTGAGAGGGGAACCTGATCTGTTATTGGGTGAGGGAAAATAACTGAACCCTGAAAGCCAGCAAAAATGATAGAAACAGGCACCCTAGGAAGATAGGAGGTTGAGGAGCCTCCAGAATTTGCCAGAGACCTGGGAGGTGAGAGACTCTCAGGACTCAAAGGGAGGTACCTTACATGAAATGCCCAACAGCAGGGAGAGGGAACTAATAAAGCCCAACTCTAGCAGGAAGACAGAGTATCAAATGAGGGAGGGGCATCCCACAGTCATAACACTGACCCATAATTGTTCATGTCTGAAAGAATTACAGGGCTGGAAATGGAGAGGAACCTGAGGAAAAGAAGGTCCAGTGAAGGCCCAAAGTGGGATCCAGCTCAAGGGGAGGTCCCAAGTTCTGACATTATTACTGAAGCTATATAACACTCACTAAAGGGATTTATCATGACTGCCCTCTGAAAGACCCAACAAGCAGCTGAAAGAATCAGATGCAGATGTTTGAACCCAACCAATGGATAGAAGCAGCTGACCCCTGCTGTTGAATTAGGAAAGGCTGAAAGAAGATTAGGAGAAGGGTGATCCTGTAGGAGTATCAGCAGTCTCAATTAACCTGGACCCCAGAGATCTCTAAGATACTGGAATACCAACCAGATAGCATACACCAGCTGATATGAGGCCCCAAACACACATACAGTAGAAGACTGCTGGGTCTGTGTTCATTCAGAGATGATTTATCCAACCCTCAAGAGACTGGAGACCCCAGGGATTTTAAAGGTCAAGTGGCCTGTGAGGGGCACATCCATGTGGACACAGGTGGATGGAGTGGAGTTATGGGATGTGGAATAGTTGGAGTGTGGATGGGTGGGATAATATATGGACTGTAAAAAAATAATTAACTAAAAATGTTAAAAAATAAAAATGAAAGAAAATGGAGATGTTGAGCTGGTGCCTACATAGAGACTTCACCCATATGTTCAAGCATCTTTGGTATTAGATGGTACTCTACGTGCTATTAAAGAAAATATTTAAACACCAAGCCAGCCACAAACCATTTATCTATAATGGTTTATTATCTACAAATTATAATAGGGAAATGGTGCAGTCCAAAGCTTACAGAAGTAACCAACCAATAACTGTTTTCATTTATGGTCCATTGCACAAAAAGTAAACTATTTTCCACATTGTTTCAGTAACCAATTACCTGAGACTAGACAGTCCAAGGCTCTGGAATAAACCCAAATAATACTGGTCTAAAAACTATGTAGTGACAAATGATTCCTAATGATATTCTGTTATATTCATAGATCAGTGCCTTGCTCAGCCATCATCAGAGAAGGGTCCTCTTGTAGCAGACAGGAACAAATACAAAGAACAACAGCCAGGTACTATGTAGAGAAAACAAAACCTTGGAGCACTCAGTCCTAATAGGATGTCTTCATTTTTTTATTAAAGATTTATTTATTTATTATACGTAAGTACACTGTAGCTGTCTTCAGACACTCCAGAAGAGGGCGCCATATCTCGTTACGGATGGCTGTGAGCCACCATGTGGTTGCTGGGATTTGAACTCTGGACCTTCGGAAGAGCAGTCAGGTGCTCTTACCCACTGAGCCATCTCACCAGCCCCCCCCCCATTTTTTATTTTATTTTTTTTAAGATTTATTTATTTGGATGTCTTCATCAAATACATCACCTCATAGTTCAGGGAATCCCTAGGAAGAAGAGTCAGAAACAGTGTAAGAAACAGAGGACACCAACAAAGCAAGGCTCTCTATATCAACAAGAGAAGAACTCATATGATCTCACAGAATCAGAAGACATCAACATGGGTCTGTACCTGTTAATAATTATGGCTTCCAGTGTATTTATGGGATTCCTGATTATGCATATGGGTGGGTCTCTTATTCTTGTGCCTTCTCTTGGGTTGTTTCATTCTGTGGGGTTTTTCAGACTTCACTTTTATAGTTTTTGTTTGATCTTATTTTATTTTATTAATTATAAGAAAATGAAAGAGAGAGAGAGACAAAAATAAGTGAAGAAAGAAAGAAGAGAGAGATTAAGAAAGATAGCCTACCCCCTAGGGTAAATGTTAACAATTGAATGATTATTTATACCTGCTGGGAGAAGGAAAATCAATTTTATGCAATTGTGTGATGCTGGGTATAGTAACCACTCCAGGACAGGCTTCATGGTCAGGAGTAGCTGACCAAACATGAAATGGATTCCACAGGTTGGTTTGTTTGTTTGTTTGTTTGTTTTTGCATGCTTTTCTTTGGATATAGTTTGGTATTTGTCTTAGTTTAGGTTGCGATTTCTGTGATGAAATACAATGACCAAAAGCAACTTGAGAAGGAAAGAGTATGTCTTACGGTGCCATATCACTGTTTATCATTGAAGGGAGTCAGGACAGTTATTCAAAACAGTGCAAGATCCTGGAGGCAGGAGGTTGTACAGAGACCATGGAGGGGTGCTGCTTACTGGCTTCCTCATCATGGCTTGCTCAGCCTGCTTTCTCATAGAACGCGGGACCACCAGCCCAGGTATGGCACTGCCTATAATATGCCAACCATCAATTTCAAATTAAGAAAATTCCCTACAATCTTGCCTACAGTGCAATCTTATGGGAATTTCTCAATTGAGGTTTCTTCCTTTCAGCTTGTGTCAAGTTGACATAAAACTAGCCAGCACAGTCTATTTGTTTTGTTTTGTTTGCCCGTTTGTGGTGGTGTTTATTACTTTTTCTAGGTATTGATTTTTTGTGTTGCTTTTTTGTAAAAATAAAATAAAGTTAGGTGGGTAAGAAGGGTTTGGAAGGACTTGAGGGAAGAGAAGAATATAATCAAAATAACATTTAAATTTAAATTTTGGTTTAATTACACAGAGACCTAGAGTAGAACCAAACTTGACTGCCAAAAAAAGTCAATGAAATTATAAAAAATGGTATTCTGCTATTCTCATAGATTGGTACCTAGACCATTCATTCATCATCATAGAAGCTTCTTCAAGAAGCTGATGGAAACCCACAGACAAAAATTAGATAGAACTTCAGAAACCCCACAGAAGAAAGGGGAGATATAGATTTAGGAACCAGAGAGTCAGAGAATACCAGGGGAATACATCCCACATATATCAAGTAATTAAGGTTCATAGGGGCTCACAAACACTCAAGTAGCAGTGCCAGGGCTGTCATGGGTCTATGTTAGATCATTCGGATACATGCTATGGTTGTTTAGCTTGGGGTTTTGTTGTACTTCTAACTGTGGGAGTAGGCATGCCTCTGATTCTTCTTGCTTGCACTTGGAACCCTTTTCCTCCTAGGATTTGTCTTGTCAAGCCTTGACATGAGAGTTTATGCCTTGTCTTCTTGCATATTGCTATGCTATGTTTGGTTAGTATTACTGGGAGGCCTGCATTTTTCTGAAAAGAAATAGAGGACAGTGGAGATGGGGGTACTCTGGGAGGGAAGGGGGGAAGCTATGGTCTGGATGCATTTTATGAGAGAATAAATAATTAAAATATCAATTTTTAAAAAGAAAAAAGAAATAATAAAGAAGATCATAAGATTTAATATTATAAATTACATTGATGGTAGTTTTTGTTTGCAATTAAATTCATATGAGATATAATAATTACTTTTTAAAACATGCAAATGCTTAAAAAGAAAAAGAAAAATGGTTATAACAAAGTGGAGAGGGTTAGAGTAGGCTACAGATGGGGTAGGGATAGTTAGCAGCCTACTGATTCCTAATGGGCAGTTTCATTACTAGGTCAAGTAGGTCATACAGTCAAAATAGTAGGAATGGTGTTCAATGTCCATAACCCAAGGAGATAACAAACATTTAAGACAACAATAAAATAACTAGTTAAGTGAAAAATAAAGTATATACAATGTTTTTTTTAAAGAATATATTAGCTTAAAACTGGCAAGATTGCTCAGTAGATAAAGGCCCCTGCCACAAAGCCTGAAAATGAGGCTTCAATCTAAGATACTTTCAAAGTGGAAGTCATGGAAGTAAAGACATGGACTCCAGCAAGTTCAAGTTGACTTCTGACCTCCATGAATGTGCTATGGTACACCTATTACTACAAACACACAAACACACACTATCTCTCTCTCTCTCTCTCTCTCTCTCTCTCTCTCTCTCTCTCACACACACACACACACACACACACACAAACACAAATTCAGAGAGAGAGACATGTAAATGTAATGAATTTTTAAAGAATATGGTAATTAAAAACCTCAAAACTTCAGATTGTACCTCAGATTTACAGAGATAATACTGTTATGTCTCAACCTTTTGGATGACACCCATTTTTTTCTCTTTTCATAGACAGTTTTGGAAGTCAGAAATTGAATTTCATACATATGCCTCTGGAGTGGGGGTACTGGTTAGTTAATATTGTTGTTCCACCTATAGGGTTGCAGATCCCCACAACTCCCTGGGTACTTCCTCCAGCTCCTCCATTGGGGGCCCTGAGATCCATCCAATAGCTGAATGTAAGCATCCACTTCTGTGTTTGCCAGGCCCCGGCATAGTCTCACATGAGACAGCAATCTCAGGGTCCTTTCAACAAAATCTTGCTAGTGTATGCAATGGTGTCAGCGTTTGGAGGCTGATTATGGGATGGTTCCCTAGGTATGGCAGTCTCTAGATGGTCCATCCTTTCGTCTCAGCTCCAAACTCTGTCTCTGTAGCACCTTCCATGGTTGCCTTGCTCCCAATTTCAAGAAGGGGCAAAGTATCCACACCTTGATCTTCGTTCTTCCTGAGCTTCATGTGTTTCACAAATTGTATATCTTGGGTATTCTAAGTTTCTGGGCTAATATCCACTTATCAGTGAGTACATATCATGTGAGTTCTTTTGTGATTGAGTTATCTCACTCAAGATAATGCCCTCCAGGTCCATCCATTTGCCTAGGAATTTCATAAATTCATTCTTTTTAATAGCTGAGTAGTACTCCATTGTGTAAATGTACCACATTTTCTGTATCCATTCCTCTGTTGAGGGGCATCTGGGTTCTTTCCAGCTTCTGGCTATTATAAATAAGGCTGCTATGAACATAGTGGAGCATGTGTCCTTCTTACCACTTGGAATGTCTTCTGGATATATGCTCAGGAGAGGTATTGCGGGATCCTCAGGTAGTACTATGTCCAGTTTTTTGAGGAACCACCAGACTGATTTCCAGAGTGGTTGTACAAGCTTGCAATCTCACCAACAATGGAGGAGTGTTTCTCTTTCTCCACATCCTCACCAGCATCTGCTGTCACCTGAATTTTTGATCTTAGCCATTCTGACTGGTGTAAGGTGGAATCTCGGGGTTGTTTTCATTTGCATTTCCCTGATGATTAAGGATGCTGAACATTTTTTCAGGTGCTTCTCAGCCATTCGGTATTCCTCAGGTGAGAATTCTTTGTTAAGCTCTTCTTCAGCACAATAACTTATATTTGGTTACAGAAAGACTCTTGATAATAAGGAGTCAATACAGTAAAGAAAACAGAGTGAGTTGCAAGAAAAGAGACATTGCAAGTGTTCATACATTTATTTCTAATCCCCAAAATGTGCTTTTTAATGATGTTGACCACTTTCACATTTTAACATGAATACATGTTGATTTCTTTAAGTCACCTTGACCTTCTGAATAAGAGTAGAGAAATTACCTCCTATGGTGCCTTTTGCATTTTCTGAGGTAAATATGAGGAAACAACTCCTTCACCATACTTTACTCACACATTTTGAAACCTAGAAACAATGGACAGAAGCAGATTTATTTCAATATATACTATTTGAATGTATCTGCAATGCTTATATTTAAGTAGCAAGTATATGCAAGTAGTTTGTGCAAACAAGAAACCATACTGGTAAATCATTGATTATTTTAATAATATGACACACAGATATATATCACTAAAATTAAAATAGTTAAATTTTCATAATTTCTGACTTTCATACTTTGAATAAGATGTATACATTCATTTCCAACTTTTTTTTGCAGAGCATTGTGTTTCAGGAATGCATGTACAACACAATATATAGCTGCTTTTCATATATATCACTAAGTAGTCCACAGCATTTTTCCAGTTATTTTACTGCTAGAGGCACTTTCCCTTTGTGCTATTTTAAATAAGATTCATTAAAAGCCAAACCTTTTTATGTGTGTGTACATCAATTGTCATGTCACCTTCTCTTGAAGGAATTCTATTTTCTGTACTAATTTTCAAAAAAAAGCCTTGTCCTATGTGAAGTTCTCATATATCAAATCAATGGTTTCTCAGACTCCAATTTTGTTCCATTGCTCAATTTACCAGTCTATGGGTCAATAGTTCATTGCTGCAATAATGCACATATCTTTTTAACTCCAATTTTAGGTAAGACAAAAAGACTTTTAAAAAATTCTTTAAAATTCATTAATATTCATGGCAATATAAAATAATACAAATAGTTTAGAATGAGCTCATACATTTTTGTATACATTTGTGTATCCCTGGATTCCATTAAATTGTAATATATCTATAGATCAATTTAAATGTACAAATCACCCTATATATTCTGCTGTAGTTGCATCCTACATAAGTTTGAACTTCCATTATTCTTTTTCTCTTATAAATAGTCACTTCAAGTAATATATATTTTTAAAAAGAGATATATTTATTTTTATTTTATGAGTGTGACTGTTTTGCATGTATGTATGTAAATCTACCACCTTTATGCAGTACCCACAGATACTGGAACTGAAGGTGTAGGTACTTGTGAGCTATGATGAAGGTACTGGGAGCTCCTGTCTAGGCCTTACTGAAAGAACAACAAGTGTGCTTAACTACTGAGACATCTCTCCAATCCCAAGTATATGTTAATTTTAAGACATCTGGATTTCAAAAGCTATCTTAATCACCTTGATTTCTAACTTCATTGTTTTATTTCAGAGAATATTGTCTAAAGGCAGAAAATTTTTCTAAATTCAATGTTGAAAATTGTGTCATAAAGAATTAGCTAAAGATTCTAATAAAAATGTTGACTACTGGAAATATCATCTGCTAGCCATGAATAGTCAGTTTTTTTTTCAGGGATATGGCCATTGACAGGGTACCAGCAGAGGTAGACATCCCCACACTTGTGAGCTGCCTTAATTGTACTCAGTGAGAAGGAACAGGAGAAGAGGAGGAGAAGGGGTGGGAAGAGAAGGAGGTGGGGAATGGCAAAGGGAGAGGGAAGGGAGGAGGTGTATGTTGTCTTAGGGTTTTACTGCTGTGAATAGACATCATGACCAAGGTATCTCTTACAAAGGACAACATTTAATGGGGACTGGCTTACAGGTTCAGAGCTTCAGTCCATTGTCAACAAGACATGAGCATGGCAGCAACCAGGCCAAAATGAGACTGGAGGAGTTGAGAGTTTCAGATCTTGTCCTGAAGGCAGCTAGGAGAAGAATGGCTTCCAGGCAGCTAAGATGAATTTCTTAAAGTCCACATCCACAGTGACACACTTACTCCAACAAAGTCACACCTCCTAATAGTACCAATTCTTTGGGCCATGAATATTCAAACCATGACATATGGCCTATTTGCTTTCAGCACTATACAAGGGTTGTCTAGTGGTCTCTGCTCTAGAAATGCTCAGAACATTTCAACGTATTTGTGTGGGAGAGGAGTGGGAGAGAGAGGGGGGAGGGAGATGGAGAGAGGGAGAGGGACTGAAGATTGGACATCAAGCCTGACTTGTTCAGCAAAGCTTATTTCAAGATAAAAGCCAAATGAATAATTTACTCATATCTTTCAATTTCTGTTTTATTTTCATTTGTATACACTGGTTACTAATTAGGAGGATCATTAAACGCATTAAACATAATTGTCTCATGTAACAAGTTTCAAAACTTGTAGTTGCATTTGACAATTTCAAATGCATACTTCTCTCACTCCTACCATCTTTTGTCTCCCTCTCATCCTTCTGTACTCTCCCTTTTCCCTTTATTTTGGTCATATTTCTGTGTATATATTTTGGTTTGGTTTGATCCACTGGGTTTGATCAGGGTTATATGTGCAATCATGACTTTGTAACTAAAGTAAAAGACTGCCTCCTCTTCCAGAATCAGTTAAGAGCTAGTAGTTCGCAGTAAAGGGTATAGCCTCATACATTGGCTGTATCATGCCTACAGAATGACATTTTATAGAATACTTATCTGCTGGCTCTTAAATTCTTCTCACTCTTTGTTAACAGTGTTTTCTGAGCCTTATTAGGGTAGGTATAGTGTTTTTATTTTAAAATTGGGCCCTCAGCAGTCATTTATCCTCAGCCCCTTGAACAATGATAAGTCTCTGGATTACAATACCTACTTTGTTGCAAAGAGAAGCATTTTGTCTATGGGCATAAGCACAGATATTTCAAAGGCATGTCAATTTAGTTAAACAACAGTGATAAGGTATCATTTTGAGTCATATTCCCAAACATAGGTTGTTGACTAGACTTACAATACCGGACATGGATTTCCTTCTGTGGAGTATGCCTCAAAGTCAATCAAAGGGTGGTTGGTTTCCCCATAATAGTTGTGCCACTATTGCACAGGTGTGTACATCCTGACTAGCAATTTGGCTTTGTAATTCACAGACTTCATAGCTGGGTAAATCCACTGATACCTTTTATCCTCCATCTGTCTGCATTGAACCTTACAGCACTTAGAAAGCTAGTCAGCTAAGATGAGTTTTTGAGCTCTAGTCCAGCTCGTTTTCTTTATATCTTACAACCTAGATGTGTAGTGTCTTCTGAAATAGGGTCTCATCCTCCAGTTCCAGTGTGCAACTAAGAGGACTGATAAGAACTTGTATTGTTTTAGGTATTTATTGTTTGTCCCTGACAAAAACCTCCTGGCACTGGAGAGTTTGTTAAGTAACCCACTCCTAGGATCAGCAATATCTAGTTGTGTCATTTAACACATCTTATAAAAGTTGTACTCAGGAAATTTTTCAGGGAATGGGGACAGTTGTATGTTGCATAAGAAAGCAATTTTCACATTCTTTTATCTGAAAATTATCTCAATTATAACTATGAAAAAACATGTTTTAAATGTCTATTTTCTTCCAAGCACCTTTGTAAAATAGTTAAAAATTTCTTTCTGTTGTTTCAAATTATACAACATTGAGAAGATGCTAAGCCTGTAATTTGATCTATACAGGTAGAAAAGTACATTTTGTAAAAATAAATGTTCCTAACAGTCAAAATTAAGAAAAAGTATGTATAAGAGTACCACAAACCATTTTTGCTCATTTTTGTCATTCTCTATATGTCAATTATGTAAGTATACTAATCACATATGACTTCCTAACATTATATGAAAACAGTATACACCAATCACTTCTAGGGGCAAAGTTGCATTGCACTATTTTGTCATTTAATTCCACTCATGAAAATTATTTAGACATCATTATTTGAGAACCACTCTGGAGTTGTAGGAGTTAGAAAGATGAATGAGATCTTCTTTTTGCACTAAAGTTGCTAATACTGTCATGGAATAAACAAGTCGCTTATTTAAAAACTAAAATGAAAAGTGAATAGTAAAGAATGCTATAGATTATTGAGAAAAAAGGAATGAACAAATTTCTTTTTTTTTGTTTTTTTTTGTTTTGTTTTTTCGAGACAGGGTTTCTCTGTGTAGCCCTGGCTATCCTGGAACTCACCCCAAAGCATTTTTCTGCTGCTAACTGCAGAACAACTGACTCTGATGATATTGTTTAGAAATAAAAAGTTAAATTTTGCCATTTGTAATTATATTAATGAAGCTAGAATACATTAAATACTACTTAATTTCATCATATGTAAAACATAAAAAATGTCAATCTCACAGATGCAAAGAATAGTAGTTAGCAGAGACAGAGTGGGTAGATGGGGAGTGACAGATTAATTTATGGGTACGAAGTTATGATTATGAAGGGGATAAGTTCAAAAGTTCTCTTACACCTAGGAATCTCGGTTTTTAAACAACAAAAATATTGTAGCAAGTATTTCCGAGCAGCTAAGAGAGAGGAATAACATTTTAAATGTAAATAAATAAAATAGACAATAAAAATGTAACACAAATAAATAAAAAAAAAACATACAAACTACAAAAAAATCTTTTAAGATACTTAAAAATCATATAAAATCAATTCTTTTGGAAATACATAGTTGTATTTGAAGTTTAAACTTTCCTTATTTATAGAATTCTCATTCTTTACCTTCACTGTTGAGTAGTGCTTTTTCCTGCTATTTCCCTACTCTGAGTCCTTGATCTATATATAATCTGAATGTGATAAAGAAAAATGTGTTTTATTCTTATGCTTCAATATTGTTTTATTCTCATGTTTGTGTTACCATGTTATTTATAGTACATGTTTAAAGAGCAAAACTGTATGTAAAAATTTCTCCCTAAAAAAAATCTACAAAGTGTCAACTTAGACTAAAATGTCAAACATATGTAGTGATTTTAAATGCATTTTACCAGGAGGAAAAGAAGTACACACACACACACACACACACACACACACACATGAACACAAACATACATACATACATTTTAACTTTTTTCAAAAATGTAAATTTGACATTTGGATTCATTTAAGAATCTATCAGACCTTCAAAGAAGATCTAATCCCAGTTCTTCACAAACTATTCCACAAAATGGAAACAGAAAGTACTCTATCCAACTCATTCTATGAAGCCACAATTACGCTGATACCTAAACCACAAAACAACTCAACAAAGATAGAGAACTTCAGACCAATTTCCCTTATGAATATCGATGCAAAAATCCTCAATAAATTTCTCACTAACCCAATCCAAGAACACATCAAAACAATCATCCATCCTGACCAAGTAGGTTTCATTCCAAGGATGCAGGGATTTTTAAATATAAGGAAATCCATCAACATAATCCAGTATATAAACAAACTCAAAGACAAAAAACACATGATCATCTCCTTAGATGCGGAGAAAGCATTTGACAAAATCCAACACCCATTCATGATAAAAGACTTGGAAAGATCAGGAATTCAAGGCCCATACCTAAACATGATAACAGCAATCTACAGCAAACCAGTAACCAACATCAAAGTAAATGGTGAGAAGCTGGAAGCAATCCCAATAAAATCAGGGACTAGACAAGGCTGACCACTTTCTCCCTACCTATTCAACATTGTACTTGAAGTCCTAGCCAGAGCAATTCGACAACAAAAGGAGATCAAGGGGATACAAATTGGAAAGGAAGAAGTCAAAATATAACTTTTTGCAGAAGGTATGATAGTATATATAAGTGACCCTAAAAATTCCATCAGAGAACTCCTAAGCCTGATAAACAGCTTTAGTGAAGTAGCTGAATATAAAATTAACTCAAACAAGTCAATGGCCTTCCTGTACAGAAAGGATAAACAGGCTGAGGAAGAAATTAGGGAAACAACACACTTAATAGTCACAAACAAAATAAAATACCTTGGCATGACTCTAACTAAGGAAGTGAAAGATCTGTATGATAAGAACTTCAAGTCTCTGAAGAAAGAAATTAAAGAAGATCTCTGAAGATGGAAAGATCTCCCATGCTCATGGATTGGCAGGATCAATATAGTAAAAATGGTTATCTTGCCAAAATCAATCTACAGATTCAATGCAATCCCCATCAAAATTCCAACTCAATTCTTCAACAAATTAGAAAGGGCAATCTGCAAATTCATCTGGAATAACAAAAAAACCTAGGATAGCAAAAACTCTTCTTCAAGGAAAAAAGAACCTCTGGTGGAATCACCATGCCTGACCTAAAGCTGTACTACAGAGCAATTGTGATAAAAACTACATGGTACTGGTATAGTGACAGACCAGTAAACCAATGGAATAGAATTGAAGAGCCAGAAATGAACCCACACACCTATGGTCACTTGATCTTTGACAAAGGAGCAAAAACCACCCAGTGGAAAAAAATGGTGCTGGCACAATTGGTCGTTATCATGTAGAAGAATGCGAATTGATTCATTCCTATCTCCTTGTACTAAGGTCAGATCTAAGTGGATTAAGGAACTCCACATAATACCAGAGACACTGAAACTTATTGAGGAGAAAGTGGGGAAAACCCTCGAAGATATGGGTACAGGGGAAAAATTCCTGAGTAGAACAGCAATAGCTTGTACTGTAAGATCGAGAATCAACAAATGGGACCTCATGAAACTGCAAAGCTTCTGCAAGGCAAAAGACACTGTCAATAAGACAAAAAGGACACCAACAGATTGGGAAAGGATCTTTATCTATCCTAAATCGGATAGGGGACTAAAATCCAATATATATAAAGAACTCAAGAAGGTGGACTCCAGAAAATCAAATAACCCCAATAAAAAATGGGGCTCAGAGCTAAACAAAGAATTCTCACCTGAGGAATACTGAATGGCTGAGAAGCACCTGAAACATGTTCAAAATCCTTAATCATCAGGGAAATGCAAATCAAAACAACCCAGAGATTACACTTCACACCAGTCAGAATGGCTATAATCAAAAACTCAGGTGACAGCAGATGCTGGCAAGGATGTGGAGAAAGAGAAACACTCCTCCATTGTTGGTGAGATTGCAAGCTTATACAGCCACTCTGGAAATCAGTCTGGCAGTTCCTCAGAAACCTGGACATATTACTACCAGAGGATCCAGCAATACCTCTCCTGGACATATATCCAGAAGATGTTCCAACCGGTAAGAAGGACACATGCTCCACTATGTTCATAGCAACCTTATTTATAATACCCAGAAGCTGATAAGAACCCAGATGCCCCTCAACAGAGGAATGGATACAGAAAATGTGGTACATTTACACAATGGAGTACTACTCAGCTATTAAAAAGAATGAATTTATGAAATTCCTAGGCAAATGGATGGACCTGGAGGGCATCATCTTGAGTGAGGTAACACAATCACAAAGGAACTCACACAATATGTATTCACTGATAAGTGGATATTAGCCCAAAACTTAGGATACCCAAGATATAAGATACAATTTGCTAAACGCATGAAACTCAAGAAGAATGAAGACCAAAGTGTGGACACTTTGCCCCTTCTTAGAATTGGGAACAAAATACCCATGGAAGGAGTTACAGAGACAAAGTTTGGAGCTGAGATGAAAAGATGGACCATTTAGAAATTGCCATATCCGGGGATCCATCCTGTAATCAGATTCCAAACTCTGACATCATTGCATACACTAGCAAGATTTTTCTAAAAGGACCCAGATATGGCTGTCTCTTGTGAGACTATGCTGGGTCCTTTCAAACACAGAAGTGGATGCTCACAGTCAGCTATTGGATGGATCACAGGGCCCCCAATGGAGAAGCTAGGAAAAGTACTCAAGGAGTTGAAGGGATCTGCAATCCTATAGGTGGAACAACAATATGAACTAACCAATACCCCCCTGGAGCTCGTGTCTCTAGCTGCATAAGAATCAGAAAATGGCCTAGTAGGCCATCAGTGGAAAGAGAGGCCCATTTGTTGGGCAAACTTTATATGCCTAAATTCAAGGGAATGCCAGGGCCAAGAAGTGGGAGTGGGTGGGTAGGGGAGTGGGTGGGGGAGCTTGTGGGGTACTTTTTGGATAGCATTGGAAATGTAATTGCAATAAATACCCAATTAAAAATATGGTAAAAAAAAAAAGAATCTTCTAAAAATCCCATCTTATAAATGTTATTGGTTTTGCCCAGTTACAGTTGTCCATCATTGGCTTTTGTTAAGCATCCTAAAGATTTAAATCTGTTCTTCATCTTAATTACCTGTCTGTGCTTATTCAAGATCAGAATCCAGGAACGGAAATAACTCAGGAAAAAGCAAAGGAAGAGCATTTATGAGGAGAATGATAGGGAGAGCACATTCATGGACCAGTGCCCTTTAAGTGAAAATAGAGCTCTTTCACCCAATGCCTCACACTGAGTATAGCAGAAAATGAAAAGTGCCAAAAAAAATAGGAATTTTTCAATTGCCAAAATGATTTTATTTTCTACAAAAGAACACACTCTATCTTAATTGTCTTGCTGATCATACTCAAGATTCAAGGCTAAGACTAAAATGGACATTCTAGATCTTTTTTAGAAAGTAATCACAAATGTATCCATATTAAAGAAAAACTAATATAAGCATCACTAGCACTATAAACATTTGAATTTTAGGAGTTCAGTGAAGATTATCTGTCTTGGTGGCTTCTAAAATGTTATTCAGATCTACCAAGAAAATGAGAGCCAGGAGGGACTCTCCCAGTTTCTATTTTCACATTTTCTTTCCCAATCAGCTAAATAAGATCAGGAGCCTTTTAATCAACAATAAATTTATTTTTGCTATACCAAGAGAAAAAAAAGCACAACAAAGAATCTGGGTTTGCCTATTAGAGTATGTGGGGGTAGTGTGAAGAAGTAATTGTGTATCATAAGTTTTTATAAATCATTTATATTTTTAAAATAATAATAGAATGTCTTAGATACCATTAGTACATATTTGGACAAAATGTTTTTGTGTTTTTCACCTTTGTAGCTCAATATCCTCTGCCTACTGCTACCTTAGTTCCTCCTCTGTATACCTGCCCCTGAGTCTTTCTTTTTCTTTTATACCCCATGTGTCCTTTTGCCCTCTCTACAGTCTTCCTCATTGCCTTATATTACTACTTCTTGGTCTGCTTTCTAGATTTTAGATTTTACCAGTAGGAAATTTGAAGGAAACAGCATTTGAAACACACATTCCCAGCTAAACTTCTTTTTTTTTACAGAGGAAGTGACTAATATCACAGGAAAATATGACTATCAATAGGAAGAGATCAGATTTATGACGAAATACCTAGTGTTGTGGTACTGAAGTCTTCACTGTGGCTCCAGGATGACATGGAAAAGGAAACAAAAACAAAAATCAAATAAAACTTATGTTTACTAAGAAATCATATTCATGCTTAAACTTGAATTTATTTATTTGAATTTAACTGAAACAAAAAGTAGTTACATCACTTCCCCAGCCCTACCTGCCCCCTTTCCTCAAAGTAATGCACCTCTTTTTTTAATTCTTGACATACACACACATATACATAAACATACACACAAGTACTCACATACATACACACTTAGATACATATCTGAATACATAAATACTATATATTCAGACCATATAATATTACACACACACACATACACACATATACACACATATACATACACATATATAATATCAGGGATGGCTGCCTGATATTGGATAACTGGGGACTCTTCTCTAGGGAAGACTGTTACAGGCTTTATTTGATTTCAAACCACCTTTCTCTCCATAGGTTTTGTCACTATTTTGAATCAGATCTTCACTTCATGCCTATATTTTTGTGATGTTTTTCTTTACTGACTCTATACTTTCATTATCCTCTTCTTCTGTATGTAATGATGATGGATTAATTTCTTGCTACTGATCTCTTAGTTCTTATTCTGTTGAACTCTATACTCTGTCTAATTTGAAATGCTCTTCCTCTCTGACTGTACTAATGCAACTCTTTGGGTTTATCTCTCCTTTGAATTTCTTAAACTTCCCAGAGTTCTAAGATATCTATACCCCTTGTTATATATTTCATTTTATTCAATATTGGTGATGTTTTGAAAGTAATAAATAATATATTATATGCTACAAATAAACTTAGCCACACAATATATAGTAAAACTATTAACTTACTGTAAAAATTATTTTCCTCAAAATAGATAATGTTGATTTTGATTAAATTATACAAATGTAGCTGAATGTTTAACCATTATCATTGAAGTAATTGTTTTTATCTTGAGAATTATGGATCATTTTGTCCCATTGCTATTTTTACCAATTCAATTATTCAGCATTAAAATTGTTCTAATTTTAAACCATCATTGTTTGCTTTGGTACAACATTGCATTTAATATTTTTCTACCTAATTTTCTACTTAAAATTTTAAAGTAAAGGCTTGACAAATCTCAATGGTAGAATACTTGTCTAACATGAATAGGGACCCTGGCTTTAATCTGTACTGCTGAGAAAAGGCTGAAAAGTAAAATATATATATGATATTAAAAGCTTTTCTAGTTACTAGTTTTGTATTATCTTATGCATAAAACATAGGAATCTTTAGTGAGTGTATTGGCATTGTGAACAAGGTCAGGTCTTCAACACAATGCCCCTTGCCACTTTTGTACAGTAAGACTTCATTCCTGAGAGCTTTTAATGACTCAGATATAATTTGAAATACTATGAAAAGCTTTTGTTGTACCATGTAATAATATATGTGGTCTCTACTTGTAAACAGGATCACAAAAAAAAAGCTTCTAGGAACTCTTTGGCAATACTTGGCAGTGATGAAGTAGTTCATCATATGATTAAGATTTATACTCCTTATAACATATGTTTAGATTGGCATTGAATCATATATATATATATATATATATATATATATATATAGAGAGAGAGAGAGAGAGAGAGAGAGAGAGAGACTCTTATTCCCGTGTCTAAGAATGCATATAAGGAAAAATAGGAGTTGGGAAATCTTCCATCAAAATACCTAGTAAATATTATTGCTCTAGATAGCATAGATGAAAAAGTGATGCCTTTGTCAAAATTAGCCATTTATTTTATGGAAGAAAATTTAGAACAAAGAAAATCACTATTTACCACATAAAAAGAGGAAAAGGGTGCCTCTATAGCCAGATCTATTTACCCCTATGAAGTGACTAGTAGTTTAAACCTATGACAAATTTATTTTTCTGTTTATCAAAAATCCATTTTGTATCTTTTGTGAGTACCCAGAATACAAAGAAATATGACTGTGTCTTTTACTGTGCTTAGTGGTGTTGGATAATGTGATTCTGGCTTCATAGCAGCAAATGAGAGGATAAAAAGATTCTTTGGTGATTACTCTATTTGTATAATTCTAGAGGAAGTCACTCATCTAATAAATAAAACAAGGTTATAAGGCAGAGCAGAAGGTCCAAGGTAGCAAACACAACAGGAAATAGAGAAAACAAGAAGGGTGTAATAACAAAATGATAAAATTCCCCAGAGAGAGAGGGAAAAATGAGAAAAGGAGATATGATACCACCCTAAGAACAATGGGGATTTTTTTTTATGTAGTCAATTGTAATGTTACATTTAATCCAGGTAATATAAATTATAGTGTTTTTAGTTAATACCTTTGATAAATGAAGTCATTTAAGTACACTATACAGTTTTCACTGGTAAATATCCAATAATAGAGTTTATAACAGTGAATTAATATTCAGTGAGGTTAAATTATTTGCAGAGCATCGTGCAGGTATAAGGGAAACTTTTAGGTTTTAATTCCTTTATGCTCCTTTTCTGAACCAAACTCTAGATGTTACTAAGGTCTCACTGTTTTTTCCACTTGAGCCCTTTTATGTTAAAATCTTGAAAACTAGATAATACATTTTATTTAGTTGTCAGGTTTCCTTCATCTCCTGTGCTCTGTGACATTTTCCAAGACCTTGATAGTGTTATGAAACTGTGGTAAACTTTTTCATAGACTATCTCTGAATTAGGATTTGACTAATGTTCTCCTCACAACTAGACTGAAGTTATAGATCTGGTGAATTGTCACAGACATAAATTTTCTTATGTAGTAATCAATTTCTTATTTATTCATATAAACTCATGTACTTTGGGTTTATTTCTACATGAAAGGTCAGTTATGCATTGTATTATTTTTCTTTTGCTATGATAAAACAGCATGACCAAGGAAGCTTACAGTTCCAGTGGGAGATCAGAGTCCATCATCCTCATCATGTTGGGGAAGTAGTAGACATGGTAACTGGTATACCAAGTAGAAAGCTTACATCTTGAAACATAAGTTTACAGTGTAGAGAGAATATTAAATAGCTGACTCTTTGAACTCTCAAAGCCCACCCCAGTGACATATTTATTCCAACAAGAACACAACAAACCTCCCCTAACAGTACAACTTGAAACATCTAATTCAAATCTCCAAATGTAAGAAGGGTTTGATTTATTGTAATGAATACCTATATATCAACATAATTCTTTCTCTATGAAGACAGACATATATGGCATTTTGTCACAAATCACTCTGAAGTTTCAGCTTGGATAAGATTTTTCATTCCCCACGAACAACAAATCTGGAGACCATGTAAGATACAACTAAAAGAAAACTCTGAAAAATGACAGGAAGGAAAAGCAAATCTAAACCCCAAGACTGAAAAAAAGAAGACTGACAGGGGATCTTGCATCTCTACACTAGACAGAAGAATGATAGGCAGTCACAGAATTCCCTGATCTCCAAGTAAGAGAAAAAGGATCCCAGAATGAATACAAGTCTTGAAAGGTGCTGTAAGAAGTAAGTCAGTGGAGGAAAATGAAAGAATAGATTCAGTTTGACCTCAAAACAATTGAGAGTATTTTGCCCTTAAACCCTATGTCTCAATACCCAAGGATCTAAAGATCTGTCATCCCCTTCTGTCCTTCTTGTTTACTGAATGCTTATGGTGCACAGGCATTCATACAGGGAAAACTCCCAAACATAAATTAATGAATAATAAATAAATAAATAAATAAATAAATAAATAAATAAATAATCAGGCTGAGTACATCCTGAATTTGGGAAAAGGTACAAATCAAATGAACCTCAAGAAAGATAAACCCAAAGAAAGTTAAGCCATGATATAAGATGAAATTATGATGTCAAGGTTTTTGAAAAGCTTATATATACTTCCTCTACTGACTTAACTTTACATTTTGCAAAAAATTCAAACTATTTTGATGGTTTACTCTGTATTGTCTGTTTGATTTCATCCTTATATACATGCCATATCTTTTCACGTACAGTGCACTTTATTGACTATACTAGTTATATATTAGACCTATTATTTGTCAATATTATTTTAGCTATTTGAAGGTATATACTTTCCATATTCTAGAATAAGCTTGTCTATATCTACAACAAAATTGTGAGGGAGTTTTGTGGCTCTTGAATTAAGCCTGTAAGCAAATTAATGATGACCTGACACCTTCACTCTGTTGTCTGCCAATGAAAGAGAATGATTATTTAGGTTATATTTGATTTATTTTATCAGCACTTACATGTTTCAGGATATTATTCCTGTATTTGTTAAGAATTTAATTTCATTTAAGTAACAATCAATAGTGTACTGCATGTTTATATTCCAGTTTCTTTGTACCTAGTTTGTTTCTCTAAAGCTGTGACACAACATCAAGACCAAAAACAACTTGAGAAGTAAAGAGGGAAGTCAAGGCAGGGACTCAAGGTAGAAACCTGGAGGGGAATTCACTACATAAAGAGTGATTTCTAGGACAGTGTGGATTATAAAATAAAACCCTGGTAACAACAAAATCTACAATAGAGAAGCAGAATCCATAGAAGAGTCCTGGTTACTTTATTGGCTTCCTTCCAATTTTCTCAGCCTGCTTTATAAAGGACTCAGTGACTCAGGACTAACTGGCCAGGTGTGGCACAGTGAGCTGTGCCCTCTACAACTATCACTAATTAATAAAATGCTCTACAGGCTTACCCATAGGCCAGACATATGGAGACAATTCTAGAAGTTCCTTTTTCCCATATAAACCTGTCTTGGGATAAGTTAACAAAACTGTAAGCAGCACATCTTATGTTCACTATGAGTACATTAAAACAAATTTGAGTTTTTTTTTTCTGAAGGCCTCTTTCATGCCTTACATTCTTAGTAAACAAACAAACTAATGCTTTGGATTTTCTGGTAGCTTCCCTGGGCTCTCCTCATTGACAGTTATATAGTCTGTAAATATAGTCAAATATTCTTCCTTTCTAATATGCATCCCTTTTATTTATTTTCTTACCTGTTGCAGTTACAATATCTCTCTTTAATGATGAAAAACAACATATTCAAGGTTCTTGACATAAATTTTAGCTACTCTATGAAAATTAACTCAAATGGATATTCTGAAAATAACTAAGATCATGACTGTTCTTAGAATGACAAAGATACTGAAATAGTGAAAGGTTATTTGCTTCCATGTTTAGGAACAGAAGGTGAATAGCATCTAAACACATGTACCCATTATTAAAATGGCCACAAACGGGAAATGTTTTTGTGATGGACTTTATCTGTATCTTGATGTGGTTATAGCTATATAAACTATCAGGTATTAAATTATGTAAACTGAACACACACACAAGTATAATTAAAGCTGGGTAACTATGATTAAGATCTCCAAATTATGCTAATGTAAAAATTTGGCTGTGATATTTTCCTACAGTGTTTGAGATGATTATAACTGAGACAAGCTAATAAAGCCCAAAAGGAATTGATATATTATTGCTTAAAACTGCAGGTGAAGCTGAACTGGGTGGCACACATCTGTAATTTCATCACGTGGGAAGCAAGGGTGCCATTACCTTGAGACCAGCCAAGTCTATATGTAGAGAGAGTGAGTTCCAGAACAGCCAGGACTACACAATGAAAACCTGTCAACAACAAAATCTACATGTGAATCTAGAGTAATTCCATAAAACATTAAAATGAAAATCAGTTTACCCTGTTGATTTACTTGTCAACTTTCCAGACTAAGTCCACTGATGTTTCTATTGCTTACCTTTTTTTATTACTGTACCCTTGAAATTTTTTCAAACATTTAGAACTTTCTTGCATGTTGTTCAATTATCTCTGTTACTTTTTACTAAACTTTAAAATAATTATGTCAATCTGTAACTTTAACTACTTAAATTGGAATTGTATTAAAACTTTTAATAACTTTCATAAAAAATACATTCTACTTAAGTTCTTTTTCTTCAGCAGTATTTTCTGACATGTATGCAAGTGATTTATTTTTGTGTATTTATCTTTAACCTGACATTTTATAAAACTCTTTAATGCTAAAAGGTTTTCTGTTGATTTTCTTAGGTTAAGTATGTTTCTTCAGGAAACATTTTTTTCTCTGATTTTCTGAAAGTTTTGCCTGTTAGGTTGGTTATCTGTCTTATTAAGCTTTTATATTACCTGGGACATTCATAAAAGTAGAACATAAGGCCAGGAGTAAATGTCAAGAGATGATGCAGAAATGAGAGCTCACCTGGAATAAAGTGGAACCAGAATAATTATGCCCTAATTCCTGTCTACCACATAGAGGGTCTAGTGTCTACCATGCAATAATCATGGGAAGGACCCCAGAACACTGGGAAAGAAGGTGGCAAATTAGTATCTGTAGATCAAGAAAATCCTTCGGTACATAATTGTGGGTGCTGGCATTTTAACATTAAACATGGGCATGTCACCAGCAGCATCTTCTTGAGGTGGCTTCTCTACATTCTTCTCTTCCCTCACTCACTCCTTGTAAGAATCACACACTAACTGCCCCTTTCTCTCCTCTGCTACTTATTCAGAGAACAGTTTGGTGAGTCATGCACAACAAAAAAGGGTGGGCTATTATCCTTTGGAATTCAAGAGCACTTGTCTATGACTGAATGTTCAGGATACATTCTCATTGCTGACAAGCTAGTCCTAGGCAACATATCTTCCGATAGCATGCTGCATTGATATTTTATTAAGTAATGAAAAGAGAGACTTCCACTTGGAATGAGAGCCCTAGTGAAAGCTCAAATGGGTATTCTTCAATTCTCTCCCTGTGTCTTTCCTCTGTCTGTAATTTGTGGTCTGACCCCTGTTTGCTGTCAGCTTTATGTGTGTCACCTGTACTGTCCTGATTGCCAGTCAGTGTTGCCTGTTTGCCCCTAAGAAAGGACTTTGCTCTATATTTTCTGAACAGCATAATAAATAAGGAATGATTGTTTATGGGATGGATCCCCCGGGTGGGACAGTCTCTGGAAGGTCCTTCCTTCAGTTTCAGCTCTGAACTTTGTCTCTGTAACTCCTTCCATGGTATTTTGTTCCCCATTCTAAGGAGGAACGAAGTATCCATACTTTGGTCTTCCTTCTTGAGTTTCATTTGTTTTGCAAATTGTATCTTGGGTATTCTAAGTTTCTGGGCTAATATCCACTTATCAGTGAGTGCATATCATGTGTTTTCTTTTGTGGTTGCAGGAGGGTATAGGGGACTTTCGGGGTAGCATTTGAAATGTAAATGAAGAAAATATCTAATAAAAATAAAAAATAAATAAGGTATAAGAAAGGAATGACAATTTTTTTCCAGAAATGTGTTTTTCCAGAGTTTATAAGAGAAGTTACTTTACTGCCCACAACTGACCCAGAATGCCACTCAAAATCAAACACAGGTTATTAACCTATACTTACATGTGGCTTCCATCATTTATGGTATTTTTCTTTGGTTTGTTTAACATTGCTTTCAACCTGTTAGCTGCTATCAGCAAGTAACCATCACAATGTAAATACGAACATACGTGGAAAAGTATATAGTTTAAGATTAAAGCTATGCATTTAGTTTAGGTTATAAAAGCTGACTACATGAGAAGTTTAAGACATGGTAAGGTTGATTACATTGTTTTCTTAAGACAGGTTAATCTTAAACAGGCTGAATACACAACAACATAGTAGGTTACATACATACATTTAAATGATCTCAGGGAATATTTTTAACTTAGTTGTAAGATCTGGCAAAGGTTTAGTCTCCTCAAAAACAAGAGATATTTTCATAAAAAATATATTAAATAACATACCATTTTATTTAATCTAAACATACAAATGATTAAAAAATAGCTGCAGACGGCCAAGGCTGGGACTACAACCATAAGAGAATGATTTGGAGTATAGCTTTCGTCTGCAGTGGTAACTTTCTGCTTCTGACAGGAGATACTGGATGACATGCCATACATGTAGTTAGTTAGTCGGGGAGTAACAACTTCAGAGAATTATTAACTATCTCCCTTCAACTGAAGCTTCAGATATTGACATATTTTTCATGATCTTGACAAGCCATAAGGTAAAAAACAAACTGTTTTTATAGCACATCTTTAATTAAAATAGAACCATATCACTTTCCTTCTCTCCTTTTGAGATTATCATGGTTAAGAATATTCCAAAGCCATAATTCTCAACTTTTCATGGGCCATCAGACTACAGAAACAACAGACTTCTACGTACAAAATTAGAATTTCTCTAGGAATTTCATGCTGTGAAGCAGAGGAAAAGACTGAGACCCTGGGGATAAAACAGAGGAGGGGCTTGTTTCTTGGAAAAATTTGCAACTTTTCAAGAGACTTGAAGGACAGACTGGATCTGCAACAATTATTACCAGAAAAATTAGGGAGCCTCACATTGCATGTTGCTGGGGAAATTGGAGTTCCTACTTTGTGTACTTAGTCTCATTAACAAAATGATTTAAAAAAGGATTTAGTAGGAAGCTCAAGGACAATTTTATTAGAAATTAACAGACAAAAGCAGAACTGGCAATCTGTAGAACTCACAAGCTGCTGGTAAAGTCTTTCATTACCTCTAAAACTTTGCACTGCCCACAGAATTATTCATAAATACTCACAACAGCCCAAATCTCTGAACACTCAATGGCTTTTCTAGTCCAAGTTCCCAAGTACTTCTATAATCTTTGCCCAAACCCATGGTCAGGCTCATCACAACAAAGCCCTACAGAGAGATACCAAGTTCTATCTTAATTAAAGTTTCTATTGCTGACCAATGCAACACCATGACAAAAAGCAACTTAGGAAAAAAAAAAAAAAGGTTTGTTTCATCTTACAGTTTTCAATCAGGCAGGAACTGAAGCAGAAGTCCTGGAAGAATGCACTACTGCTTTGCTTGCCATGGCTTGCTCAGCTTGCTTTCTTGTACTACCAAGTACCACTCTCAGTGAGCTGGACCTTCCACCACACATAAATAATAAATCAAGAAAATGCCACCATAAGCTTGCCTACAGATCAATCTGGAGGGAACACTTTCTCAGCTAGCAGTACCTCTTCTCAAATGAACCTAGTTTATGTCAACCTAACAACAACAACAAAAAGATATAGCTAGGACAAAAGGAAGTTTCACTAGGAAGGATCACTTTGTGGACTAAAGTTTTAGTAATTCCTTCAGGCATAGCAGGGTCTTGTTTAACCAAAAAAAAAAAAAAAAAAAAAAAGATAACAAGAGACTAGGAATCCTTTCTTCTGGCACTCCCTAAACTGCTGTTTTCTGGGTTAAATCTCAGTTTTTTAAGAGAGAAGAAGAAATGTTTCAAAAATATAATAACCTTTTCTTTCCTTTGGAAAGAGGAATAGCCTTTCTTTCCCCTGCTTTTCTCTATTACTTGTATAGTTTCCTTACTGAAGACAAGTGACAAAGTCTGCCAGGCTTGTTGGGGGGTCAGCACTTTCACACATACCAGGCCACCACCATATCTATCTATCTATCTATCTATCTATCTATCTATCTATCTATCTATCATCTGTTTGTCTATCTAAGATAATAAGATATAATTCCTCATATAATGAAGTATTATCTTTAAATACTTGTAAACAAAGCCAAATATACTTTGCTTTTAAGCATGAAGCATTTAGGAAGCAAATCCCCTTGAGAGTAAAAAGCACACTATTTGAATCCCTAATGATAGATGGCTATGATATGATGGTGAAGCTGGTGAAGAAATGTTAATTATGCATTGCATGCAGAGATCACCACTGCTCTTGTCCTTTGAAACTGGAACAGTAGCTGTGACCAATTTTATTAACAATTACTGAGATTAGGCTGTGTCCTTCCCTTTGTTACTCCATATTACATGAAACAGTGATTTTTTTTTCAAAACTTTATCTTGCTCAGACTCTATTTTACAAGCAGCTTGGGATTTTGAGTATGAAGGATGACTCAATCCCTGGGATGACTTGTAACTGCACCATCTTGTCATAGGTGGGAATCTGAGTTTGGAGGACAGCCATTGCAGTATTGCAAAGGGGCACCCAAAGTATCTAAGTTTTTATATCCTATATCAAGTTATCAGACCAAGAATAAAGTTTATCAATAATAGAAAAAGACTCCTGAAAAACATATGATAGTGAGCAGAGGGGAAAGCATGCACTCTAATGTTCTGGGCCATGACTATATGTCATGTACATGAAGCCCACATTTCCCATGTGTGTATAACTTGGTATTTTCTTGAGCATGATCCATTTGTTGACTAAAGCTCAGGTGAAAAAATGGTTCCAGTTTTTTTCTATCAACTGGCTTCTTCCACATGTTTGTCTTCCTTTAAATTTTAAATTGAATTATTTTATTATATGTGTATGAATGTTTTGCATCATGTATATTCACTAAGTATATGCACCATGTGCATGGCTGGGTCCTGCAGAGATAAGAAGTAAGTGTTAGATTCCCCTGGGCCTGGAGTTGTAGATGGCTGTGAGCCACCATGTGAGTGCTAGGAATCAAACCTGGTCCTCTCAATGGGCAAAAATTATCTTAATTGCTAAAACCAACTCTTCATACCTACTTATATTAATCTTTAAGCTGTTATTTTTCAGTCTCTATTTACTTGCTATACTGTTATCGCACCTCCTACATATCACTGACTGATAAAAACTTATTTCTGGAGGTATAAAAGATGCTACTATATAAATATATTAGGGGAAATTGGGACTTTAGGGTCACATAAGGTTAGGAAAAGTGAATTAGGAAAATTAGGTCCAAGAACTTATCAGATACACCAGATCAAGGAAAGGGTCAATCTCCCTTTCCAAGATCCCATGAAGAGGCAAACAGTATGGAGATGGCAGTGGCTCCCATTGACACCTGAACATAAAGTTCATGCACCAGAGACTAATAGAGAACTCCTAACTGACACAGAAACTTTATCTTGGCTCTGTTCTCATTATTGACATGGCCTACTCAAATCTCTATTTACTTACCTTCCTGTTTGGCCATCTGGTCCTGCCATTTTATTCATTCATCTGCTTAATAAGTCCCTGTACTTGGTCTTATGCTTCTTTCGACCTTGCTCAACTCTGATCCTGCAGCATGATTCTACAGGCAACTGTCAGCAGCACATAGCTTCTCTAAATGTTTCTTCACTTCAGTTAGATTCCATGATCTTCTCAGTACATAGATCTTTCCTTCCCTATCAGCTTCCTAGCATTGGTCCTTCAGGACTCTTTGAAACTCTTTGATTCTTTAACCCTTCACAGCTGTTTATTAATATAAATACACACACAAACACATGCACATAAAAAAGCACACACACACACATATATACATACCTACACACACACACACACACACACACACATATATATATATATATATATATATATATATATATATACATACATACCTACACACACACACATATATATATATATATATATACATATATATATATATACCTACATATACATACCTATATATTTACTTTGTGATATATATGTGTGTGTGTGTACATGTGTGTATGTATGTATGTATGTATGTATGTACTGTGTGATCTGAGACATAGCATTAGTTAAGAGTGGAATAAAGGAAGCTGTATTTTTCGGGGGGGCTAGAACTATAGAGAAAAATGAGAGTATATGGCATATGTTTGTCATTGAAACTGCCCTATTTTGTGAATTTATTATACTATGATTTCTGATATTGCAGAAGGACACAAATGTGTCCATTATATATACTGAAATAGTGTACACAGGACAGACAACAGTGAGCCCCAGAAGATGATGTAAATATTGTTTGCCTCAGGTAGGAGCTAAATTTTTAATTAAAATCTTCAAAATAAATAAAATTTAAGGGAAGCAAAATGGCTCATAGGACAAAGACACTTGCCATCAAACCTGACAACTAGAATTAGATCCCTGGAAAATACACAATGGAATGAGAGAATGAACTTCTACAAGCTGTTCTTTGACCTCTCCTGGAATTTGTACACATATACACTCTCTGTTTGATGTGCTCTCTCTCTCTCTCTCTATCTCTCTCTCTCTCTCTCTCTCTCTCTCTCTCTCTCTCTCTCTCTCTCTCACACACACACACACACACACACACACACATACACAAATAAATAAATGAAACAGAATTTAAATTAAGTAAAATAAGATTATATAATTGAAATATCAGTTTCACCCTTCTGACTGATCTGATTCTTATGTGTAGTCACTCATCTCTATACAGAAAATTGAAGAGACATATCAATTGTCACTTTACAGACATAATATATCTGTGGAAAAGTAAGAATTTTAAATTATACTTGAAGCTAGGGAAAGCTCAGTAGTTAATAATACTTGCTGTTCTGGGTTCTGTTTTAGGCACCTACATGGTAACATACAAACATTCACAACTCTTGTTATTGCAGATCTGATGTCTTCTTCTAGCTTCTACTTGAACCAGGAGTACAAGTGGTACTCAGACATACACATAGGTGTCCATACACTTAAAATTTTACATTTAGACTACATTTGTACTTGCTGCACTTACAACTGATATTAAAATACAAGGGCATCTGGCAAACAAAATATAGCTTTCAAACCAATGCCTGCTCTGGAAAATAACTTCATGGAATTTAATATGCCTTAAAGTATCATAAAAAAATAATAGGAACTGATTTATAAAACAATGAGAGACTATTTTATATATTACCTTATTTTCCTCACTAAAGTAGCTATGAAACTTAGTAGAAAATAAAGACCCAATCAAGAGTAAGTACTTTTGCATTGGACTAGCCCTGAGAAACTTATGAATGACATCTTATGATATTGCAGGTAAAATGGGGAAGAAAGAAATCTTCTTATGCTGGTTCCCAAGCCAAGGCTGACACTAAACATTCATATATGGCAAAAACAAAAATAAAGTAAAACAGTATATGTTTGTTTTACTATTTTAGTGATTGAAGGAAAGAGATTTATTATGACAAAGAGCCAGTCCGACCTTTAGAAGGGTCCAAAGTGGTCCTGGAAATGTTGCTTCTTTGAGTAAAAAAAAAAAAAGGGCAAGGAAAGTTCTAGAAAGATTTTCACTTAAAATAGGTTGTTTCAGTAATTAGAATACATACTTTCACTTTTAAACCTGAAACAACATGATATCCCAAGGGACATTTCTCTTCTTTTGTGATGTCAGGAATTGAACCTATGGTCTTGAGTATATGAAGCACTTAGCCACATTCTAGGGCATGACTCCATTGGTCTTTATCTTGAAATAATTTGAAATGGCTCCAATGCATCAGGGAGGTCTCTATGAACAGCTTGAGCTCAAAAAACGTCCAGGCACCAGAAAGAACAGAAAATAATCTAGGAAATAAGGACTTCCAGAAGTCATTGCATTTTCCTTCCAAACATTCCTTCCAAGCAGAGTTTTAAGATCTAATGTTGCGAAAGTGATTGTGTAACTTGTGTAACTGCAGATATTGATAGCCAAATATAGCTATAATGCATACTTCAAAATTTTTCAATCATATCAGAACCTCACTTAACAGAATGGTCTTTTTAACTTTTAAGAATTTCCAGCTTAAGCTCAAGAACTATAGAGGAGCTAATTGAGACCATTAAAATCTAGTTCTATAACTGAAAAATTTTGCAGTCTGGTTCTTATTCTCATTATAAGGACTTTTTTTTTTCATTTATAAATCAATAGTGTGCCACTTCTTAATCATTTGGAGATCAATATGAAATAACGAAAGCAACTCTAAAACAACGATTTAGCAATAAATTTTCATCTGAACTGAAATTGGAGCAAATTGATTATATTCAAGTCTCAGCAGCCTCACCCACTATGTCTTACCACATTAAACCATTGCTATTATATTTAACACTATATAGGATGACAGAACAAGGTTTAAAAAATCCCCCCTGCTTTTATGAAAGCCAGATGGGGAGAGTTTAGTGGTAAATACATGTTCAAGAAACTTATTGCTGTAAATTGCAGAAGGGATAAGTTATTTGGGAGAAGATTAACCCTGTCAATAATTCATTCTGCCATTATAGGCAGCAGTAAAGTTCTGTAGAGCCAGTTAATAACACTGAAAGTAATTGTGCTGTTGATAGTAACAACATAGAAATACATTGTTTTAAATTCTTCTACTATGAGGGAAAATGTGGTAAATTAACCTATGTAGCTATAAGCTTTGTTAACCACTTCAATAAGGCTAAGGATGTGTCAATAATGTTACATGTTACTGGTTTGTAAATACTATTGTCTTGAGAAATATGACCATATTTACAAAGTTACTTTAATGACATTCATGATAATTATAAATTAAAAGTGAGTTTATCTAATTGATAGATTGCTGTCTATCTCAGAGTATCTCTACTGAAAACTCAATGAGAATACAATAGTGTGATCCTCAGATGGCACCTTTTCAATGGATCTTTAGTGTATCAGCTATGCAGAAAAAGTCTAGCATATTCATTGAATACAGAGAAATTCAATAAATTAGTCATTGTTAAATCAAATTAAAATTAGAGTATTATGCAAGTACTTTTAAGAAAACACTTAACATGATAAATGATAGCTACCATGAGTCCTGTTCCTTAAGTGTGATGTTTTCTACAACTTGCCTCTCTAGACTCAATGCAGTTAAATGATAAAGATTCTATAATCACTACAAGTGATAAAACTTGCTGACCTTGATGATAATACAGAACTGTTCTACAGTATTTTCTCTAAACTAGAAACTTGGGAAGATTTTTTTCCTTGATTCTGAAATTATTAGTAGGAACAAGGAAGTTAATTCATGTAGGAAGAGTCAAAACTACCACTGCTATCCTTTTGGGACTCACCTGCCTCACAGCACATACTGAAGTAAGGCAATGCCTGCATGTGTTGTTTTGTGTAGAAAACTATTTGTGTAGTGGAGAAAGGAAGGCTATGGAGGAAAAAAGTTGATGAGGGTACATTAAAGAACAAGTTATTGTAATAGGCCACTTAGGCTTAACTCTCATCTGATCTGTGGTAGATAGGGGCCTCTCAAGAAACAGAAGTATTGCTTCCAGTTCCCACCTGTGCCAACCAGGAGCAGAGACCCAATCCCACACATCCCAAACCCCAGTTGCAGCTCAAATCCTCAGGTATTCAGACATATCCAGCTTCACAGGTGAGACTTTAAACCCCATCAGAGAACCTATGTACCAGGAACCCTGCCACCTGGGTAAACAGATTCCCACCCAGCCAGTGATCAGAGCACCTACTGGTTCTCACCTATGCAGGCAAAAATAAAGCCCCGGCATAGAACCATATCTCACACAGTTAACACTCCAGTTGCACCTCAACTCCCCATGATCACTGGATCACAGGAAGGACAGGCTCCAGCAAGAGTCAGGGGGCCAGATAATGCTAGAGATAACTAGATGTTGAGAGGCAAGCTTAAGAACATAAAAAACAAAAAAACAATTTGACTTGACAACATGAGAACCCAGTTCTACCACCACAGCAAGCCCTGGATACCCAAATACACCTTTAAACACGATTCAAATATAAACTTTCATTTCATGAAGATGAGAGAGGACTTTAAGAAGGACATAAATAACTACCTTAAAGAAATACAGAACCCAAGGAAACAAGTAGAAGCATTTAAAGAGGAAAATGCATAAATTCCTTAAAGAAATACAGGAGAACACAATCAGACAGGCGAAGGAATTGAACAAAACCATCCAGGATCTAAAAAAGGAAGAAGAATAATTAAAGAAAACTCACAAGGAGACAGGCCTGTGGATGGAAAACCTCAGAAAGAGAACAGGAGTCAAAGATGTAAGCATCACCGACAGAATACAAGAGATAGAAGAGAGATTCTCAGTAGCAAGAGATACAAAACAAGACATAGACACAATGCTCAAGGAAAATACAAAAAGCAAAAAACTCCTATTTCAAAACATTCAAGAAATACAGAACACAATGAAAAAATTCAACCTGAGAATAGTAGGTATAGAAGAGAGTGTAGATTCCCAAACCAAAGGGCCAGCAAACATCTTCAACAAACTTATAGAAGAAAACTTTCCTAACCTAAAGAAAGAAATGCCCATAAACATAAGATCAGCCTACAGAACACCAAACATATGGAACCAGAAAAGAAATTCCTCCAGTCAAATGATAAGTAAAAAACCAAATGTACACAACAAAGAAAGACTATTGCAAGCAGTAAGGAAAAGGGTCAAGTAACATAGTAGCTATGAAAAGCTTCTATGAAAGCTAGATGATTCTGGGCAGATTTCATACAGACCATAAGAGAACACAAATGCCAGCCCAGGCTACTATAACCAGTAAAGTTCACAATTACCATAGATGGAAAAACCAAAGGTTTCCAAGAAAAAGCCAAATTTAAACAATATCTTTCAATTAATCCAGCCTTACAGAGGATAATAAAAAGAAAAACCCAACAAAAGGAGGGAGACTATACACCATAAAAGCAAGAAAGTAATCTTCATTCAACAAAGCAAAAAGAAGAGAAACACACAAACACAGTTCCAACTCTAACAACAAAAATAACAGGAAGCAATGATCACTATTTTGTAATCTCTCTTAACATCACTGGACACAATTCCTCAATAAAAAGACACAGACTAACAGACTGGATATGTAAACAGGATCCATCATTTTGCTGTATACAGGAAACATAACTCAGAGTCAAAGATAGTCATTCCTTCAAAGTAAAAGGATGGGAAAAAAACTTTCCAAGTGAATAATTCTAGGAAACAAGCTAGAGTAGCCATCCTAATATCCAACAAAATAGACTTTTAGCTAAAAGTTATCAAAAAAGATGGGGAAGATCACTACATACATGTCAAAGGAAAAATCCACCAAGATGAACACTCAGCTCTCAATATCTGTGCCCCAAATGCAGGGGCACCCACATTGTAAAACAAACTCTACTAAAGCACAAAACACATAGTGACCCTCACACAATAATAATAGGAGATTTTAAGATCCCACTCTCACCAATGGCCAGATCATAGAAACAGAAATTAAACTGAAACACAGTAAAACAAAAAGAAATTATGAACCAAATGAATTTAATAAATATCTACAGAATATTTCACCTTAAAACAAAAGAATGTAACTTCTCAGCGCCTCATGGTCCCTTCTCAAAAATCGGCCATATGCTCAGACACAAAACAAACCTCAACAGATACAAGAACATTGGAATAATCCCATGTATTCTATTAACTACCACAGACTAAGGCTGGTCTTCAATAGTAACAAAAACAACAGGAAACTCACATATACCTGGAAGCTGAACACCTATCTACTCAATGATAACTTGGTCAGGGAAGAAATAAAGGAAGAAATTAAAGACTTTTTTAGAATTCAATGAAAATGAAGACACAACATACCCAAACTTATGGGACACAATGAAAGCTGTACTAAAGAGAAAAACTCATAGCTCTGAGTGCCTCCAAAAAGAAACTAGAGAGAACATACACTGGCAGCTTAACAGCTCATCTGAAAGTTTTAGAACAAAGAGAAGCAAATTCACCCAAGAGGAGTAGAAGGCAGAAAATAATCAAACTCAGAGCTGAAATCAACCAAGTAGAAACAAAAAGAACTATAGAAATAATCAACCAAACCAGGAGCTGTTTTTTTGAGAAAATCAAGAAAGACAAACCTTTAGCCAGACTAACTGGAGAGTACAGAGACAGTATCCAAATTAACAAAATCAGAAATGAAAAGGGAGACACAATAACAAACACTGAGGAAATTAAAATAATCATCAGATCGTACTATAAAAGACTATATTCAACAAAAGTAGAAAACATAGATGAAATGGATGATTTTCTAGACAGATACCAGGTACCAATGTTAAATCAGGATCAGATGAATCATCTAAACAGGCACATAATCTCCAAGGGAATAGATTCAGTCCTAAAAAGTCTCCCAACCAAAAACAAAAATACAAGAAACAAACCCAGAGCTGGATGGTTTGAGTGCAGAATTCTACCAGACCTTCAAAGAAGATATAATACCAACATTCCTCCAACTCTTCAACAAAAGAGAAACTGAAAGAACACTACCAAATTCTTTCTATGAAGCCACTGTTACACTGATACCTTAACCACAAAAAAGATACAACAAAGACAGAAAACTACAGACCAATTTCCCTTATGAATATCAGTGCAAAAATACTTAATAAAATTTTCACAAACTGAATCCAAGAACACATCAAGTGATCATCCACCATAATCAAGTAGGTTTCCTCCCAGGGATGAAGGGAAATCCATCAATGTAATCCAATATATAAACAAACTCAAAGAAAAGAACCATATGATCTCAGTAGATGTGGGAAAAGCTTTTGACAAAATACAACACCCATTCATGTTAAAAGTATTAGACAGATCAGGAATTCAAAGTGCATACCTAAATATAATAAAAGCAATATAGAGCAAACCGATTAGCCAACATCAAAACTAAATAGGGAGAAACTCAAAACAACCCCATTAAAATCAGGGACTAGACAAGGCTTGCCCACTTTCTCCCTAATTATTCAATATAGCACTTCAAGTTCTAGCCAGAGCAATTAAGCAACAGAAAGAGATCAAAGGGATACAAATTGGGGAGGAGGAAGCCAAGTTATTACTATTTGCAGATAATATGATACTATGCATACTTAACCCCAGAACTTATACCAGAGAGCTCCTACAGCTGAGAAACAATGTCAGCAAAGTGATTGGATAAAAAATGATCTCAAACAAATCAGAAGCCTTCTTCTCCTCAAAGGATAAAAGGGATGGGAAATAAATTAGGTAAATGAAACCCTTTAAAATAGTCATAAATAATATAAAATATCTTGGCTTGACTGCAACCAAACAAGTAAAAGATCTGTATGCCAAGACCTCCAAGTCTCTGAAGAAAAATCAAAGAAGACCTCAGAATATGGAAAGATCTCCCATGCTCATGGATTGGTAGGATTAATAGAGTAAATATGGCCATGTTACCAAAAGCAATCTACAGATTCAATACAATCCCCATCAAAAGTCCAACTTCTATGGAGCTAGAAAGAGCATCTCAAAATCATTTGGAATAACAAAACAAACAAAAAATAAAACTAGGATAATGAAAACTATTCTCAACAACAAATAAAATTCTGGTCGGCCATCTTGTGGGAAGAGCTAAAGCAGGCGCTTTTGGCTCGGCTTGGTCCACTGCAATCCGTGGAGGAACGCGCCGCAGAGCCACCATCATGGCTGGGCACCTACAGGAAGGCTTCGGCTGCGTGGTCACCAAACGATTCCACCAGCTATTTGATGACAAATAGGACCCTTTTGAGGTACTGAAGGCAGCAGAGAACAAGAAAAAAGAAGCCTGGCAGGGGCGGCGTTGGGGCCCCTGGGCCAAGAGCGTGGCTCAGGCCACGGCCCAGACCAACTCCAATGCGGAGGGCAAACAGTTGCATAAAGAGTCCCAGAAAGACCGCAAGAACCCGATGCCCCTCCCCCAGCGTTGGCGTGGCCCACAAAAAGGACGAAACACAGCCGCAGATGGCGCTTAAGAAAGAAGGAATAAGGGGAATTGGAAGAAGACCTGATCAACAACTTCAGGGTGATGGGAAAATAATTGATAGGAGAGCAGAAAGGCGACCACCCCATGAAAGAAGATTTGAAAAGCCACTTGAAGAAAAAGTGGCCTGAAGCATGAGGACAAACTGGGAGGTGGCGGATCTCACAACTGGGGAACTGTCAAAGATGAATTAACTGATTTGGATCAATCAAATGTGACTGAGGAAACACCTGAAGGTGAAGAGCACCCTGTGGCAGATACTGAAAATAAGGAGAACGAAGTTGAAGAGGTTAAGGAAGAGGGTCCAAAAGAGATGACTTTGGATGAATGGAAAGCTATTCAAAATAAAGACCGAGCAAAAGTAGAATTTAATATCCGAAAACCAAATGAAGGTGCTGATGGACAATGGAAAAAGGGATTTCTTCTGCATAAATCAAAAAGTGAAGAGGCTCATGCTGAAGATTCAGTTATGGACCATCATTTCCGGAAGCCAGCAAATGATATAACATCTCAACTGGAGATCAATTTTGGAGACTTAGGCTGCCCAGGATGTGGTGGTAGAGGAGGACGCAGTGGGCATGGGCGTGGTGGATGTCCAAACCAAGGCAGCAGGACTGATAAGTCAAGTGCTTCTGCTCCTAATGTAGATGACCCAGAGGCATTCCCAGCTCTGACCTAACTGGATGCCATAATACAACACTGGTTCCTTTGTGAACCCTCCTGTTCAAAGCTTTTGCTTGCTTAAGGATCTCAAACAACTAAGAATTAAAAAAAAAAAAAAAAAAAAAAAGGACTGTCATTCACACCTAAAGACTGAATTTTATCTGTTTTGAAAACGAACTTCTCTAGCTACACAGAAGTAACAAAATATGTTAGTCAGTTTTGTATTTAGAAATGTATTGGTAGCAGGGATGTTTTCATAATTTTCAGAGATTATGCATTCTTCATGAATACTTTTGTATTGCTGCTTGCAAATATGCATTTCCAAACTTGAAATATAGGTGTGAACAGTGTGTACCAGTAAAAAAAATAAATATAAATAAATAAATAAATAAATAAATAATTGGATAAATAAAATTCTGGGTGAATCACCATCCCTGACTTCATGCTATACTATAGAGCAATAGGGATACAAACTGTTTTAGTACAGAAACAGGCAACTAGATTAATGGAATAAAATTGAAGACCTGGAAATGAACCCACACACATATGGTCACTTGATCATTGTCAAAGGAGCTAAAACCATCCAGTGGATAAAAGACAGTGTTTTCAACAAATGGTGCTGGTTCAACTTGAAGTCAACATGTAGAAGAATACAAATTGATTCATTCTTATCTCCCTGTACAAAGCTCAAGTCAAAGTGGATCAAGGACCTCCACATAAAACCAGATACACTTAATCTAATAGAAGAGTAAGTGAGGAAGAGCCTTTAACACATTGGCACAGGGGAAATTTTCCTGAACAGAACACCAATGGTTATGGTTTAAGAGCAACAATCTACAAATGGGACCTCATAAAATTGAAAATCTGCTGTAAGGCAAAGGACACTGTCAATAAGACAAAATGGCACCCAACAAATTGATAAAAGACCTTTACCAACCTTAAATCCAACAGGGGGCTAATATCCAATATATACAAATAACTCAAGAAGTTAGACTCCAGAGAATTAAGCAACCCTATTAAAATGTGTAGTATAGAGCTAAAAAGAGAATTCTCAGTAGAGGAATCTTGAATGGCTGACAAACACTTAAGAAAAATATTCAACATTCTTAGTCATCAGGGAAATGCAAATCAAAACAACCCTGAGATTCCACCTCACACTAGTCAGAATGGCTAAGATCAAAAATGCAGGTGACAATAGATGTTAGTGAAGATGTGGAGAAAGAGGAACACTCCTCCATGTTGATGGGACTGCAAGCTAGTAAAATTTTGGAAATCAGTCTGGCAGTTCCTGAGAATATTTGAAATAGTTATACCTAAAGGCCCAGCTAAACTGCTCCTGGGTGTATACCCAAAAGATGCTCCATCATATAACAAGGACACATGCTCCTTTATGTTCATAGCAGCCTTATTTGTAACAGCCAGAAGCTGGAAAGAACCCAGAGAAGAATGGATACAAAAAATGTGGTACATATATATAAATGGAGTACTTACACAGTGATTAAAAATGATGACTTCATGAAATTCACAGGCAAATGGATGGGACTAGAAAATATCCTGAGTGAGGTCACCCAGACCAAAACAAAACAAAACAAAACAAAACAAAACAAAACAAAACAAACACACATGTGGTATGTACTCACTAATATGTGGATACTAACCCAAAAGCTCACAATTCCTATGTTACAACTGACAGATCATATGGAGCATAGAAATAAGGAACAGCAGGGGGTTGATGCTTCAGCATTGAGTGGGGAACAGGAAAGTTGTGGAAGATAGAAGGAGAGGGATCAAGGAATAAACAAAGAAGGAGGAAGGAATAAGAATCTGGAGCTGTGAGAAAGGTATACAGGGTCAGCAATAAAAATAGGTAGTAGGGGGATGAGGAACTGTGAATGACCACTGGAGGGTCCCAGACACCAGAGAAATGTGAGGATCTGGGGAGCCAATGGTATTGACTTTAGCAGTAATGTGAAGAGAATGTGGAGATAGAACAGGTGGAGACTGCCTCAGTAGAGAGGTATGACTCCCATCTCAAAATTTTTATAACCCAGAAATGTTCCTGTACAAAGGAAGAACAAGGACAAAAAAAATGGAACAGAGACTGAAGGAAGAGCCAACCAGGGAACAGCCTCTCCTGGGGATACATCATGTCTGCAGACACCAAACCCAACACTGTTGCTGTGGTCAAAAGGCACTTGCAGACAGGAACCAAGTGTGGCAGTTCTTGGGGACGTCTGGCCAGCAACTGACCAATGCAGAGTTGATGTTTGGAGCCAATCATCAGTTTGAACTTAGGGAACATGGGGGTGGGGATGGGGTCGTAGCTGGGAGAACGACTGGAGGAGCAGAGGGGAATTGCAACCCCATTGAAAGAACAGGGTAAACTGGCCTGACCACCCAGTTTCTCCAGAGACTAGACCACCAACCAAGGAGTGTACCTAGAGGGATCTATGGCTCCAGATACATATGTAGCTGAGGACATCCTTGTCCAACAGCAATGGGAGGGAAGGAACTTGGTCCTGGGAGATTTGATGCTCCAGAGCAGGGGTGGTGCTGGAGTGGTGGAGAGAGTCCTGTGGGTGGGTAATGAAGCACTCTCATACAGGCAAAAGAGAGAGGTGGAGGGCAGATGTAGAATGGGGGTGATGGAGGGGTAACTGAGAAGCAGGATATCATGGGATGGGGGTTGGTGGGGGTAACCAGGAAGTGAGATATCATTTGAGATGTAAATGAATGGAATGATTAATAATAATAAAAGGAAAACAACTGAATAGAAGTGTTACCCATATATGTATAGTAACATATACAGACAGGAATTGTAACACTATATGCATGTGTGTTAGATGTATATCTTAAACCATTATAACATATACTTCTCATATAGTCCTCAGCTTGTGATGCTTTAGCTTCCAGCTTCATTTCTGAACCCCTTTCTGAGTTGTAGAGCATGCTAATTTGTCTGTCTGTTTATTAATCCAATCATACATCCTCGTGTATGTCTAGAGACACGTCATGCCATGGAAATTAATTTATGAGATTATGGAGGCTGAGAAATCCTACTGCCAACAATCTAGTACGCCAAAAAAGGTGGTGGTGTATCTTTCAGCCCTCTGGTCCAAAGCCCAAAGAATCATGGATCCCTATGTCGAAAGGTGAGAGATGATTGAAGATAGTTTTCTCAATTGAAGAAGACAATATAAATTGGGCATCCTCCTACAGTTTTTCCTACTTATGCAATCAAGAATTAAATTATGCATACTCAAACTGGCAAGAACCACATTCTTTCCCCAGTCTAATGATTCTAATGTTAATTTTTTGAGAAACAACTTCAAAATACAAATATGCTATCAGTTATCTCTGTGTTCGCATTAGTTCACTGGAGTTGAAACATAAAATTATAAATTACAGAAACTCTTCAGGAAACTATATTAAATATGCTCCTGAATCTTCTTCAGAGGAATAGATAGGGTGACATATTTGTCCATCAAATATGGTTCCTTATTGTTTGAGGGCTATCCTGCTGTGTATTAACTTTCAGCAAATTCTGTGTGCATCTGTATGCACTTAATAAGGCTTCTGTTTTTCACAGAAAACTGTAATGTAAAGAATAAAGGATCCTCAGGTGCTTGAGAAAAAAACATATACAGGAATAATTTCAGATGATTGCCAAAACATTATAAAGCTGGACAACAGTAGCAATTGCTTTATTATATCTTGCTCTTATGCCTTCTTTATCTCTTCTTTATGCAGTCATAAGTGAATATATATTATAGCATGTGATATTAGAATTACTTTTTAACATTCTCTGATCATTGTATATTTAAAGGAGTTGATTTTTAGTTACATAAGTTCCCATTCTCTAGACAATAATCAATGCAGTCAGTTTTGATTCTTTTTTTCAGGCTCAGGATGGCTGTGTGTATCTGAATTTGTATTGGTCAGCTACTGGTAGAACCTCTCAGGGAACAGCCATACCAGGCTCCTGTTAGCAAGCATTTCTTGGCATCAGCAATAGTGTCTGGGTTTGGTGTCTATAGATGGGATGGATCCCTAGGTGCGACAGTGTCTGGATGGCCTTTCCTTCAGTCTCTATGCCTTTTTTTTTGTCCCTATCTTTCCTTTGGACAGGAACATTTCTGGGTTAAGAGATTTAAGATTCATGGGTGGCCCCATACCTCAACTGGGGGCCAAGCCTATCTACTAGAGGTGGTCTGTACATGTTGTGTCTCCCATTTGTTTAGTATTTCAGCTAAAGTTATTGCTGTTGGGTTCTGGGGGGACTCTTGATTCCTGGGAGTCTGGGACTTTCTAGTGGCCACCCCCAGTTATCCATCCCCCACTGCTATATGTTTTTATTCAATTTCCTGACCCTCTCTTGTCCCTTCCAATACCTGAACCTGCCCCCCTTTTCCCTCCCCCTCCTCTTAAGACCTCTGACTCCAAACATCAACTATTTTGCCAAATATCATATCAGCTCAGAAAGATAAGCTGTTTGTCTTCTTAGAAACAATGATATTAATCAATACATATTATATAAACCCCACAATTTATTTAAAATACAGTTTCTGCCTCTTACAGCAAAAGCAAAGACAGTGGCTCCTATTTAAAATTATGGCTCCAAATTAGGCCTATTCAAAATGTCACCTACAGTTGACAATAATTCTGCTACATAGAACCTATTATTAGTGTTTTGTTTAGTGAGGTGCATTAAAGCCACTCAAGTTTTATAACAGTAAGCAAATACATTTGGGCATGGCGAAGTGATCTAAAATAAGAATAGAACATTAAACAACCTGTTCAAAGAAATTCTAGCAGATGGTCTTATTCTCTAGAAACAAGTATATATTTATTATCTCCCCTTTTTACAGCCAACTGGAAACCTCCATAAGCTGAGAATTGGATACTATACTGGATTTAGTTGTACATATACATTATATCCTAATTTAAAGTATATACTCTATGTACTAGCATTTGTCCAATACAAATATACTAATATTTTAGAAAACTTTCAGGTCTTGTATGGCACTTGGATAAAACATGTTCAAAGATTTTAACACATTTTTTTTTTGATAAATGACTAACACTGTTAAAATATTTTAGCATTGAAATAAACTATTTTGATTCTTCTCCATGATAAATAAGTCTACCATTTTGATAATTCTTTTAGAAAGTCTACTTTACAGGGCGTGGTGGTGCACACCTTTGATCCCAGTACTAGGGGAGGCAGAGGCAGTCAGATTTCTGAGTTCGAGGCCAGCCTGGTCTACAGAGTGAGTTTGAGGACAGCCAGGGCTATACAGAGAGAAACCTTGTCTCGAAAAAAAAAATACAAAGAGAGAGAGAGAGAGAGAGAGAGAGAGAGAGAGAGAGAGAGAGAGAGAGAGAGAGAGAAAGAGAGAAGAATGAAAGTCTACTTTAGCTGCATATCTATTTAGCCCTCTTTTAACTTAAAAAACTTTATGGCTACCACAGTTCCCTCTTCAGGACAGAGCCAATGGCTTGGAATGAGACTGCAGATCTTGGATTGGACATTGGTGCCCAGGGAGAAGCCCTTGAACACTAACCAAGCTGAGTTTCCTATGGGAACAGTCAAAGTACACTGTTTGTTCTGGTCCTTTTTGGTCGAGGAGTAATCCAGGGATATCGCCAGGATGATCCCAGCTACCGTTCTTTTCACTCTGGTGGATAAGGCCAGGATGCCTTGGGGATGGACCCTATGATGGAGCATGAAATGGGTGGCCACCACCCTGGTGCTGACTATCCAGTTGATGGGCTGCCTGATCTGGGGCATGCCCAGGACCTCATGGATGGGCTGCCCCCAGGTGATAGCAATCAGCTGGCCTGGTTTGATACTGACCTGTAAATCGTCCTTTAGGTAAGAAAGCTTATAAAAGCCAGTGTGGGTGAATACTTTACTCTGCCTGCAGAACTCCAGAAAGACTTGGTAGGGTGGAAATCTTTTAGGCCTGTTTGTAAATCTGCCACAAAACAGATACATACCTTGGAAGGAGATGTTCATGTGTGGAAGTTTCTTATATTGATGTTTTTGTCACAGCTTTTGCAGCGTTATATTCAGATGAGTAACATTTGTTGTTTTCAACATTAATGGCAGCCTTTCTCTTTATACAGCTGTAGTGTCTGAATGTGCATTGTGATTGGCCTGTAGAGTTGCTGAGAGGGCTCGAGGGGTGGGCTGGTATCTCAGAAAGTGCCTAACACACTAACCAAGCTGAGTTTCCTATGGGAACAGTCGAAGTACACTGTTTGTTCTGGTCCTTTTTGGTCGAGGAGTAACAATACAAATAGATTTGGGGAGTGACTCACGCAGTGAAGAATGCACACGAATTGATCACAAGATGGCATTATCAAACCCTAGCCTGGCTTGTTCTTTGTTTTAATATCTGTAGTGGTGCTGACTTTGCTTGCTTTTATTTTTTGCAGTAACTGTTAGTTTTTAAGTAGTGTTATGTTCTAGTGAACCTGCTACAGCAATTTCTGATTTCTAAGAACTGAGTAATGGTGTAGAACACTAATTCATAATCACTCTAATTGTAATCTGGAGATGTGTAACATTGTGTAGTCTTTTGTATAAATAGACAGATAGAAATGGTCCGATTCGTTTCCTTTTTAATATGCTTAAAATAAGCAGGTGGATCTATTTCATGTTTTTTAACAAAAACTTTATCAGGGATACGTGCGGTAGGGTAAATCAGTAAGAGGTGTTATTTGAGCCTTGTTTTGGACAGTATACCAGTTGCCTTTTATCCCAAAGTTGTTGTAACCTGCTGTGATACAATGCTTCAACAGATGCGGTTATAGAAATGATTCAGAATTAAACTTTTAATTCATTCAAAAAATATTTCATGAATATATTTTAGCTAAATTTTCTCGCTAAGGACCAATCTCAGCTTGAAGATTTCTTACGAGAAAGGGTGTCTGATATTCATGAAACAAATGACTTGAAATCAAATCATAGCTTCAACCTGACAGCTAATGTTCTGCTCCAGACAGCTTTCCAGATTTCTCTTTCTTGATGTTCTGTTCCAGAGAGCTTTCTCTTTCCATTCTCAAAACCCTCTAGATAGATCAGAATCATAGTCTTTTATTTACACATAAATTCAGTCATTATCCCAGGTCCCCTTTTGATTATTCCATGAATCAGCATCCCATAACCTCAGATTCTTAGAAAGAGTAAAAAAGCACAGACAATGAGATAGCTGAGTGGGACCATGCCCTGAAATTAATATTCCTACCATGCCTGAACCTAAATTCCCTCTGGCCTAGGCTGACTTTGAACTCAGAAATTTTCCTGCTTTTGTAAGCATAAACAAACAAACTTGGCTGAATGAAATCTTGCCCAGTGTTCACAACTCCCTAAATCTATGTATTCTTCCTTAGCATATTTCTGACAAGCTGGATCATTGTGAAGCTGCCTCTGACCATTTAGATTTGTGAAGTACTTTTATAATTCATATTGTATCCTTATATTTTGCATAGTTGAGGAATTATATATTTTTGAACTCATGTTTTCAGCATTCTTTCTCACAGCCTCAAGGGTTGTCTTGAAAGTCACAGTATTCTACCGTTTTGCTGAGACATTAAACACACCCTTGCCTCCCAGACTTATCCTCTCTCTGATTATCATAGAATCATTAACCTTGGCAGAAAGGTCATTACTCAAAGGAGGAACAGAAAAATATGTACATTATTATACAAATAAGCCTTATGCCCACAGCAAGCATCGACCCTCATGGAAGCCAACGCCCACCTTGATGGCTCTTTTCCAGGACTGGGAACCAGGTCATTCTGTCTCTTGCATGGCTAAGCTAGACTTATTTTTCTTAAAATAACAGTGAAAAATAGAAAACCTTGAGCATTTTGAGACGTTGATTAATCCCTCTAAAATCAGAGACTGTCACTGTTTCTCTGTTTTCTTGCTTGCACATTAGGTAGGTAAGACACAGAGTAGTTGAGTAAATGAAGAGGAAGATTGTCAGTCTATTTTATGTTAGATTTATTGTTCTTCAGGAAAATATTACTAAATTATAGACTGAACATGTAATATTTTTCAGTCCAGTAAGAATGTAATCAATGAGTAGACAGTCTTAATCAGTACAACTTTGATTTAATCAATTTTCCTAGGATTAACTCTATATGTATATATGTATGTTCAAAAATGAACTAGTAACATATTTTTTCAGACCAGTACTAATTAAAATGAACTAAGATTCTTATATAACTAATGTAAGCATTCATCCCCAATATCAATAAAGAAAGGGATTGACAGATATGGTGAAGTAGAAGTACTTTACCATTCAATGGGGTAGAGAATGTTTCTGGTCATATTTACCTATAAAACATTGTGGCTCTTAATTCTTCACTTCTTTTCATTTTGATGTTTGGTTCTCATTCTTATCCCACATCCATTCTTTTATTGCATTCTCTTCTTCAGAATAATATTTCAGGCTTTGGATACTGTTTAGGGTTCAAGAGCATAGATTAAATCTGAGCTTCAAAAGCCAAACCAACAATAATACAAAACCCACAAACAAAAACCCCCAAGATATCAAGAATAAATGTCCTTTCATTTTTTTTTTTTTGTAAAAAATCTTTTGGAACATTTTATTGAAGTGCAATATGTATACAATAAGTACTCAAACTAAAATGAATATCTCAACATATTGTCATTTTGTTAGTTGTTTGAGATTTTCATAGTTCTATATCACATTTTCCTTTTGTCAAAGCTTAAGAATCATTTTAGAAGAGTTATAGGAAGATAGTAGAGACAGAAGGTAGATGACTACAAAGAATCAGAGTTTTCTGGATATAACAGAATATTTGCACATACAGAGTTTGTGACAACATGCATAAAACCTGTGCAAACAGAACCCAAACCAAATTCCAACATGAAGAGTGGAGGTAGAAATTCCAAACACTAATGATGGAGATATTTTGGCAAATGATCACTGATGAGAGAGGGAAAGGCAGTTTTCTTTAAGGATGTGGCTCCTGGTTGATTTCCAGTACTCAACAAATTATTTTAAACTGAGCATATCTGTATATACAAACCTCAGATAAGAAAACAAACCATTATCAAAACTCTAAAAGCTTCCAAAAGCTAGAATTGTCCAGTTTGGTCAGTAGCCTCTTTACAAGGAGATGGTATTTTAAAGTCTAACAACTTAGGTTTATTTTCTTTTGAAATTTATTTAAGTAGAACAACACAAGTATTTCCTATGCTTGATTTCTTTTATCCAACATTTGTGAAAAGCAAATTTGGTTTATGCATATTTACAGATTATTTATTCTCCTTGCTGAGTAATAATCAATAGTGCAAACACATTATGGTTTATTTTCATTATTTACTGTTGAAAGACACATTTGGGGAGTTTTGTTATTAGGAGATATTATAAATTACATTTTCACTTTTAGTTATGTTTTATTATTAAGGGATACTATAAATTTTATTTTCATTTTTGCATATGTCTTTTGGCTAATGTGTGTTGGTATTTATTTTGTGCATAGACTTTGGAGCAGAAATACTGGGTCATAAAATGTATGTATGGTCTTGACTACTAGACACTGTAAAAAGAGGCTTCCAAAAATATTGTATTAATTTACACTCCTAATCTAGTATTTAGAGGGTTTTTGTTGCCCTCCATTCTTGATTAGAGGTCAAAAATTTCAGATTATCAGCCCAAATGAATTGTTTTTGGGTGGGAAATACTAAAAATTCTGGCCAAAAGACAAGCTTCTGATATTTTTAAAACAAATATTTTAAGCCTGAGAACTAGAGGAAATAGATAACTGAAATCCAGTAATGTGACAGAAGACTCAATCAGGGTATGGGACTTTTGCCAAGAGTCAAGTCTCTTAGAAGCTAAGCTTGGTCAGAAAAGGGAATTTGAATTGAAAAAAAAGGAGAAAAAATTCTCAAATATGTACTCTGGTATGGTCATATCACATATCCATGAGAATGCAGAAACAGAATATGCTTTGTCCTTAATTTTTCCCCTGGCATTTGATAGCTGTATAGAAAAGTAAAACTCCCAAGTGAGATCAAATCATTTTTTTCTACATTGATATAAAGCACCACAGGGCTTTGTTCCACTTCCGAATCTCAAAAAGCTTCTTGGCATGCATGACAACAAATGTCATTCATTGTTGTCACTTTTCATTCCTGGGTTCACTATAGGAGACATCAGTGTTAAACAGAAACAGACACTACTAACTACAGCTACAAGAAATCCTATTCAACTTGCCATATAAACCAGGAACTAGAGTCAGAGTCAAAGCCAGCATGACATATCCACTATCAAAATCCCTCATTTTTATTGGATATTTTATTAATTTACACCTCAAATACTAGCCCCCTTCACAGTCACCCCTTTGCAAATCCCCTATCCCACCCCCCTTACCCTGCTTCTATGAGGATACTCCCCCATCCACCAACTCACTCCTGCATCACAGTCCTAGCATTCCTCTGCACTGGGGCATCAAGCCTTCACAGGACCAAGGGCCTCCCCTCCCATTGATGCAAAATAATGCCCCTTCAGTTCCTTCAATCATTTCTCCAACTCTTCCACTGGGGTCCCTGTTCTCTGTCTGATGGTTGACTGTGAGCATCTCCACTTGTATTTGTCAGGATCTGGAGGAGCCTTTCAGGAAACAGCTATAACAGGCTCCTGTCAGCAAGTACTTCTTGGCATTCACAATAGTGTCTGGGTTTGGTGTCTGAATATAGGATGGATCCCCAGGTAACAGTCTCTGAATAGCCTTTTATTCAGTCTCTGCTCCACTCTTTGTCACTGTATTTCCTTTAGATGGGAGCAATTCTGGGTTAAAATTTTGAATAGGTGTGTGTGGCCCCATCCCTTAACCAGGGGCCATGTCTAACCTCTGGACTCAGTCTCGACAGGTTCTCCTTCCATTTTGTGGGGTATTTCAACCCATGTCACCCTTGTGGTATCCTGGGAGGCTCTTACTTTCCTGGCCTATGAGACTTTCTGGTTGCTACCCTAAGCTCCCCATCCTCCATTGTTACACACCTCTGTACAATTTGTTGACCTTCTGTATATCTCCTCCATCTCCTCCCATACCTGTTTCTTCCCATCTTTTCCCCCTACCCCTCTTCTTTTCCTCCCAATTCCCTCCTACCCTCTACTTCCCTGGATTATCTTGTTACTACTTCTAAGAAGCACTGAAGCATCTATTTTTTGGTCTTCCTTCCTCTTGATCTTCATGTAGTCTGTGAGTTGTATTATGGGTAATCCATGTTCTTTGCCTAATATTCACTTATCAGTGAGTACATACCATTTATGTTCCTTTGTGACTGAGTTACCTCACTCAGGATAATGTTTTCTAGATTCCTCATTTTCTAGACTGGTTTCTATGTGATTCTTCCAGGTATGTTTAGAACAGAGAAATGCCTTCCTTCAACTGAGAGTTTGTCTTGTTTTACTCACTAGCTCAGTATTCTTTTACTCATTTGTTCATTCAACAACGTGCCATATAAGTAGGGTACAAAGCACCAAGGGTAAAATGGCAACATCACCAGACTTGGCCCCTGTATCCATAGAATCTAGAATTTGTAAGGAGCATGTGTGTGAAATATGAACTACAAATCATAAAATGTTACAAATCAAAAAAAAAAAAAAAACAAAAACAAAAACAAAATTATCTCAGCATACAGTATGGTATAACTATACTGAGTACCCAAACTAGAAATAGACAGGAAGCTTACTGTGTGGGTATGGAAACATAGCCAGATAATAAATGCATTCAAGAAAAGCTGACCCACAAAACAACCCTGAGATTCCACCTCACACCAGTCAGAATGGTTAAGATAAGAAACTCAAGTGGCAGCCGGGCGTGGTGGCGCTCCCCTTTAATCCCAGCACTCGGGAGGCAGAGGCAGGTGGATTTCTGAGTTCGAGGCCAGCCTGGTCTACAGAGTGAGTTCCAGGACAGCCAGGTCTATACAGAGAAACCCTGTCTCAAAAAAACCAAAAAAAAAAAAAGAAAAAGAAAAAAGAAACTCAAGTGGGGCAACAGATGCTGCCAAGAATGTGGAGAAAGAGGAACATTCCTCCATTTTTGGTGGAATTGCAAGCTGGCACTACTACTCTGAAAATCATTCTGGCAGTTCCTTAGAAATCTGAACATAGTACTACACAAGGATCCAGCTTTACCAGTCCTGGACATATACCCAGAAGTTGCTCCAACAATATGTTGGATACATGCTCTACTATGTCCGTAGCAGCCTTACCCATAATATCTAGAAGCAGAAATGAACCCAGATGTTCTTCACCACAGGAATGGATGCAGAAAATGTGGTATATTTACACAATGGAGTACTACTTATCTATTAAATCAATGAATTCATTAAATTCTTAGGTAAACAGATGGAACTGGAAAATATCATCCGGAGTGGGATAATTAAATCACAAAAGAACACACATGGTATGCATTCACTGTTAAGTGGATATTAGCCCCAAAGCTTGGAATACCCAAGATAAAATTCACAGACCACATGAAGCTCAAGAAAGAAGACCAAAATGTAGATGCTTCAGGCTTACATGGGGGAGCAAAATACTCTTGGGCAGAAACATGGAGACAAAGTGTAGAGCAGAGACTACAAAGACTACCCCATATCGGCATCAATCCCATATACAGTCACCAAGCCATGACACTATTGTGGATGCCAAGAAATGCATGCTGACAGGAGCCTGATATAGCTGTCTCCTGAGAGTCTCTGCCAGAGATTGACAAATACAGATATAGAGGCTCACAGCCAACCATTGGACTGACCACTGGATCCCCAATAGAGGATTTAGAGAAAGGACTGAAGGATCTGAAGGGGTTGTAACCCAATAGGAAAAACAAAAATAATAGCCAAACAGACCACCTTCAGAGCTCCCAGGGACTAAACCACCAACCAGAGTATACATGAAGGGACCCATGACTCCAGCCACATATATAGCAGAGGATAGATAGCCTTGTTGGTCATCAATGAAAGGAAAGGCCCTTGGTCCTGTGAAGGCTAGATTTCCCAGTGTAGAGGAATGCCAGGGCATGGAGGCAAGAGTGGGTGGAAGTGGTGGGAAGCACCTTAATAGAAGCAGAGGGAGAAGGGATAGGATAGGTAGCCTTTTGTGGGGGAACCTAGAATGGGATAATATTCAAAATAGAAATAAATAAAATATCCAATAAAAGAAAAGAAAAACTGATGCAACTGTGAGTAATCTTCCCTTGTAATAATGATATGTATAGTTATAGACATGGTTAAATTAGTGTCATGAAATTAGCGTATGTTACTCCTGGGACAATGTCATCTAATCATCTATGTTTATGTCTGTATTTATATTGTAGCATAATTGCCTCTATAAATTTACAGTACATGGTTACTTTTGGCATCAACTGAAGTATCTTAACTGACAGTACATTGACATAACTGCTTAGTTCAATGTAAGATGTCACTGCTGCAGTTATAAATATTTCTCAACATAAAGTCATAAGCTAACATACTCACCAGCATGAAAAATGGACTTTTCATTTAGTTGTTTTGCTGTACACATTTCACAATTTCACTATTAGTTGTCATGAGACTTGTGTAATATAGACAGTTTATCAAAAGTTTAAATCTCCTGCTTCCATAGCTATAGGAGTTTAAGTTTCAGTGACTTAAATCATCAACTAGGTGCCTCATCATGAAAAAGAATGACAACAGAAACTGTCTAGAAATATTAAAGAAATATCAGCATGAACTAAATTAAACCATAGTATTTACTCAAGAAAAATGTTCTACAACTAGGTAACAATTTATAGTAAAGTTGGTTTTTTGAATGCCTCTACTTAATAATATGTATGTGTTTAGTTTGCATTTAAAGCCTAAAAGACCAATAGAGTGAAAAGAGACAAGACCATTGCTTAACTCATGCTTATGCATTGTAGTCCTTCTAGTACTTGTATCCCAATCTAGGGATACAAACCCACTGTGACTCTTTCCTTTTGCTTTCTTGCTATGTATTCTCAATTGTGAAAATAAAATATGTGATTTGTACATTATAATTTGGGCTATGATCTTTACTCCTTTATTGTAATAGTGAGGAGTGCTTTTGTACCCCCTCCCCACAACCCCTTGATCTGTAACTGCTCATCCTGTGCAGCAGGCATCAGCTAATTGGCTGTCTGTCACATGCTCTATCTCAAGGTGTCAGGCAGGTTCTGGAGTTAGTGAATACAGAAGTGTCTGCTGTGCATGTGTGGGCCATTGTAGGCTGATAGTTAGAGCATGCTGACTCACTCCTCCTACATATTTCATGATTCTAGAACTGTAAGAAAAATTACACTCCTTTTCCCTTAAATTTTCTTTTGGTAAGGTATGTTACTACTACAACAGAAATGAAATAAGACAGAATTCTTCTTGCTGCGAGACCAAATGCACAAGACAATATCCAACTCACTTCTCTTTTAAATCACATGGACCATGTATTTCTGAACAAAAACAACAACAAATATTAGCAACTAACTCAATCTTCCATTGGGAAAACAAAGTTCATGAATTGAAAATGGTGTTAACAGGATATAAAAGCCTTGAATTCAAGTCTCAGAAATTTTTGTGGTTTGAATGTGAGTTGTCCTCCATAGGCTCAATTCTTTGTACACATTTTCTCCAGCTGGTGACACTGTTCACGGAGGACAGAGTCTTAATAGAGGAAGTATGTTAAAGGGCATGGGCTTCGGAATTTTCTAACCTGTCCCAAAATATTATTCCCTTTCTCTCAACTTCTATATGTGTAGGCTACTGATAGAAGTTAATGAACTTGCCTTGTACAGACTAACCTTCACCATCATGATGAATTTTAGGATTCTGGAATTATATACCAAATTATACACTTTCTTCCTTAAATTCTCTTTTTCCTCTTTGAGTTCTGTGGACTGTATCTTTGGTATTCAGTATATTTTTTGGATAACATCCACTTATTAGTGAGTATGTGCCATGCATGTACATTTGGGTATGAGTTACAAAGCTCAACAAGCTGAAAAGCCCAAGTGAGGATGTCTCAGCCCCATTTGGGAGGGATGAGAAAAGAATCACAGGTGGGGAGAGAGGGACATGGGAGAGAAAGTGGACAGTGGGGGGAAAGAGAGGAATCTGATTTGGTATTGGGTGGGGGAAAAGGACTGAAGCCCTGAGGGCCAGCAGAAAGAGTGGAAATTGGTAACCTTAGGAAGAAGGATGCTGTGGGACCCTCCAGAATTCACCAGAGACCTGGGAGGTGAAAGACTTTCATGACTCAAAAGGTGGGACCTTAGATGAAATGTCCTACAGTGGAGAGAGGGAACTTGTGGATCCCACTTCCAGCAGGAAGACATGGCATCAAGTGAGGATAGTGGTTGCCATACCAGAGTCAAAATTCTGATCCATAATTGTTCCTGTCTGAAAGAACTTCAGAGATGGCAATGGAGAGGCTCCTAAGGAAAAGAAGGCACAGTGACAGGCCCAAAGTGGGATCCAGCTCAAGGGGAGGTCCCAAGGCCTGATGCTATTACTAAGGTTATGGGGTGCTCACAAAAAGCGACCTATTGTGACTGCCCTCCAGAAGACCCAACAAGCAGCTAAAAGAGTCAGATGCAGATATTTGTACCCAGTCAATGGAGAGCAGCTGCTGACCCCTGTGATTAAATTAGGGAAAGGCTAGTAGAAGCTGAGGAGGAGGGCAACCCTGTAGGAGGACCAACAGTCTCAGTTAACCTGGACCTCCGAGACCTCTCAAACACTGGACCACCAACCAGGCAGCATACACCATCTGATATGAAGCCTCCAACACATATACAGCATAGGACAGCCAGGTCTGGGTTCAGTCAGAGAACATACACTTAACCTTCAAAAGGCTGGAGGCCCCAGGGAGTTTAGAGGTCTGGCATTGGGGGTGGGGTGGGGACATCTTCATGGAGAAAGGGGGTAGGAAGGAGATATGGGATGTGGAACAGTTGGAGGGTGGATAGGGGGATAAAATCTGGAGTGTAAATAAATAAGTAAATAAATAGATAGATAAATAAATAAATAAATAAATAAATAAAATATTTAAAATATTCTCTTTTCCCAGGGTATGCCCCCACTACAACAGAAATGAAAGTAATACAGGAGTCTTCTTGCATTAAGACTAAGAGCAGATTCTACAAATTTAACTAGGGATTCTCTCCAAAGCATTTATGTAATTCCAGTTTATAAAACAACCAATGAAAGAAATAAAAATAATAGAAGATTCTTCTTGCATTAAGACTAAATGCAGATTCCACAAATTTAATTGGGGATTCTCTCCAAAACATTTATGTAGTTCCAGATTGTAAAACGACCAATTAAAGAAATGAAAATAAGATAGAAGTCTTCTTGCATTAAGACTAAATGTGCATTCCACAAATTTATCTATAGATTCTCTCCAAAATGTTTACACAGTTCCAGATTGTAACCACCAATGACATACCTAAAAATTTAGTAAACAGAATAATGAACATCAATGTTCATAGCACATTAAGTTTTGCAAAATATTTAAAAATTCCAGGCCTGTTTCACTTTCTATTTTGGGAAAACTGAACATAAAACATTTAATAAAATGGAAACCATTGTGTTTTATGCTTTTAGTAAGAAAGTAGTGCAAACTGATTTTAAATGGAGAAATACAATTCCAGAGCTATCTGTGATGTTCATTCATGCTCATCTGTGCTTATTCAACAATCTGGAAGATTATAAGTTTATTGACAGAGAAAACAAAAATGAAACTAACATTTGTTGTGTTTATTCCCAGGTTTTCTTATTTCTCTGATACTTATTTACATATCAGAATTTATAGCTCAGAAAATATTGCCTCCTTCATTGCATTGAAGACTTTCAAATCCAGAGAATATTTAGAAAAAATGGAAGTAAACAAATGTTAATACTTTTGTCTTCTGAGTGCAGTATTTAAAAATAAATTGTAACTTCATGAGATTTCATTGGAAAATGCTACATTTTGCAACTCTAAGGAAGACATAGTACTACATAACCATAATGTTGTAGATTTAATAAAATTAATTGTTTCATAGTGATATACAATACACAATCTGTATTCACCTTTATCATAGTTTTCAGTGCATGTATTCTACAGCTGGTTTATAAAAATGTAAATGCACATTCCAATTATTTATGAAATCTTGTCTTTTAAGCTATAACAGCTGTCATATCCTCCTCTTTCATTGATATCAATTTAGTCTTTAAAAGGCTAATTATTGTTGGGATCTTCCACTTTTTGCAAAGGGGAACTATTAGAGATATGGAAGGAGAAAGGAGTCAGAAAAAGTGTCAGAGATGGTAAATAGATCAAAGTCAAAATGGAACCTCTGTAAAATTAATATAGGCTAATAAAATATTTTTCCTTCCTTTTCAACTATCTGCTTTCCCATGGTGATTTAATTTGTTTTACCATTCCCTATAATTCCTGATAACTAGAAGTAAGATATACAGCCCTGGTAATTTTCAAAGTCACAATTATGCTGAGTATACCACTGTATGTTGTCTGTGTACGTTTTATTGCATCACTTCAGGAGGCACACAAGTGTAGTTCTAAGCTTTATGGTTTCTAGTTTTCTAGTTAATTGTTAATTCTGGAAGTATTATTTTGACATATTTTTGTATATACAGAAGGAAACTGCTGTCAATGACCCAGACCATTCTTCCAATGATGACAAAATTATTTTTGCATTTAAAAAAAGTTAACCAGTTACTGGATATTGACCATATCTTAGATTAATTGGCACATCATTTTGGCTTCTATTTTAGAACAAATATAAACTAATGTTGCAATTTTAAAAATTAAAATATAATTATATCCAGAGCTAGAGAGGTGGTTCATCATTTAAGAACACTTGTTGCTCTTTCAGAAGATATGGGTTTAATTTCTACAAACAAAATATTGGCTCACAAATATCTATAATTAATATGATAAAAAACTTAGTATAATAAAAACTTCAAGTCTCTGAAGAAATTAAAGAAGATCTCAAAAGTTGGAAAGATCTCCCATGCTCATGGATTGGCAGGATCAACATTGTAAAAATGGCTATCTTGCCAAAAGCAATTTACAGATTCAATGCAATCCCCATCAAAATTCCAACTCAATTCTTTAACGAATAAGAAAGAGCAATCTGCAAATTCATCTGGAATAACAAAAAACCTAGGATAGCAAAAACTCTTCTCAAGGATAAAAGTACCTCTGGTGGAATCACAGTGCCTGACCTAAAGCTTTACTACAGAGCAATTGTGATAAAAACTGCATGGTAATGGTATAGTGACAGACCAGCAGAACAATGGAATAGAATTGAAGACCCATAAATGAACTCACACACCTATGGTCACTTGATCTTTGACAAAGGAGCAAAAACCATCCAGTGGAAAAAAGACAGCATCTTCAAAAAATGGTGCTGGCACAACTGGTCGTTATGTAGAAGAATGCATCGATATCTCCTTGTACTATTCCTATCTCCTTATACTAAGGTCAAATCTAAGTGCATCAAGGAACTTCACATAAAACCAGAGACACTGAAACTTATAGAGGAGAAAGTGGGAAAGAGCCTTGAAGATATGGGTACAGGGGGAAAATTCCTGAATAGAACAGCAATGGCTTGTGCTGTAAGATCGAGGATTGACAAATGGGACCTCATGAAACTGCAAAGCTTCTGCAAGGCAAAAGACACCGTCAATAAGACAAACAGGCCACCAACAGATTGGGAAAGAATCCTTACCTATCTTAAATCAGATAGGGGACTAATATCCAATATATATACAGAACTCAAGAGGGTGGACTCCAGAAAAACAAATAAACCCATTAAAAAATGGGGCTCAGAGCTAAACAAAGAATTCTCACCTGAGGAATACCGAATGTCTGAGAAGCACCTGGAAAAATGTTCAACATCTTTAATCATCAGGGAAATGCAAATCAAAACAACCCTGAGATTTCATCTCACACCAGTCAGAATGGCTAAGATCAAAAATTCAGGTGACAGCAGATGCTGGCGAAGATGTGGAGAAAGAGGAACACTCCTCCATTGTTGGTGGGATTGCAAGGTTGTACAACCACTCTGGAAATCAGTCTGGTGGTTCCTCAGAAAACTGGACATAGTACTACCGGAGGATCCAGCAATTCCTCACCTGGGCATATATCCAGAAGATGTCCCAACCGGTTAAAAGGACACATGCTCCAATATGTTCATAGCAGCCTTATTTATAATAGCCAGAAACTGGAAAGAACCCAGATGCCCCTCAACATAGGAATGGATACAAAAAATGTGGTACATTTACACAATGGAGTACTACTCAGCTATTAAAAAAATGAATTTATTGAAATTCCTAGGCTAATGGTTGGACCTGGACAGCATCATCCTGAGTAAGGTAACACAATCACAAAAGAACTCAAATGATATGTACTCACTGATAAGTGGATATAAGCCCAAACACTTAGCGAGATATAAGCTACAATTTGCAAAACACATGAAATTGAAGAAGAATGAAGACCAAAGTGTGGCCACTTTGCCCCTTCTTAGAATTGGAAGCAATCACCTATGGAAGGAGTTACAGAGACAAAGTTTGGAGCTGAGACAAAAGGATGGACCGTCTAGAGACTGCCATATCCAGGGATCCATCCCATAATTAGCCTCCAAATGATGACACCATTGCATATACTAGCAAGCGTTGGCTGAAAGGACCCTGATATAGCTGTCTCTTGTGAGACTCGGCCGGGGCCTAGCAAACACATAAGTGGATGCTCACAGTCAGCTATTGGATGGATCACAGGGCCCCCAATATAGGAGCTAGAGAAAGTATCCAAGGAGCTAAAGAGATCTGCAACCCTGTAGGTGCAACATTATGTACTAACCAGTACCCCAGAGCTCTTGACTCCAGCTGCATATATATTAAAAGATGGCCTAGTCGGCCATCACTGGAAAGAGAGGCCCATTGGACACGGAAATTTTATATGCCCAAGGGAACCCCAGGGCCAAAAGTAGGAGTGGGTGGGTAGGGGAGTGGCTGGGAGGGTATGGGGGTCTTTTGGGATAGCATTGGAAATGTAAATGAGGAAAATACCTAATAAAAAGAAAAAATATTTTTTCATTTAAAAAAAGTTAACCAGTTACTGGATATTGACCATATCTTAGATTAATTGGCACAACATTTTGGCTTCTATATTAGAACAAATATAAACTTTTTTTGCAATTTTAAAAATTAAAATATAATTATATCCAGAGCTAGAGAGGTGGTTCATCATTTAAGAACATTTGTTGCTCTTTTAGAAGATATGGGTTTAATTTCTAGAAACAAAATATTGGCTCACAAATATCTATAATTTCAGTAATACGGGATATAATACCTTCTTACCTTTGCAAACACTAGGCATGCACATAGTACAAACACTTATAGATATACACCATTACATATATAATCATTTCCTAGATCTCCTCATCAAACTATCAAACCCCCTTCTTATAACCCCTCATCTATCTATCTATCTATCTATCTATCTATCTATCTATCTCTCTCTCTCTCTCTCTATATATATATATATATATGTATTAAATAACATTAATAATATTGCAAAATCTATAAAGAGTTATTTATGTTTACCTAAAATCATATATACTATA